>NC_051209.1:9847013-10173825 GCF_015220075.1 Falco rusticolus | reverse complement strand
AAGTCCAAAGGCAATCAAAAGAGAATTCAGGCATTGGGATGACTGGTTAAGAGATCAGGAGCACAAGTAGTGTTCTCCTCCGTCCTTCCAGTTGCAGGGATGGTGGAGGAAGAACAGGAAGACCAGCAATCAACCTAGCTCCGAGCCTGGTTCACTAACAGAATTTGGGGTGATCATGGGTTGGTTTACACAAAACTGGGCCTAATGGCTACAGATGGGTACACCTGTCTCAAAGGGGGAAAATCTTTGCACAGGAGTTAGCAGAACCCACTGAAAGAGCTTTAAACAAGATTGCGGGCAGAAGGGATAAATGAGGCTTGCTAGAGATAAGGCTGGGGACAGCACACCAATGTTTCAGGGACTGCATACTAGCAAGGTCCTTCAGTCTGCCATCTCAGTGGAGGCAAGGGATGGAGATCCATGCAGCAGCAAAGACACAATAGTTACTGATGTGTTAGAAAACCATGAAAACACATATGATTAGGTCTTCTCCCCCCCAAAAAAAAAAGTGCAGGGATCAATACCCAGCTGAGTAATCTAACCCAGGCATGCAGCATGGACAACAGGAGGAGCTGAGAACCATTGGGACAGCTGAAAAGCTATGATATAGCAGCTATCACAGAAACCTGGTAGGATGACTCACACAACTGCAGTGCTGCAATAGATGGCTATAAACTCCTACAGAAGGGATAAGCAAGGAAGGAGAGGTGCTGGTGTAGCCCTGGTATGTTAGGAGTGTTTGACTGCCTAGAGCTTGATGGTGATAAAAGGGCTGAGAGTTTATGGGTAAGAACAGGGGAGAAGCCAACAAGGCAGATATCATGGTGGGGAGTCTGTTATAGACCAGTATCAACCAAGGGGAAGAGGCAGATTAAGTATTTATAAGCAGCTGGGAGAAGTCTCACATTACTAGCCCTTATTCTCATGGGATCTTGTTCTTCAACTTACCCGATGTCTGCTTGAAATAAAATACAGCAGAGAGGAAATAGTCTAAGAGGTTCCTGGAGTGTGTGGAAGAGAACTGCCTGACACAGTTGGCAAGTGAACCAGTTAGGGAAGATGCCTCACTGGACCTGTTGTTTGCAAACAGAGAAGGACTTGTGGGTGATGTGATGGTTGGAGGCAGTCTTGGGTATAGTGATCATGAAATGATAGCAGTTTGGATTCTTGGAGGAGGGAGGTCAGCAGAACTGCCACCATGGACCTTCAGAGGGCAGACTTTGGCCTTTTTAGGGGTCTGGTTGACAGAGCCCTGGGAAGCAGTAGTGAAAGGCAAAGGACTGCAGGAAGGGGTGGGCATTCTTCAAGAATGAAATCTTAAAGGTGCAGGAGCAGGCTGTTCCCATGGGCCAAAAGACTAGCCATCGGGGAAGAAGACGGGCCTGGCTGAACAGAGAGCTTTGGCTGGAACTCAGGGAAAAAAGGAGAGTTTATGACCTTTGAAAAAAGGGCAGGCACTCAGGAGGACTACAATGATGTCATGAGGCTATGCAAGGGAAAATTAGTAGGGCCAAAGCCCAACTAGAACTTAATCTGGCTACTGCAAGAGACAATAAAAACATTTCTGTAAATACATTAGCAAACAAAAGAAGGGCTAAGGAGAATCTCCATCTTTATTGGATGGGGGGGGGAATGAACACAAAGGATCAGGAAAGACGGAGGCACTTAATGCCTTCTTGCCTCATTCTTTAAAAATAAGACCAATTGGTCTCAGGGTACACAGCCTGCTGAGCTGGAAGACAGAGATGGGGAGCAGAATGAAGCCATCATAATACAAGGGGAATAATGGTTAGTGACCTGCTACACCATTTACACACAAGTCTATGGGCCAGATGGGATCCATCCAGAGTACTGAGGAGCTGGAGGAAGTGCTCACTAAGCCACTTTCCATCATTTATCAGCAGTCCTATCTACCCTGGAGTTCCCAGTGGACTGGACTAGCCAAACGTGACAACCTTGGGGTGCTGGTCAACAGCCAACTGAACATGAGCCAGCAGTGTGCCCAGGTGGCCAAGAAGGCCAAGAGCATCTTGGCTTCTATCAGAAATAGTGTGGCCAACAGGACTAGGGAAGTGATTGTCCCCCTGTACTTGGAACTGGTGAGGCTGCACCTCAAATACTGTGTTCAGGTTTGGGCCCCTCACTACAGGAAAGACATTGAGGTGCTGGAGCATGTCCAGAGAAGGGCAAAGAAGCTGATAAAGGGTCTAGAGAACAAGTCTTATGAGGAGTGGCTGAGGGAACTGTAGTTGTTTAGTCTGGAGAAAAGGAGGCTGAGGGGAGACCTTATTGCTTTCTCTCTACAACTACCTGAAAGGAGGTTATAGCAAGGTGGGTGTCGGTCTCTTCTCCCAAGTAATAGGTGATAGGACAAGAGGAAATGACCTCAAATGGCACCAGTGGAGGTTTAGATTGGATATTAGGATAAATGTCTTTGCTGAAAGGGTTGTCAATCATTGGAACAGGCTACCCAGGGTAGTGCTTGAGTCACCATCCATGGAGGTATTTAAAAGACATGTAGCCATGGCACTTAGGGACATGGTTTAGTGGTGGAATTGGCAGTGTTAGGTTTATGGTTGGACTTGATCTCAAAGGTCTTTTCCAACCTAAATGATTCTATGATTCTGTGATATATGTAGGGAGTAGAGGGGCAAATTAATGAATGGGAAAAGCAAGCAAAATCTCATTTCCCAAATTTGACCAGTGTACTAAGACTAATATTATTTACCTGTAGTCAATTACTTCAGGGCATATTTACAAAATTCCCACTTTGACTACTCTTTCCTTTTTCTTGAATGGAGCCACAGTTACTCAATCAATACTCCTGCAATAGGGGCCTCTTTATCTGTCCAGTATGGTAGTGCCTGCCATATAAAAATCTCTGACATCATGGGATCTCTGGAACTGGTTCTAACAGATCTAATATTATCTCTTACTAAATAATAATATGCACATACTGATTAGCTAATGAGCTATGGCTAGATCTTCGAATACAACCCAATTCTGACTGATTTCAGTGTGCAAGAAACAACATTGTTTTTCATACCTAGTTCCTACTATTATTTACAATAGACAGTTCAGTCTGTAAGCACCTATAAGGATGAATTTCAAGTGAGAAATAACTGGATTATAACATTGTCCTCATGTTTTTCCACTGACATCAGATTCCTATGTATAATCCTGTACCCACACAAATATCTTCCTGAGTGTATAAGCCTACATATTCCAATACTGACCCTTACATTAGCAGACTTCGCACAAAACCCTCTATCAAAGCACACTGTTTAGCTGTTGGACTTTGTTCTGTTCCTTGATGAAAATATCAGTACTTTCCTAACATTTACCTTTAAGAAGCTGGAATAGTATAGCTACTTAGAGAAATTAAGTAATGATGTCTTGGCAGGCTGTAACTTAGTGGGCCAGAATCCTCATTTTAATAACTATTACAATTTATAAAGAAACAAAATCTTTTCAGACTGCTCTTTTCATCAACAAAATGTTTTAATCTACTAGACAGATGAACATTTTCCTACTAGCCCACACTGAGTTTGCTCATGTGTAATAACTAAGATATAGGAAAAAATACTCTTTAGTGAAAGTGGGTTATATTTAGTTTCAATTTTAGCAAATTGTACCAGTTTTTCATTTTATGCTTAGGTAGAAGACTTTTATTCATGCTAAATATACCACAAAATGGTGACAAAAACCTATTCAACAGATATATTTATAGAAAGGCTGAGCATGTTGACTTGTTCATATAATTTGCTTAAGAAGTGAAACAGTTTTTTAGTGCTGAATCCATAGGATCTTTTACTGTAAGGCATGAAGCACTGCTTCACTCTGTATTTTGTAACGTTGAGCACAGTGCTAAAGAAAAAGATTATTACAAAGACCATCCAGACTTTCACAAATTGATGTGTTTTCTCTCCAACATTCATAGGGTGCTGCTCTTGATGTAATATTGGTGCCAGGCACACACAAATTAAATGATCATAAAGAAGGCCATAATTAAGCCATAGAATTCTCACCACTACCAATGCAAAGATCAGTGTGCTTGCTGTTTATTTGGGATAATTAATACTTCAAATTGCTTGAAAAATCTAGGAATCACTATCACCATTTTAATCTCAACTTCTACTGAAAATTACTTGTATTAACATAGATGACTCATGCTGAAACACTGCAGAAAAATACAATATCGCCAGATTATGCAGTCTTCCAACTGCTCTCCTATAAACCTAAACTCCCCATATGCTAGCCCCTGCAGATGAAGGCCTGGCCTGAGTAGACTAAGCGATAATTAAATGAAATCAGTGTTAAAATTAATGACTAGAGGTGACAGGACTAAAAGCCTCCCACATGAAAAAGCTGGTAACTCGTTAAAGCATTCATGAATATGACTGTTCCATACTGTAGCTTTCCTACTCTGCCAAAGTGATATATTTGAAGTGTAATAATTAAAACAATAATTCCCAACAAAGTGGGAATTATGAGAGATTTGCCATCATAAAGTATTAAGCAAACTGCAGTAAAAGCCAAAAATGTTCAATTATGATATAATTATCTGAATGACATTATTACTGTTATAAAGTCTGTTAAAAGTATAAAACTCTCCTATGAGATGGATAAAATATGCATCGCAGGGAAATTACTTGAGTGTAATGCTGCTTAGTTGAACAATGTTATACATGAAGTATAAAAGCCAAAGTTAGGATTCAGGCATTGCTCCAGAATTGGGCTTGTCACTCCTAACTATTTGAGAAAAAAAAAATTATGCTTAAATCAGAAACACAAAAAAATGAAGTGCTGTGGCTTCTGAAAAGTTGAGGATGAGATTGAGACTGCTTTCACAACTACAGATATGAGATGGGAAAGCTCCTACTTGACAGGTAGCAGAAAAGGATGTAAGAATCATTTTCCTGCATGAGATCAGGGATCTGTCTGGGCCCATACTCTGTATGCAACAGCAGCAGAGATGCTTTTACAGGAGAAGCAAACAAGGAGGGATGTTTGCTGCAGCCCATTTCCATCCAAATTCCCCAATATTCATGGCTGCTGGATTGAGACTACTAGAGGCAGTCCCTGCCCTTTTCCTTTAGAAACTGCTTGTGGATCTGTTGTATATGGATTTGTCTCATCTCTCTCTCCAGCTGCTGGTAACTGCCTTGCCTCCACTGCCTCTTACTGCAACAAGTTTCAGAAGATCTGTGTGAAGACAACTTTCTTTTATTTGTTTTAATTAAACTATTAGGGAAGTTTGGGTTTAAGTGCTCCCTATATCTAGGGCTGTAGGATTTACTGAATACAGTTCTTCATTATCTACAACCTTTCAATTTTGTAAACTTTAAGCAGATCCTCCCTCAGCCTTCTCCTTCCCAAATTGAAGAGATCCAGCTTTTTCAGCCTCTCCTCATAAGGCAGCTGCTCCATCACACCACGATCATTTTAGTAGCCTTTATACCTCATTCCACAATGTCTTCCTTGAGATACAGCTAATGAGCATTGCATATGGCACCCCAGATGTAGGTCATCAGATACACAGCAATAACATACTTTCCCTTTGGGTCCCAGCCTTGCATCAGATCAAGTGAAGGGAGAAACAGCTGCAGTGCTACTGTCTCTAAGGTCTCAGAAGAAAAATCCTTGGGCACTGGTTTTCCTACAAAGGCCTGCCAAAATCCTACACTATCCCTCTGAACTTAGAAGAGGTGTGAAACATGCAAATGACTCTAAGAAACCCTCTTGCTTAATTTGCAAAATGATGAAATGGGTTGTTTGGCCTTTACCCCAGCTTCTTTTTTTTAGAGGCAAGTGAAGATATTCTAGAACAATCTGCTGAGCCCATGTTACATACCTAAGGAAAAAAACCCCAGACCTAAAGGTCCTATATAGTAAGCCTTCTGCATGTCTCTAAATATAAGGGAATACCCTCATATTTTAAAAAAAAAATCATTAATTTATATACATACATTCATATAGCCTATATAATACTTTTATTAAACTAAAGGAGAACATGAAATTTTGTGGGCTGCTTTATAGACACCATGTGGAAAGTATGTATGGTGGTTGCATTCCTGAGGTCGCCCATACCTTCATTTGTACTCTTGCTATTTTTTTTTTTTAATTATTATTATTACATCCCTGTACTCACTCTGGTCTCAATGATTTTGTGACACTTGCTTTGATTTTCCAAGATCTCCTACACTGGTGTTAAGAAGTTTTCTCATTCCAAATTTGGTGAGAGGTTTGGCGACCCAGATGGGACTCTGCTTCTGAATCTCAATGGATCCACGGGATAACAGGACCTCCAGCTGGTACCTTGGGGAGAACCTCTGATCCCTGGACCAACGAGGTCTGAGCAAGACCCCTGGAAGGTAAAGGCATTCCTTTATTGGAACAGGAAAAGGGTGGTTGCCTGCCCATAAGGTGCGCAGGGTTGTGCTGTGGCTGCCCATAAGGCACACAGCGTTGTCCTGTAAAGAACGGGATCCTTGAAAAGGGGGGTTGCCTGCCCATAAGATATGGCGAAAGCTCCTCAGAGTTGGGCTATAAAGGTACCTAAAGGGAAGGTTTTAGTTCTGCTAGACGAAAGTCTGTGGAACGATTTTGTGTGCAGTTGTGGTTTTGGTTGGTATTTTGGTTGGTAATTGTGGGGTAGAGTCCTGCTGCATACAATAGTGGTTTTCATCTTGGAACGGTATTGGATATTGAGACTTGGATTATGTTTTAAGATTAAATTTTTTTATAAGAATGTATGTGTAAGTGAATTGTCTTGGATTCTTGTATTGTCCTATTTAAGGTGGGTTTTTTGTTTATTTTAATCTGTGTTTACTATCATGGGAACCGTTCAATCTGTTGAAGGAGGTATTTTAAAGAAATCTCCTTTGGGATGTTTATTGAAGCATTGGGGAAAGGTGGGGGAAAGTCCTCTCACTTGAAAAACACTCACAGAATATTGTAATCATTGGTGGCCAATGTATACCCTTAATGACCAAGAAAAAAGGCCAAAGAATGGAACTTAAAGATACAACACCATATTGCAATTGACGTTATTTTGCAGATGAGAGGGAAAATGGGATGAACTCTCATATGTACATTTATTTTTCACATTAAGAAATCATCCAGAATGGAAGAAAGAGTGTGGAATAATCCCATGAGATCCTATGGTTTTGGCTTTGGAAAAAGAAGGGGAAGGGAGGAATTTGTAACGTTGTTTGGCTTGTAGCATTGGAAAAAGATGTTTGAAATGTGATAGGGAAGAAGAGGAAGATTTAGAATTTATGGTGGCTCCTTATCAAAGATTAGGAGATCCTGATGAGAATCTAGGTAGGAACTTGGATGAAGGAGAAGGTAGGAGCAAGAGAGAGGGAGGGTATGGATCAGAATTATTTAGTCCAATAGCAGGTAGAACTAGAGAACAACAGAGGGAGAAGTTTTTCAAGATCCCCTTTGTCAAGCAGTTGGGAATAACGGGCCAGTGACAGTTAAAGTACCATTCTCAATTACCGATTTAAAATCGTGGAAGGAGACTGCAGGAATATATAGGGAGGATCCAGAAAGAGTGGAGAAAGTATTTGAAACTATAATTAGAACTCAGGATTCGGATTGGATATTTGAAACTATAATTAAAACTCAGGATTCGGATTGGATATTTGAAACTATAATTAAAACTCAGGATTCAGATTGAAATGATTTATAGGTTTTACAGATATTAGACACATTATTAGATGGAACTGAGAAGAAAATGATATTACATACCACAAGGAAGCAAGTAGAAGGGATACATGCTACTGGTAACTTACAAGGGACAGTGGATTAGAATTTCCCCTCTATAGATCCAGGGTGGGACCCAAACCAACACGGACTGCCAGAGTTAATAACAAAGTATCAAAGACGGATATTATTTAGCATTCCACATGCTATGCCAAAGGCAATCAATTGGTCCAAATTGTATGAAGTGAAACAAGAGCTGAATGGCTTTTATGAAAAGGTTAAAAATAGCTGCTATAAAATATAGTAATTTAGATCCAGAGAATCCAGATTAAGCTATTCAATTAATCTATATTTTTATAGGGCAATCATCCCCAGATATAAGAAAGAAACTTCAAAAATTAGAAGGGGCAGGTTGCCTCCTTTCACACAATCTATACAACCCCAGGTAGCAGAGGACCAATGTGCAATTTGTAAGGAAAAGGGACACTGGAAGAAGGAAAGCCCTCAGGTCAGGAACTTGTATCCTGCTTTGCAAGCCATTAAGTTGATGATATTAGATGATGAGTCCTGAAGGGGACTGAAAGAGTCATGCCCAGCTGAACCCCTGGTTATATTAATGTTGGGGAACATTGAGATAGAATTTTTGGTAGTTACAGGAGCTACTTACTCTGTACTCAATACTTGTAGAGGAGGTCTTAGTTGAGAGGCTGTAAATGTTGGTGTCACAGGGAAAAGTGAGAATTGACCCTTCCTGCAACCCTTAAAATTTAAGTTAGGAAAGCAATGGGTAACTCACCAATTTTTATATATGCCTGAATGCCCAATGCCTTTGATGGGAAGAGATTTATTGAGTAAGCTAGATGCACAGGTAGTCTTTACTAATGGGGAAACACAATTGTTAATACCTGAATCAAAAGTTGTGGAGGCAAAGATTTTTATGTTACAGACTACACAGAGATCAAAGGAAGAAATCCCTGAAGAAGTAGAAGGTGCAGTAACCCCTTTGGTATGGGCTAGTGGAATCCCAAGTTGATCCAAGTTGACTGAGCCAGTAAGAATCATTTTAAAGTCTGAAACAAAACCAGTAAGACAAAAACAGTATCCTGTTAAGTGGGAGGATAGGAAGAGTTTGGAATAGTTAATATTGAAATTTTTAAATTATGCATTGTTAGTAGAACGTGAATCAGAATATAACACTCCAATATTGCCAGTAAAGAAACCGAATGGGGAGTATAGATTAGTTCAGTATTTAAGAGCCATAAATCAGCTTGTTCAAGATATTCATCCCATGGTAGCTAACCCATATACCTTGCTGACATTCTTAGAGGAAAAACATAAGTGGTTTATGGTGCTTGATCTTAGGGATGCTTTCTTCTGCATACCTCTAGACAAAAGTAGCCAGGCAATATTTGTCTTTGAATGGGAAAGCCCATCACTGGACACAAAGCTCAACTTACTTGGACAGTATTGCCACAAGACTTCAAAACAGTCCAACAATATTTGGCAATCAGCTGGCAAAGGAATTGAAATTGTGGAAAAAAGGACAATCTGGAAGGATTCTCCTGGTTTTGGATGGGATGGAGTTACCTGTCATCTTAGTAGCTAGTACAGTGCTGTGTTTTGGCTATGATATGAGAACAATGTTGATAACACACTGATGTTTTTAGTTGTTGCTGGGTAATGTTTATACTAAATCAAGGACTTTTCAGTTTCTTGGGCCTTGCCAGCCAGAGGGCTGGAGGAGCACAAGAGACTGGGAGGGGACACAGCCAGGACAGCTGACCTGTACCAGCCAAAGAGGTATTCCATACCATGGAACGTCATGCTTGGTATATAAACTTGGAGGGTTAGCTAGGGGGAAATGGTTGCTCGGGGCCTGGCTGGGCATCAGTCAGCGGGTGGTGAGCAGTTGCACTGTGCATCACTTGTTTTCCTTTCTCCCTTTTCCTTTGGATTTTATCCTCTCCCCCACCTTTCCATTATAACTGTTGTTGTTGCTGTTGTTATTATTTTTACTGTTGTTGGTGTTATTGTCATTGTTCTTACCTTTTTATTCTGTTTAAATTATTAAATTGCTCTTATCTCAACTCTTGAGTTTTACATTCCTTTCTTATTCTCCTCTCAACCCCTCCAGGTGGGGGGGAGTGAGCTGCGTGGTGCTTGGTTGCCAGCTGGGGTTAAACCACAACAATAGTATTACAGTATGTGGATGATATTTTATTGGCTGCAGAAACCTGGGGAGAATGCTTGCAGATGACTATAAGCATGTTGAATTTCTTAGGCCAAAGAGGATATAGTGTATTGAAGGGTAAAGCCAAAGTGGGAAAAGAAAATATGCTCTATCTAGGATTTGAGATTTCCCAAGGATAGCAGAAACTGGGAACCGACAGGAAAGCGGCAATCTGCTAAACTCCAGAATCAAGAGCTGTGCAGAAGCCGAGAGAATTCATGAGCATGGTCGGATGGTGCAGACTGTGGATCCTCAACTATGGACCCTTTATGAAACCCTGAAGGGGTCAAAAAAGAACCACTTACTAGGGACCCCCAAATGCCGAGCAGACTTCAAGAACTTTAAAAGGGCTGTGATGTCAGCACCTGCATTGGGACTACCTGACTTGTCTAAGCCTTTTGAGCTATTTGTATTTGAACAACTACATTTAACCCTGGATGTGCTGACTTAGTGATTGGGAACATGGAGGAGAGCTGTGGGATATTTCTCCAAACAGTTGGACAATGTGAGCAAAGGATGGCCAGGATGTTTGCGTGCTGTGTCTGCAACTGTTCTCTTAATTCAAGAAGCAAGAAAATTAATGATGGGACAGAGAATTATGATATGTGTTCCACATATGGTGGTTTCTGGTTTAGAATAAAAGGGGGGGCATCAGTTGTTTCCAAGCTGCATGCTCAAATATCAAGTTATCTTGTT
Organism: Falco rusticolus; assembly: GCF_015220075.1. Classification (NCBI taxonomy): domain Eukaryota; kingdom Metazoa; phylum Chordata; class Aves; order Falconiformes; family Falconidae; genus Falco; species Falco rusticolus. The sequence continues at coordinate 10,163,186 of NC_051209.1, read as the reverse complement.
GGAGCAGGATAATGTGGAACTTAAAACCACCACAGCGGTGAACCTAGCAATGGTTTTGAATTCAGAAGTAAAGGATTCTGAATTCCTATATCATGATTGCCTACAAACTACTGAACATGTATATTCAAGCAGACAGGATCTGAGGGATGAACCATTAACTGATCCTGATTTGGAACTGTTCATTGATGGTAGTAGCTTTGTACAAGATGGAAGACAGATGGCTAGATATGCAGTGGTTGCAACCACACAGGTGATAGAGGCTGGGGCTCTACCCATCAACATGTCAGCCCAGAGGGCAGAACTGATAGCACTAAGACAAGCCTTGAAGGTTTCCAAAGGAAACAGAGTAAATATATGGATACAAAATATGCATTTGAGATAGTCCACATATGGAGTTATTTGGAAGGAAAGAGGACAAGTATGAGTGACATTGTAGGGGATGTCTGCTGCCTGACCCAGAAGAACAAGTGGATGAGGCCTTCTACAGACAGCTAGGAGCAGTCTCGCATTTACAGGCCCTCATCCTCCTGGGGGACTTTAACCACACCAATATCTGCTGGAGGGACAACACCAGCAAGGCATAAGCAATCTGGGAGGTTCCTGGAGAGCATCAATGACAACTTCCTCGCCCAAGTGACAGAAGAGCCAATGGGGAGAGGTGCTCTGCTGGACCTCCTGATCACCAAGAAGGAGGGGCTTGTTGGGGATGTGATGGTCAAAGGCAGCCTTGGCTGCAGTGACCATGAGATGGTGGAGTTCAGGATCCTGAGGGGAAGGAGGGAGGAGGGTGAAAAGCAAACTCACAACCCTGGACTTCAGGAGAACAGACTTTGGCCTTTTCAAGGATCTGCTTGGAAGAGTCCCATGGGATAAGGCCCTGGAGGAAAGAGGGGCTGAAGAAAGCTGGTTAATATTCAAGGATCACCCCCTCCAAGTTCAAGAGCGGTCCATCCCAACAAACAGGAAGTTGGGCAGAGATCCCATGAGGCCTGTGTGGATGAACAAGGAGCTCCTGGACAAACTCAAACACAAAAAGGAAGCATAAAGAGTGTGGAAGCAGGGATGGGCAACCTGGGAAGAATACAGAGATACTGTCTGAGCATGCAGAGATGCAGTTAGGAAAGCCAAAGCCCACCTGGAACTGAATCTGGGCAGGGATGTCAAAGGCAACAACAAGAGCTTCTAGAAGTACATAGGTGGAAAAAGGAAGACTAGGGAAAATGTGGCCCCACTGCTGAATGGAATAGGGGGCCTGGTGACACAGGACATGGAAAAGGCTGACGTAACAAATGCCTCCGTCTTTACTAGCGAGACCGGCCTTGGGGAATCCCAGGCCCCAGAGACCAGGGGCAAAGGCTGGAGCAAGGAAGATGTAAACATGTACCCTTGGTGGAAGAGGATCAGTTTGGGGAATATTTAAGTAAACTGGGCATATATAAGTCCATGGGCCCTGATGGGATGCACTCACGAGTACTGAGGGAACTGGCAGATGTCGTTGCAAGGCCATTCTCCATTATCGTTGAATGATCATGGTGATTGGGAGAAGTGCCTGGGGACTGGAGGAAAGCAAATGGCGCTCCTATCTTCAGGAAGGGCAAGAAGGAAGATCCAGGGAAACACAAGCCAGTCAGGCTCACCTCGATCCCTGGGAAGGTGATGGAACAGCCAGTCCTGGGAACCATTTCCAGGCACATGAAAAGCAAGGTGGTCTTTTACCAGCAACTGGTTTTAAGGAACTATAAAACAAAATACTTATGGTTGTATGTTTATGTTCCCATGTTCCTGTATTTTATTTTCTGTCAAATTAGATTCTGAATTTATGAATATTGTGATCTCTTTGTGTGTGTCACATTGAGAATTTGTATCTTGGCCTGCATGCTTGCTACCCTTAATTTTAGAGGTTCCAAAATATGTAGGCACCATTTGAACTAATTTCCCCAAATCAGTTTCATTTTTGCATTTTCTCTGAGTGTACATGTGGCTCTTATTCACATGCAAAAGCCCTATACATAATACGGAGTTATACTTACATCAATAAGTTGCTGCTGATCCTTCTCAGACATATTGGACAAACTATAGTACTTTCCAGAAAGGTCTCCTTTCAGCCCAGCTAGAGCAGTGACCACAACATTTTCCACTTCTCTTCTCTGCCCTGGTACAAGCTGGAGGAAGGCTGAGGCCCCGGATGCTACGATCAGTACGTACACATGATGAGAGGACATAGCGCTCATCAAATTGACCATGGGTGATCTGAAGGAAGAATGCTTTTTTAATTTACACACAGTCCCCCATTTTGTACACTACTATTTAAAAAACACATCATATAAAAATGGGGCATCTTTCTGACCAGGGATCATGACCTCTCCTAGATATCACGGAATATTAAGAACACCCCCCCAGTGTTTCAGATACTAAGGGCTTTTTAGGAACTCCGAAGTTCTTTTGCTGACTCAATGTGACAAACCAGCTGATCCTTCTTACCTCCAGCAAGGAATATGAAAGGATCTAAGTGGCTTTTGGAAATATGGATACGAACATAGAAAGAAGGCCAGGTATGGAAGATCTTTTGAAAGAGGAAAGTCCAAGATGATGCTAATCTACACTGTTATTGAACTATGAAGGAAATACTAAGCAATAGATTTGATTGTGTGTATGCGGGGGCGGATGCTTTCAGTCTAATCCTTAAATACATGTTTATCTCATGAACAGACTCACAGTGCCATTAGGCAGAGGCCTAAATGCTTAGTATGAGTTAGGATTAATCCCTCTGTTAAGAACAAGGTAGGGATGTAACTAGCTTGATGTTAGGGCCATGAGTGCACCAAGCTCTGCAAACCTCTTTCACCCTCTCTCCATTGGGTTTTAACCAGCTCTGATATTGCACAGCTGTGTAACCATGGAGCTGACAAATTTGAAAAGAGCTGTCTGAAAAAGATCTGTGAGAATTTTCATCTGGGGTCTTTACACCTTGGTTATAGCTGCATTTAATCTAAGGCACTCGCCCTCAATCCTTGCCTGAGATACTTTATAGGTATGCCTGTGCCTGGCCTTGTACCTTGTTTATCCTGACCCTGCCTCACTGACCTGACCTCAGACTTGCCTTGACACTATGGCTTTCTCTATCACTGGGCTGTTGGCTGAACCTGATTACTGTAACTAGACCTGTCCTGTTCTTGCTTGGGTACTGTAGAACTGTGCCTTTGGTGAGCCAAATGTTCTGTCTGTCTTGCTATCATTCTTGGCTCCTGGCTTGCTCCTCTTACACAGTCTCATGCCTCTGACATTTCTGCATGATGTCAGGGTGTAATTGAATAGAGTAGTCAGGTGAAAGAGGTCCAGTAAAGAGAGGAAATTAGAAGAGAAGAATATGGAAGAGAAAGAAAGACCATGTAGAAGCTAGCCTGGTTTGTCCTTTGTCAGATGCTGAAAACCCCAGAAAACCTAGGCTGTAAACAAACAGCCTTGCAAAAAGAAAGGACAGAACCAGGCCTCACTTCATTTAGACATACTCCCTGTGGGATGTGCCATTTCAGTCATTTGTGGCATCCCAGTTTCCTTAGCCAGTTTCCTCATTTTCTTTGGAGGTGGATCGGGGGGGGGGGGGGGGGGGGGGGGAAAGTACTATTACGTACAATATCATCATTGTAAGAAGCAGCACTGAATCTTTATTTCTGTTGGAAGAAGGGTTTGCCGGAGTCAAGAAGACGCTCAATATGAGTTATGCATCTTGCTCAACTTTATTAGTTTCTAACACTACTTATATAGAACCAATACACATGCATATTCCCAAAGCAGAAATATAATTGGTTAGTAGTCTCTAAGCGTGCGCGGTTCTCGCACCACTAATTATCATGACTAAAATAAGCATTCTATCCATGTAGCTAATTGTGTTGCTATGCTTCAGCCTTGTAGTTTGTTACTCCCTATATTCCCATACCGCTCCCTATCTTTCTTGGCCCTGCACTTGCTTTCCCAGCAGCTGTAGCTTGTTACAGCCACGGCCTGTTGGCACAACATAATTACTTGGTCTCAGGATTCAAGAATAGCTCAAGGCTACCTTTCTTGTTAACTTCAGCACAGTAACTTCAGTACAATTCTGATTACAGGCCTATTCTAATACCAGGCCTGGATTGTGCAGAACTTAAGGTATTCTATGGCCACGCTTCCGCAGCCATTCTTCTACAATTCCCCCTTTTTTCTTTTGCACAAGACAGGCCTGATTGGTTATGTTAAAAACTACTCTCTTTAAACAAGAAAATAAACAGCTAAAAACTAAAAGCATTACAATAATGATTATAACAAAGCGTATTCCATCAATAACGTCTTTAACCAACCTGTTATGCCCAATCCTCTCAACCATTCATCAAAGGGGTTATCATCAGCAAGAATATGCTTCATGTTTCCCTGCAGTTGTGACAACTTCTTGTGGATAGATATGGAATGATCGGAAAGGTTCACACAACACATCCCTTCAAAATCCTCACAACCGTGTCCATGTGCTAATAACAAAAAATCTGTTGCAGCTCTATTTTGTAATGTAGCATGCCTAACACTATCTACGTCAAACGATAACGAACTTAAAATCTGCAATGCAATATTAAATTGCTTCTCTCCCAAACATACTAACCTTCGTATATTCTTAGAGTTTAATGCTGCCATTGCTCCTGGCATAAATATGGAGGCTAGGACATTTGTTGTTACAGACTGCAGATCGACTCGGTCATTACATGTCTCATCAAAGGTGCGCAGTGCCCTCCGTGATCTATGAGATTGTGGAGTCATTTTCAATAAGTCTTTCATATGTGGAGCAAACAAAGTTAAACGCCCTAAATAACATGGTCCACCAACAGGATACAAAGGAATCCCTGGCCACGCTATGTCCATACATATAAAAAAAAGACTCCCGGTGGCAACTGATAGCCCCCTGATACATATACATGGAAACTCCCAGATTTCAATTCACCCCAAATAGGTGAACCGGTTAGATTTTGAAACCCTGTATAAAACCCCCGTTCACCTTGACGTTTTAGCCATAACCTCCAAGGGTCACCAAACCAAATTACTCCAGTGCTAATACCAGGCCTGGATTGTGCAGATCTTCAGAGATTCTAAGGCCATGTTTCTGCAGCCATTCTTCTACATATTTCCTCATTATTTTATTTAAATCCTACCTTGGATGCATCCAAGTCTGTGTGATGCTTCATTGTGCATGGATCATAGCCATTATGTCTCACTTTAATGACAGGGTCAAAAATCTCAGCAAATACCTATGGAATCAGGAGAATCTACAAAGAGTCTTCAGTATTATAGAAACACTTTAAGGCACTAACTTCAGTCACAAGGGAAATCCTTTGGTACGGGCTCCTGGATGGCAGCCATAAATGGCAGTTTGCAAGTGCTGACAGGGATAAATATTAAGGGAAGGGTCATACGTAGGCTGTATCTTTGAAAATTGGTCTCTGAAAAAATTATCTCTCAAAATCTGATCTATTTTCAATAGATCTCTTTTTTATGTAGCAGAGGGTAGCTGCCAACAGTTTGCCATGAGTTTCTCAGTTGCTCTGAGTTTCTGCTGTACGTCTTAGAACATGGAATTTCACCCTCTCTCTCCTAATAATAAAATGGGAGATTATTGGTGGTAAGTTTCAGTCATTTTCACCTAAAAGATGCTCTGTAGTGGTTGCTCACCTTTACAACAAAAATTGCACCTTACCTTACAGTTGCACCTTACTTTAGTTGCACTTTAGTTACAAGCTTATTCTAGTTACCACAGATAGGTACTGGATGTGGGTGGCAACCAGATTAGATATCAGGATTTATTAGCAACTAAAATACATGTTTGGTTCCCAGGCAGCTTGTGTCCTGTTCTTAGGTCATATGAGAATACCGATGTCTTCACTGCCATTAGATACTGGTGCTAGTTAGAGACATTTAGCACAGGTATGTCAACACTGGTCACAATCACACCTTCATTCTATTGTACAGTAATAACTCTGGCAGAGCTTTTCAAGGCAGTCACCATGTCTAAGTAAAACAAATCACAGAAGCTGGTAGTTCAAGAATATCAGATGTATTCTTCCATCTTGAACAGCCTAACATTTGGGATACTATTAAAAGATTGTATAATAATATATACTGTTGCATGGTAGACTGAAGGAAGCAGACCACAGAGGTCAATAAAAATAAGGATTTTCTTCTTTTTCTATTCTCCTTGTTCCAGAATTACATAAACTTGTCTATCTTAATACTGTCTTTGGCTTTTGTCATGGTCCAATAGCCTGGCACTTCACAGAAGCAATTTTCTTTTCAGTTCTGCCTCAATTGTTTTACAATGTAATTTCCATATTACCTTTATTTTGATGTGTCTCATTGTTTTTCCATAAACTATGTTTAGTAGTAGGAAAGAGAGAAGCTGTTGGAGGCAAATAGAATATTGCTCCCAAGAAGACATATTTTATTATCTTTGACTGCAGTAGAGGGCTCCTTTAGCGATGCATCATATTCACTGGATTTCCTAATGTAGGATAGCATTCAAATCCTCATAAAGGGTAGAGAAAATACTGTCTTTATGCACATGGCCTCCCCCTTATATATTCTCTGGGATACAATTTCTCTTAGGAATATATATTCTACTAAGAATCTGTGTTCATATAATGAGCTCTTGTGAATTATACCATACAAACTGAAGCAAATATGATAGCGTTGTGAAAATATTTTACCTCATAGGATTCTTCATCGCCTGCAACCATGCCCACAGTTTTAATGAAAGGATGGCCAGGATTGTCAACCCCAGTTTGGATACACTGGTCTAGGGTGTAGCCATTGGGAGTCATCTTGTCCCTTAGCCTAGCATAAATTGCTGGTATGTGATGGTAAAAGACCTTGTTGCAGCTTGATAGTTTGGAGAGTGCTGTAACACTGTATTTAGCACACAATTCTAAACCTGACACCCAGAATGTTTAAATGATTTAGGGCCATAATTGAATGCTTTAGTTTGCTTCATAGTAACAATGCATTACCCAGAGACATCTTTCCACTGACCAAAAAGGTACAATATCAGAGTATTAAACAGCAGACAAAAATATTTAAAGTGAAAGGAGTAATAGGAAAGGAGGTTGGAATCTTGTGGATGTTTTGAGTCTGAGTTTTTGAGTATTTCATTATATAATCAATTATATAATGCTGACTGTAGATTGCAGGGATTTGTGGCATGGGGTAGAATAAGGTATCCAGCAAAGTCGGAAGTGTGAGCTCTAGATTTTTATTGAAAATGCTTCCAGGTGACTCTGCTGTAAGTGACTGTCTGGTCAGAAAAGTCAAACGTGGCAGGATGTGGCATTAGGTAGGTCATTCCTTTCAGTGCTATCACTTACAGAAACTCATGCGCCTTTTCCATGGTAGCCTGACCTGTTAAACATTTTGTACTTTTTATCCATGTGAATAAAGTTTAAGTAGGCCAGAACTCATCAGCCTGAAAGAGACAGTTTGGAGGAGGAACATGGTAGAGACCTAAAAATCCTGAGTGGCATGGGGAACATGGATAGAGATCAACTCTTCACTGCCTTTTCCAGTATAAGAATACACCCATCAAATGCAACTAGTGGGAGCAACATTCAAAACAAAGGTAGGTGAATCTTTACACAGTTTGTCATAGACCTATGGAACTCCTTGTCAAAGGATGATGTAGATGTAGGACACTTACATGGGTTCAACAGGAGACTGGATAAGTACTACATGGAAGAGATTCATTGTGGGCTTTAAGCAGACAAATGAAAACAGGCTAACAAAACCCCTTGATCTGAAAATAGCTGAAAGCTGTGAGAGTATCAAGGAGTATCAAATGTTTGTTCTGCTTTCTTTTCTGAGCATCAATTTATGACCATTGTTGGACAGAGTACTGGATTATGAAGATCCCTGGTCTGGATCAGTACTGTTATACTTGACATTTAGGATACTATGGAAGTATACAAGCATCTTTCAGGACAACAAATATAGCTAAAGAAAGCAAATTAAAATGACTTCTTCAAGCCACAAGGTGTCACTTTAGCAGAGGCACATCATAAGTAGCAGTTTCTGTCTCAGCCTTGAGGTACCAAACTAGGATTATGTTTGTCTCTCAAGAAATTAAGACCTTTCCTTCTTCAAGACAATCTCCTTTGCATTTATACTACATGTACAGCACAAAACTTTAAAATAAGAATGAACATAATGGATACCAAATTTAGAGGCCTTGCTGCAGTTCAAGAATGTTCTTAGTGTGAGGAGCAGGGTGAGAGAAGGGGGGCTCTTTTAAAGATGAAAATGTGTGTAGAGCTTGCTTCATTACATGTTCCTATAAAACTCCTGTAGTATGGATTTTCAGAGAGCTAGGGAAGAAAAGAGCTAGGTGTTAGGAGAGAGGAAGTCATTGTGGGCAACATTGCTCTGGGAAGACAATCCAGGCTCTTTCCAGATTTGCCATGTGGAGGCATGGAGGCTCTGCTCTCTGCCAGCCAACCAGGCCAAGGTCAGGGACAAAAGGCAATGTATGCTCTGCCCCTTCCCTTCTAACAGCAGCTACTCTGTGAGGGATAGGGTTGAAAAGTCTGGGAAAGGATTTAGCCTCTAAAGTGAAGAGGCCTGTGGGATTCCTGAATAAAAGAGAAGAGTCAGTAGGATTGAAAAAGCCTCTCCAACAGAGAAGAAATAAATATGTAGGGATTTACAAAGCACAGGAACCTTATTTTTAATATTTAATCCTTGCAAATATTACTATAATGAAGAAACATGCCTTAAGACAATAGCATGTGAGGAAGTCTTCAGCTCCCTTCCACATATCTACTAGGCTAGCTATCTTTTGTGTGTTGGCCAATATATAATTGCTCTGTAATTTTGAGTCGTATATATCATGCTTGCAGTCTATGTGCATAGGAAATTATTCCTGAACAGTGGCCCAGAGACACACAGTAACACCAGTAAGATTATCCAGGCTTAAAATACTGTCCAGGAATTTGTGCTCTATTAATTATTCCCAGAAGTATGTTCTGAGTGCAACTATGGTTTTGGGATTATGTCTAGAGTACAGATCTCTTAGACTAACAGAGAAAATGGCATGTTCTATGGAAGGCTGAAGAAGAGAATGCATATTTTTTATTCCTCAAAAGAGAATGCATTTTTTTTCTTCCTCAGAATCAGAATTTGACCTGCAAAGCACTATCTACTTTGTACTTTAGGCATGTGATATGTGAGATGAAAAACACAGGAGATGTGTTTCAAATTTGAGTCATTTATTTCATATCCTATATCTTGTTTAAATAATTTTATACATGAATTTTTTTATTCTTAACTGTCTCCTCCATACCCTCAGTATGCAATATATATCTGTCTAACTTTCTGTTCAGAGAAAAATGTTGACTGATTGAAAGAAGTTTCAATATCCTCTCATTGAAAGAATTTCCCTAAAACAGAAATAGAGAGACACCACACAGAGAGGGCAATTTTTTTCATTACGAATACATTCTGACTTCCTCAGCTATTCCAAGTCCTTGAGAAATAGTTGCGCAACACTAGAATATAATGAAATATGTATTGATACATGAATGGACAGGAGGCAGATCATTCCTTCTTGGCTCATCCATATAGCCTTATTTCTACCTTATTGGAATGGTTCCATTCCATTAATGAATTAGATTAGGTAAGTGAAAGTTGCAGGACTGGCAAAAGGATTTTTCCCTCCCAAAATGCAATGAGACAATATTTGACTGTAAACCAAACCCAAGTATCAGGTTTGTGATAGAGGTTTTGTACTCCTTTACTTTACTCCTTATTTAGAAGATGGTATTTTTTTTTTTTGCTTTTTCACAATACAGCATCCCCATCCTATACTTTGGAAATATTTGCTTATGACTAATCTGTGGAAAACTATCCTTATCATACGTGTCTCAGAAACAGTGGATGTATTTTCATAACTGCTCTATATATTTATAGTTCTGTTTCACAGATTCTACTGTTACTGCAGGGAATTGGCTGACAGTCAAAATCCTGTCCTGAAAACCAGATTTGTCAAAATCCTCTTGCAGATGATGACATTATGACTTCAACCTCCTGAGGCAATCATCAGTCTCCACCAGCTTGGATTCTTGGTAGCTTCTGAATCCTGTGTCACTTGCAGGGACAAATTTGGTCCATATATCTGATTAAAGTAGAATTGTGTGCAATATATGTTTAGAAAGCCATGTGAGGCACAACAGTATAATTATAACGCTTTAGAAATAACCAGAGCATTGTACATGTTGACCACAGGATGTACCACAGCGTAATGGGTATTTAGCAGCCTTAGGCCATTATATTTAGTTATGCCATGTATCTACTGGTAAGGATACACTTTGCTGATAGCTGTTTTTACATAACCTCCATTCCTTATATTAATGAGATGTGACATGAAAGTCCTATGCTTTGTAACAGCAGCTACTAACTGCATATTTTTCTACCTTGGAGCCTTTTCCAGTGATCAAGTATGCACAGCAGATAGAAGCAACATTTCAACAAGAAAATCACTATATATTTCAGTATGATGTTATGGTCTGTGATTGGAAGCTAATTGCAGTGTGTTCTTAGCTAAGTACTTGGAATTAATCTGTTCTTGAGGAGCTGAGAACTACAGAGGAGTTCTGTGAGTGAGAAGTATGCTAGAAGTTGCTCTCTAACATCTTTGGGGGACAAACCATGCTCACTCAAGTTGTTAAAAGCTAAAGACTCTATAGTTGCTGATTCAGTGCTTCTGTTCTTGTGTCTTTCATTTTGTCCTTGTGACATTTATTACATAAGAGAGCACCTGATCTTGAGAGCAGCAGAGCAGGGAGCAATTCTTTCACAGAATTTGATATGCAAACTATCTGCTGTGAATAGCTAGCATCCTCAACTTTTATGTTGAACTACACTGTGTACCTGAGGTATATTGTAGTCACAGAAATCTGTGTCTGTGAAAAGAAAGTAAAATAAACCACCTGGAGAAAAAAAAAAAAAAAAAAAAAAAGGATGAACCTGAGAGAAAAGGAGCTAGTTTAAAAAACAAAGAATTTTTTTCTGTAACTCAAATGGTGGAGGCTTTGTGCCACAGCTGTTCTAGGAAATACAGAGAAGATGTACCACTTGGTTGTACCTCATTTCTTCTGCAGAATGAGTATGAAGACCCCATCCAGCAATTCTTTATGCTTATGTTTGTCTAGATGTTCAATGCAAAGATTTAACCCCTAAGGCAGATACTCTCAGTAGTGACAGTCTTCTTCCCTTCCTCCCTTATTCAGTCAGCATAGCAGTTTTCTTGCCTGTTGAGGGCTTGATGCTTTAAATGCATCTGTAACTTTAGGAACAACATTTTGGACGCCTGATCAAAGGCAGATTTTATACACATAAAATTCTTTTCCTTTTTGAATTTTTTTTTTAAAGATCCATAACTCAAGTATATTTCTTTTTGGCAATGTTCTCTTCCATTCTAGTTGCATGCCCTGTCTCCGGGATATTTTGCCTTCTTGAATCACAGAAAAGGCTTACCTTACTGAAAGGCAGGCTCTACTTTACCTCACAGATCCTTGCCTAAGGTCTCTTTAAAGCTTCCAACACTGGAGATTCCACAGCCTGTGGAAAAATTCAGAGTAAGATGGGCTCCTTTTTGTAAAAAAACCCTAATATTGAACTAAAGGTCTCTTGTTAGAACTTAAACCCAGCAGTCCTCATCCTAACATTTACTTCCCTAAACTTTATAGTTAAATTTACTAGTAAGTGCCTCAGCTTTTTAAACTAAATTGGTCCTGTAAAAAAGGTGACTCTACTAAGAAAGTGATCTGACAAGCATCAATCATAGCATCGTGCAGTTGACACCTGTGGGAACTGGAAGATGGTATCTGGCTTGATCTTGCACTTTAGGTAGGTAGGAACTTCTGACTGGAGCCTGGCATAGCAATTTTAGGAACAAACATTCTCAAAACTGTCAAATGCAAAGGGTCTAAGAGAACATGACAGATTTATTTTTTTTTTTATGGCAAGAAAGATATCATCTGGAATTCTGTGGAATGGAGTCTGTTATGTTTCTATCAAAATGGTGAAACTCCTAATTTAATTATCACCTCTTGCCACAAGGATGGGCTACAGTTCTGAATCTAAATGCATATAATACTGCAGCACAAACTAAGCCCGTGTTATGCATTACACAGGTAGTCCACATACAATCAGAAAGTAGATTTGCACAAAAAAATGTCATTTTTAGTTCAACAACCGAAACAAAGAACTTTTAAATAAATACAGTGGGTAATGAACAAGACACATTATTTAACAGGAAACCAGACTGGTTTGTTTTTCACATTTTTCTCCTTTAAAAAATAGATTGATTTCCAAACAACATATTGTATCAAAACAAAACTTAAAAAAAAAGATTAATTCTGAAAGTGTCTAAACTTAATGTTTCTCAACCTAAAAAATTCTAATCAAAACTATTTGTCAAATATGACCACAAATTGTGAACAGTTGGCAGATGTTTTTTTCCTACAGAACATGTCAAACTGCACTAACAATAAATTTGTACCATCACCACCAGTGTAGATTCAGGGAATGGTAATTATCCCAGTCAAAGGCATAGTTAAAATATGCAAGGTTTTGTAAGAACACTTTACCAGAAATACCATGCTATGATTCAGATTTCACTGCAGTATCACTAGGTCTCCACTAAAAGTATTTCACTTTCATCGTGAACATTTACCACTGTACAGCCTTAAAAACAATAGAACATACTACTTTATATATATATATATAGAGAGAGAAGTTTACTAAGGGTCTTCCTTGGTGCTCATGGTGATAGAAAAAACATTTTTTCATAGGTGCTTATAATGCATCTATTGAAGGGGAAAGAAGAAATGTTTCAAGATCAGAATTTTCATGATTATCAGTTTTAGCCCTCTGAAAAATAATCTAGAGTTTTCCTAAACTAATCTGGTGTGTTGGAAGGAAAACACTTCCATCAGAAAAGCATCTATCTTGAATTTAAAACTAACCAAATATGGTCCTGAGAAGCGAAGGGAGTTCTAAAGGTTAATGGATCTCTGAGTTAAAATTAAATAAAAATCATACCTTACTTCTTGTCTGCACTTGTTTGTCTTCAATTTTGAACCATTAGCCTTTGTTATGACTTTATCAGTGTATTGTTTAATGTCTATTATCTATTTTATATAAAGCTACTTAATGACAAGCTTTGCTTTTTTTTTTTCCAAAAACATATTTTTTCAAGTATTTTCAAATTTCTTAATCACTCCTTGGCTCTTCCCTAAATCCTTTCCATTTTATTTTCATTCCCTACATCCTCCTGATACTAGAACAGTCACTGGATTCCAGTAATGGCTGTACTAAGTGTAGTGATCCTGACTGGAAGACTGCTGTATATCGAGGAGTTGGTTGGTTAGTGATCCACATACATAACTGTTAACCAGAGTAGGCCCAGGCCTGTGCCGTGCTGCACATATCCCTTGGCCTCAGGATAACCTAAGCCAGCTCGTTGCAAAAAAGGAGCCTGCAGCCATCTCCTGCTTGGTACCTGTGATTATGACACCTGCGTGGCCTTGCCTTTATCTAACAGTGCAGCAAGTTCTCATGAAAATATAATTTCTATTTGCCAGTAGAAATGACAAATAGATTTTTTTCCTTTTAAGAAAATCCTATAATAGCTGGAATGACCTAAATAGGGAAATCCTTTCTACGGACAGGGTCTGCAAATCATGCTGTGTGTGGGTCGGAGGCCCATTAGATGCTGCATAACTTAGGGTTCCCAGCATCTAAAGGGATGTAAAATTATCTATATTTTTCTTTCTTTCTTTATAGCATTAGTTCTAATAAATAGCATTTTAAATTATACTTTACAGAGTGCTTTTCTTAATGGGATCATAACAAACCAGCACCTTCAGGTGCAAAGCACCAAGTCCCCAAGATAGAAGCAGTGATGTCTAGCTATGAATTCAGTCCCCATTATCTTATTGTTGTCAACATGAAATGATTCACTTCTAGTCATATTAGTCGTATATCTGTAACTGCATTAATGACTGTGCCCTTGAAGAAGAACCACAAGCCTGGTAAGGGGGAATATCCTGCCCCAGGAGATGCCAACAGCCTGTTCATTGCAACAAAGACAAGTTGTCAGCAGAATGAGACTGTAACTGGGGGAAAGGTAAAGGTGGAAGGGGGAGATTGCCACCACCGACTCAATTCAGGGCTAAAAGACTCACACACCCCCACACCTCCCTCGGACATGTGTAGTAAATTAAAAATACACTGTAATTTAAATAGAAGCAAGAGCTATATAGACCAACAGAAAACTACCATGCATAACTAATTACCAAGAGTATCTTTTAGGTAGAGTTTGGAAAATGCATATATATAACTAGACTGTATAAATATTATTCTTGTTCTTCTCAGTTTTGGGCTTACTTTGTGGAATACCACCTAGCCCCCAGCTTTGCGCAAATCTGTAATAAAGAAATACCTCAACTCTCTGTGTCAATTGGCTCTTGCACATTGGGTGAACAATTCCACTTTTTTGGACAACAGCAGCAAAACATCTCTACAACTACTAAATAATTAATGTATTAAAATATCATATCAGCCCTTTGGAGCCACAGTAGATTACAGAATTTCAAGCTTTGTTAATTGCTTGAAATGTTTTGGCCCCTTTTAAGAATCACAGAATTATCCAAACTGCAACAACGGAGTAAGGACTACAGTCCTCAGCAAAGTATGACTCTGGAATGACTACAGAGCTCTGGGGGTGGTAGTCAAGGGCATGGGGGCATCAGGAGGATATTTCAGTCAATAATTGTCTGCGGAACTGGTCTTGGAACAGGGTTTTGGTTTCTATGACCATGGGACGCTGTTTGAGGATCATTGTCTGCTTGGGTAAGAAGAGACCCATGTCAATAAGTAGGTCAAATGTATCTTTGCTAGTAGGATGGCTGACATGCTAAGGAGGGTTTTAAACTAGGAATGATGGGGGACAGAGAGAGTTACCAGCAGACCTGCAAGGCAGGTTTGGACAGAGTAGATAAGCAAAGGCCCTGGGGTGATGTAAAAGGAAAGGATCACAAAACCAAAAAAATGGGGCTTACGCGGGGTCCCCTCCAGCATTTGCATGTAAGTGTCTGCAAGGAAGTGTCTACAAGACACTGTTATGGAGAAAACCCCAAAGCCCTTTCAGGGAAATTAGCAAGCTGGGGTGCCTCTCTAAAGTACCTGTACACTAATGCATGCAGCATGAAGAATAAACATGAGGCATTAGAGATCTGTGGACAGTTGCAGGGCTATGATCCCATTGGGATCATGGAGACGTGGTGGAATGGCTACCAGGACAGGAGTGTTGCAATGGAGGGATACAGGCACTTTAGGAAACACAGTTCAGGAAGACAAGGAGGGGGAGTTGCCCTTTATGTTAGAGAACTACTGGAACGTATGGAGCTCTGTCTGGAGATGGATGATGAGACTCTGAAAGCTTATGGGTAAGAATTAAAGAGCATACAGGTATGGGAGACACTGTAGAATCATCATAGAATCATAGAACAGTTTGGGTTGGGAGGGACCTTTAAAGGTCATCTAGTCCAGTCCCCTGCAATGAGCCATCTTCAACTAGATCAAGTTTCTCAGAGCCCTGTCCAACCTGACCTTGAACACTTCCAGGGATGGGGCTTCTGTCACCTCTCTGGGCAACCTGCTCCAGTGTTTCACCACCCTCATTGTAAAAAATTTCTTCCTTATATCTAGTCTGAAGCTACCCTCCTTTAGTTTGAAAACCATTATCCCTTGTCCTACCACTACAGGCCCTACAAAAAAGTTTGTCCCCATGTTTCTTATAAGCCCCCTTTAAGTATCAAAAGGCCACAATAAGGTCTCCTTGGGGCCTCCTCTTCTCCATGCTGAAGAACCCCAACTCTCTCAGCCTTTTTTCATAGGAGAGGTGCTCCAGCCCTCTGAGCATTTTTCTGGTCCTCCTCGGGACCCACTCCAACAGGTCCATGTCTTTCCTGTACTGAGGACTCCAGAGCTGGAAACAGTACTCCAGGTGGGGTCTCACCAGAGCAGAGTAGATTGGCAGAAACGCCTCCCTCGACCTGCTGGCCACGCTTCTTTTTATGCAGCCCAGGGCACGGTTGGCTTTCAGCGCTGCGAGCGCACGTTGCCAGGTCATTTTGAGCTTCTCTTTGACCAACACGCCCAAGTCCTTCTCCGCAGGGCTGTGCTCAATCCATCTCTGCCCAGCCTGTATTTGTGCTTGGGTTTGCCCTGACCCAGATGCAGGACCTTGCACTCTGCCCTGTTGAAGTTCATGAGGTTCACATGGACTCACTTCTCGAGCTTGTCCAGATCCCTCTGGATGGCATCCAGTCCCTTCAGGTGTGTCAACTGCACCACTCAGCTTGGTGTGGTCTGGAAATTTGCTGAGGGTGCACTTGATCCCACTATGTTGTTGATGAAGATATTAAACAGTGCTGGTCCCATTACGGACCCCTGAGGGACACCACTCATCACTGATCTCCATGCAGACATTGATCCGTTGACCACTAACCTCTGGATGCAACCAGCTAACCAATTCCTGATCCACCAAGCAGTCCATCCAGCAAATCCATATATCTCCAATTCAGAGTGAAGGATGTTGTGGGGGACCGTGTCAAAGGCCATGCAGAAGTCAAGGTAGGTGAAATCCGTAGCTCTTCCCTTGTCCACTGATGCAGTCGCTCCATCATAGAAGGCCACTAGGTTGATCAGGCAATACTTGGCCTTGGTGAAGCCATGTTGGCTGTCTTGAATCCCCTACCTACTCTCCATGTGCCTTAACATAGTTACTAGGACAATCTGTTCCATGGTATTCTCAGGCACAGAGGTGAGGCTGACAGGTCGGTAGTTCCCAGGAACCTCCTTTCTACCCTTTTTAAAAATGGGTGCAATCTTTCCCTTTTTCCAGGAACCGGGGACTTCACCTGACTGCCACGACTTTTCTAATATCATAGAGAGTGGACTGGCAAATACATCAGCCAGTTCCTTCAGGACTCTGGGATGCATCTCATTGAGTCTCATGGACTTTTGTATCTTCAGGTTCCTCAGGTGGTCTCAAACCGGATCTTCTCTTACAGTGGGAGGGACTTTGCTCCTCCAGGCCATGTCTTGAGGTCCACCCATTCAAGAGGTGTGGGAAGAGAGACTGACAGTGAAGATGGAGGCAAAACAGTGGTTGAGTACCTCAGCTGTCTCCTCGTCTGTTGTTACCAGTTTGCCAGTCGTGTTCATCAGAGGAGGTATGCTTTCTTTGACCTTCCTTTTCTGGCTGACATACCTATAGAAGCCCTTCTTATTATTCTTTGCATCCCTTGCCAAGTTCAGCTCCATCCTTGCCTTGGCCTTCCTGACCCCATCCCTACACATCTGGGCAGCACCCCTATGCTCTTCCCAGGATACCTGTCCTAGCTTCCACTGCCTGTGCATTACCTTCTTGCCCTTTAGTTTCACCAGCAGGTCTTGGCTCATCCATGCAGGTCTCTTGCCTTCCTTTCCTGATTTCTTACACCTGGGAACCGAGAGCTCTTGTGCTCTATGGAAAGCATCTGTCGTGGCTTAACCCCGGCCAGCAACAAAGCACCACACAGCCACTGGCTCACTCTTCCCCACCCAGATAGATGGGAAGGAGGATCGGAAAGGAATGTAAAACTCAAGGGTTGAGAGAAGAACAATTTAATAGGTAAAGCAAAAGCTGCGCACGCAAGCAAAGCAAAGCAAGGAATTCATTCACCACTTCCCATGGGCAGGCTGCTGGGGAGAAGGGTTCGCCGGAGTGAAGAAATTACTCAATATGAGTTATGCATCTTGCTCAACTTTATTAGTTTCTAACACTACTTATATAGAACCAATACACATGCATATTCCCAAAGCAAAAATACAATTGGTTATTAGCCTCTAAGCGCGTGCTGTTCTCACACCCCTAATTATCATGACTAAAATAAGCATTCTATCCATGTAGCTAATTGTGTTGCTATGCTTCAGCCTTGTAGTTTGTTACTCCCTATATTCCCATACCGCTCCCTATCTTTCTTGGCCCTGCACCTGCTTTCCCAGCAGCTGTAGCTTGTTACAGCCACGGCCTGTTGGCACAACATAATTACTTGGTCTCAGGATTCAAGAATAGCTCAAGGCTACCTTTCTTGTTAACTTCAGCACAATTCTGATTACAGGCCTATTCTAATACCAGGCCTGGATTGTGCAGAACTTAAGGTATTCTTTGGCCACGCTTCCGCAGCCATTCTTCTACAATTCCCCCTTTTTTCTTTTGCACAAGACAGGCCTGATTGGTTATGTTAAAAACTACTCTCTTTAAACAAGAAAATAAACAGCTAAAAACTAAAAGCATTACAATAATGATTATAACAAAGCGTATTCCATCAATAACGTCTTTAACCAACCTGTTATGCCCAATCCTCTCAACCATTCATCAAAGGGGTTATCATCAGCAAGAATATGCTTCATGTTTCCCTGCAGTTGTGACAACTTCTTGTGGATAGATATGGAATGATCGGAAAGGTTCACACAACACATCCCTTCAAAATCCTCACAACCGTGTCCATGTGCTAATAACAAAAAATCTGTTGCAGCTCTATTTTGTAATGTAGCATGCCTAACACTATCTACGTCAAGCGATAACAAACTTAAAATCTGCAATGCAATATTAAATTGCTTCTCTCCCAAACATACTAACCTTCGTATATTCTTAGAGTTTAATGCTGCCATTGCTCCTGGCATAAATATGGAGGCTAGGACATTTGTTGTTACAGACTGCAGATCGACTCGGTCATTACATGTTTCATCAAAGGTGCGCAGTGCCCTCTGTGATCTATGAAATTGTGGAGTCATTTTCAATAAGTCTTTCATATGTGGAGCAAACAAAGTTAAACGCCCTAAATAGCATGGTCCACCGACAGGATACAAAGGAATCCCTGGCCACGCTCTGTCCCCACATATCAAAAAGACTCCTGGTGGCAACTTATAACCCCCTGATACATATACATGGAAACTCCCAGATTTCAATTCACCCCAAATAGGTGAACCGGTTACATTTTGAAACCCTGTATAAAACCCCCGTTCACCTTGACGTTTTAGCCATAACCTCCAAGGGTCACCAAACCAAATTACTCCAGTGCTATTCACAGGTTGAAGTGGTGATGGCATGTGGGTACAGTCTGCCATACCAGTTGCAGTTACATTAACATATTCAACAGGTACAACGCTAGCCAATAGGTCTAACTCCTGCAAAGGTAAATGTGGATAACTGGCTAGCTGAAAAAGGTCTCATAGACATAGTCCAGCTGGCTGGACAAAAATGCACATCGCTCTCAGCTTATCTGAAGTAAAGCAAAAGTTACACAATAACAGGAAGATTGCTGTGGGAAAAGAATGTTGCAGGTGGGTACAGATAACTACAGAAGAGAAACTAGGGGCGGGCTTGGTATTTAGGCAACTAACCAATAATGAGCTTAGCTTTTGTAATATGTATGAGCTAATTATAACAAAGCATAAAAGATGACTGTAAGGGACAATAAACGAAGTCTGCTGGTCACTCATATTGAGCGACTGTGTCTTCCCTCCGTCGCGACAAATGGCGCCCGAACAGGGACCCTAGAGAGGGCTGAACCTGCGAGCCACGGTTCGACAGAGATTCGGGTACCGGTCCTGAAAGCAGCGCAGGAGGCGAAAGGGAACAGTCCCCGCGCCCGGGAGCACCTACAGAGGGTCCCACCGGCCACGTGTCGCCGAAGTCTCACAAAGGCTGCAACGGCGCTGACGAAGGTATGGAGAGACAAGCGACGTATGATTCGCTCATATGCTTTTTAGAAAAGCGGAGCGTTCAGGACATAGATTGTAAAAAGGAATTACCCGGGTTATTAGCGTATGGGATAGCATTCGGGTCCCCCGCGGCAGCGGTGAGCGGCGGCGCGCAGCCCGGCAGGCCCCTTCCCGGCCGCGGTTTCTCTCCAAGGCGGCACACCCCCCCTCCGATCGGTGCCATGGCGATGCAAGCGGCCAACCGAGCTAACATCTGGCTGCCCCCAGAGGTCAGTCGGATCCTTTATATTCGGAACCTGCCGTATAAAATCACAGCGGAGGAAATGTATGATATTTTTGGGAAATACGGACCTATTCGACAAATCAGAGTTGGAAACACTCCTGAAACAAGAGGAACAGCTTAAGCTCCTCAAGGAAAAATACGGAATTGATTACAAACCCACCAAAAAAAGTGCTTCAGATGTCCCCTACAAGAAATGGGTTTCTGCCTTGAACTAGCAAACATCTCTGTGCTTAAAGACAAGCCTTTTTGCCTTGATGGAGATAATTTATTCTGTATTCTGTATTTATGCTGTATTCTGAATGTGGAAATTGGTTGGGACTAGGAGGCTGGCTTAAAGGCATTTTGCAAACAGGATTATTATTTTTGATCATTATTGTAATAGTTTTAGTAGTGCTTAGCTGTGTATTTTCCTGTGTTAAAACGCTGTTATTGAAAATGGTCAACCAAGCCTATGTCGCCCAAAATAAAAACGGGGGAATTGTGGATAACTGGCTAGCTGAAAAAAGTCACATAGACATAGTCCAGCTGGCTGGACAAAAATGCACATTGCTCTCAGCTTATCTGAAGTAAAGCAAAAATACACTATCCTTGGCTGTTCTTGTTACACAATAACAGGAAGATTGCGGTGGGAAAAGAATGTTGCAGGTGGGAACAGATAACTACAGAAGAGAAACTAGGGGCGGGCTTGGTATTTAGGCAACTAACCAATAATGAGCTTAACTTTTGTAATATGTATGAGCTAATTATAACAAGGCATAAAAGATGACTGTAAGGCACAATAAACGAAGTCTGCTGATCACTCATATTGAGTGACTGTGTCTTCCCTCCGTCGCGACAGGACTCAGTCACTCTAAGCCGTTCTCATTTTTGCATTTTGTTTTGCAAGTAGACTTAAGGCATCTCTGGTTTTGTTTACCACTGTTTCAACTACTGCTTGTAGCCGTATAATTCTGTTTAACAAATATATCGGAGTTTGGTAGCCCCAGGATCCATCCTCTGCCCATGTAGCTGGATCATAATAGGCTATTATTCTCTCTGGAGGCCATTCATTCTCTTTCCAATTCCCAATTTGTAAATCTCTCTTGTATCTCTGAAACTCACCAGATTCTGTATATACTGGATCCCCCAATTGCTCTCCCCTACCTATTGGCAACAGGAAGAAGCTAGGTCTAATTGTACCTACTATACATGACCCAACCCAATTCTTTGGCAAAGATGCAAATGCTAATTTTCCACAAATCCAATAGCGTCCCTCCGGTGCAGGCCAACCAGTTGGTATATTGTTCCCATTTGTCCAGTTGGCCACTTGTGGATTTATCTTCATTGGGTCCCCCCATTTATCCCAGTCTTTCCTTGTTTTATTCCATATATATCCTCCTTCACAAATTAAATTTCCTACCGGTTCCCCTTTATTAGCTAGGTGTTGGAAACAGCTTCTCCCTATTACATTATTTTGTAAAATCCACTGTTATCTCCTATCTTGACTATTTACCTTCCAGATTTTATGGTCAGTTATATTGCTCTCCAAAGCTTCCCAAGGCCAGTGTTCTCCCTGATTTGTCCCACCACACACATAACAATTAGTTACGCTTAGTGCTTTTGCTATATTTTCGGCAAGGTTTACAAACAGATATTTAGCAACTGTGGGAATTTCATATTTGACTCCCGTTTCCATTTCATGTGAAACTTTATAAAACATAGACATATTTCCCCCAAAGTGTTACGACTTCTTCAGATTAATGTTTATTAATCAGATTAATAAACATACCTGCTTTACAACCTTCCACGGGTTGTGAAGTTTGTTTCCCCAGGTCACATTGAGCTTATCTTGTTATTCCGCAGCTTGACATATTTATGGTGTTTATCCCTTCTCCCAAGGCCATGTTCCGCCAACTGTCTGTAACATCCTCTGTCTTTCAGACTCTCTCCTGTTCTTCACTATAGATATTTATATATTTTGTCTAAATTTCAAGTTAAATAACAGACTGGCCTTTATTAATCACGTATCTGCAAGCTGGTCAACTACACTATAGCTGCATAGTGGTAAAGTACTAGAAGAAATAATACACAATGGGTGGAAGTGCCAACAAGTAAATGCAATTTCATTCACCAAACTCTGCTCCCACTGAAGCTGAACATTTATTAAAGGCTTACAGGAACACAGAGGCCAATGCTAACCAGCTTTTAAAAAATCCCACACATCAAAACCCTTTTTCCTTTGTACATTTAGTATTTCTTGAATTATACTTGGCAAATTCTTAATTCCAATCTCAGCTTTGTGAAACTTTATAAAAAACTTTATAAAACATAGACATATTTCCCCAAAAGTGTTACGACTTCTTCAGATTAATGAGAGCCCCATGCATGTCCACCATAATTAAAAGCAAAGCAGCCACCTCATATCAATGCATCTGGACTACCTAGTATTTTAAGTACCCCCACATGCACTTTTTATCAACCCAACACTATATTTTTGGTATTGATCCAAAGAAGCCATTTGAAGATCTCTTGATATAACATGAGTATACAAATATGACCTCAACAGCAGTATCTGTTTTTTTTTTTTGCAACAACAAATCTGCCCTGTGCAGGAATCGGCAATGAAAACAGAAGCCAGCTTTTCCTTTCATACTCAGCAAAACCAAATACTTTATGATTGTGTCATATCTTTTGCTCTGGCTATGTCATGGTTTAACCTGAGCTGGTAATTAAGTGCCACGAAGCTGCTCGCTAATTCCCCCTTGTCGTGGTTTAACCCCAGCTGTCAACAAAGCACCATGCAGCCACTTCCTCACTCCCCCTCACCCAGATAGATGGGAAGGAGGCTCAGAAAGGAATGTAAAACTCAAGGCTTGAGAGAAGAACAATTTTGTAGGTAAAGCAAAAGCCATGCACACAAGCAAAGCAAGGCAAGGAATTCATTCACCACTTCCCATGGGCAAGTAGGTGTTCGGCCATCCCCAGGAAAGCAGGGCTCCATCACGCATAACGGTTACTTGGGAAGACAGACGCCATAATGCCAGATGTCCCCCTCTTCCTTCTTCTTCCCCCAGTTTATATACTCAGCATGACGTCATATGGTATAGAATACCTCTTTGGTGAGTTTGGGTCAGCTGTCCTGGCTGTGTCCCCTCCCAGTTTCCCCTGCCCCTCCAGCCCTCTGGCTGGCAGTGCTCAGGAAACTGAAAAGTCCTTGATTTAGTATAAACATTACCCAGCAACAACTAAGAACATCAGTGTCCTATCAACATTGTTTTCACACCAAAACTGAAACACAGCACTGCACCAGCTATTAAGAAGAAAATTAACTCTATCCCAGCTGAAACCAGGACACCCCCTCACCCAGAGAGATGAGGCGGAGAGTCCGAAAGGAATGTAAAACTTAAGGGTTAAGATAAGAACAGTTTAATAACTAAAATAAAATAAAAATGAAAGAACAATAATAATAATAACAATAACTGTTATAATGAAAAAGGAGGGAGAGGGGGAAAGGAATGAGATCCAAAGGGAAGGGAGGGGAGAAAAGAAAACAAATGATGCACAATATAATTGCTCACCACCCACTGACTGATGCCTGATGCCCAGCCAGTCCCCGAGCAATGATCAGCAATCAGCAGGTAACACACCCCCCCCCCAAGTTTATATACTCAGCATGACATCCCACAGTATGGAATACCTCTTTGGCTACTTTGGGTCAGCTGGCCTGGCTGTGTCCCCTCCCAATTTCTTGTGCCCCTCCAGCCTTCTTACTGGCAGGGCATGAGAAACTGAAAAGTCCTTGACTTAGTATAAACATTACCCAGCAACAACTAAAAACATCAATATGTTATCAACACTGTTCTCACATCATAGCCAAAACACAGCACTGTACTAGCTACTAAGAAGAAAATTAACTCTATCCCAGCTGCAACCAGGACAGGCTATAATGTCCCCAGTCTGCATTAAACAGAGTTTTGTGTACTAACATTTCTTCTGTGCGGGCTGTCATCTCTTTGTTCATAATGCAATCTCCACCCACACTGTCAGACCCCAGTTCAACAACTCATGACTGAGACTCATATCTCATTTTAGATTTTTAAAAAATTGCATCCTTTTTCATAAAGTCCCTGAACACAAAGACCTTAATCTCAAAGTTCATTGGATGGTATCATGAACTTTAGCGTGTCTTGCCGACTTAAGCCGATGTTTAAGCTCTTTGCCAGATCAAATTGTAAAACAAAGATGCACACAAAACTGATCGCAAGGGACACTAGAGCAGCGAGAGGAGCACCAGCAGTGGCAGGATACATGTGGACAAGTAGAGGCTTGTCCAAACAGGGGGCGTTCCCAAAGCAACCCGACCCAGTGATTGGAAGAGACAGCAAAGGGCTGAACTTGCACCCAGCAGCCAGGAGATGTAAGCAGGCAAAAACAATCAGCCCAGCTGAGTGCAATCTACAAACATATATATCACGGAAACATGGTGAGATAACTTGCATGACCAGAGTGCTGCAATGGATGGCTACAAACTCTTCAGAAGGGATAGACAAGAAAGGAGAAGTAGTGGAGGAGTGTTTTGTTGGGGTCTGGAGAGGGACTGCAGACGAGTTAGTTGACTTTAAAGACTTAGTCGTGTACCTTTAAGACAGCCACAAATTGTCAGGTATGTAAACATGTTGTTGTTATAGTTTAATTTAAATAAATCAAGTCCAAAATGGATTTACTAAATATTTATTAAGGTAGGAAAGCAAAAGCAGCTCTGGGCAGCCGGGGAGTCGCAGCTCCACCAAGGGCTCGCAAATCCAAGCAAGTTGAGCAGCTCTTTTTATCTTCACCGAGGTCGCTTCTGACATCTTCGGTACGCCCCTCTTCTGCTTCTGTTATCGTGGTTTCTTGTCAAACAGGACGTTCCCATGTTTGGTGTAGCAAGATAGCACTGTGGACATGTCTCTTCTTGTTAAACAGGAAGTTCTCAAGACCAGCACAATGGGTCCATTCCTCTTGCTTAACTTGTTTGATCAGCAAATTACCGTTAGTTACTTATTACAGTTCCCCTCTTCTTTTATTTATAAGTGATTTGCTGATCAAACCTAGACAATACCTCACAAGCTGCATCGAATTCAGGATTTTCATTTGGTATGATTTTCATCTCCAGTTCTGATTGCTTCATCACCATTAGCTGCACTTTTTCCAACCTGCTTTTAAACAAAAGTTACAAATTTATTAATGATACAGAGTCCGAAAGTCAGAGCCAATAACATTATGACGGGTCCTGCCAAAGTAGAAATTAAAGTAGTCAGCCAGGGTGACTGTGGTTGTAAAATTCTTTACCTTTAGCTTTTTCTTTTTACCTTTTTGTTCTTTAATGACTCTGTTGGGTCCCACTGCTTGTGGCGTTTTTAGTTCATGTTTCTGAATAAATATTAAGACCCCTCTATCAGTTCCAGGTTCCCAATATCTTATTCCCCAGGTTCGTCCTAATAGCCATCCGTGGTCGTTAGGCTGCAGGATTTCTAGAATAACATGCATACAGTTGCCAAGATGGGGGCCCTCTATGTGTCCATCCCAGCTAGGAGCTGGCGGATTGCATCCTCTGGGTCCCCATGTTATATTTAAAAATCTATCTTTAATGGCTACGTCCCAGTTTGAAGCTATGGTTTCACATCCCCAATATGCACAGTAATAGTGATTAGGGAAATTAAAATAGCTTTTCCCTGGTTTCGAACTGGGGTAGAGATAAAAAGGTTTTATTGCTCTTTCTCATCGACGCAGTGGGTCTAGTTCATAAAAGACTAAATCTTCCAATTTAACTTGGAATTTTGGGGGTCTGGCTGTCACATTATACCAAACTTCTATTGAATCTTCCCATCGACCTAAGGTCCAATTGAAGGGTTGATGTTCTTTTTTTTTTTAAAGTCATGGTAATCAATACCATTAATAGGATACCAGCTTTCATTTCCCCACTGTTCAGTACCTCTCTGCCTTCCTCGTCTACTCTTTTGCAGAGAGCAACGGGATATCAATATCTTCTCAGCAGCAGCAGGTAGTCTTCTGGGGAATTTTGCTGTTATCCTGTCAATAATTTCCAAGGTCTAAAGAGTTAGTTATCTCTTAAATATAGTTCCACCTGTTTGTTTGTTGTGTCCGTTTCCAGGCAAATCTTATAGTACACTGTCTTAAAACTCTATACCAGTCTGTTTCATATACTTCCCAAAGTTCAGGTACTGACAGTTCCCATCCACAAA
The DNA here is from genome assembly GCF_015220075.1 of Falco rusticolus. Taxonomy (NCBI): domain Eukaryota; kingdom Metazoa; phylum Chordata; class Aves; order Falconiformes; family Falconidae; genus Falco; species Falco rusticolus. The sequence goes on along the minus strand of NC_051209.1, from coordinate 10,136,843 downwards.
ATAATTTACGAATTTCCACTTGATCCTCTGGTCCCCTGGTACATATCAAATCATTGTGACATTTCATACAGTAAGGTTGTCTCTTAAATGAAACACAGGACCAATCTCTATTACAATTTAGACATCGGCAAACAACCCAACATAAATGTCCGGAAGTAGGGTGTTTTAAGCAGGGTATTCCCCAGAGATCTCCTATTCTGGGTGATTCAGGTATCTCCCTCTCTGTGTTGTTTTGCAGTCAGCCAGCAATGTTGAGACAGATAGCACAGTCCCAATAACGTCCTTCACACCACCTAGTGGCTCAACATTGCTGCTCCATGGGTGGCATAGATAGAGATAGAGAAAAGATTATGTCAGCTATACAAACGAGGTTAACAATCTTTAAGTATTAAAACCATTTACCATTATCAATAAACAATAACAGGCAATAACTAAAAATGACTAACAATAACTATAAATCTCTAACAAACGTTAGCTAACAATTCAAAACTCAAACATGTCATAAGCTAATTTCAAAACATTATCATAACAAGATTACATAACAAAACAAAATAAAACATTTCTTAGCATATATAAGGTTTGTTTGTGGGGGTTAAGAATCAAGAGGCAAGAGGTGGGCATTTAAAAGGGTAAATTTTCATGCCCCTTTAAGTTTAGGCTGTGCATGCGTTTTCATTGTGCAGTTTTGGTCAGGGCGTTAGCCTGAATCTCGATCAGGAGGGTCACGGACCAATTTGTTTGTCTCGCCACAAACAATCCTTATCATTTTGGAAAAGATGGGAGCAGGAGACAACACACTTTGTACGGTTTTGCTGTTCAGCCTTTGTCTCATCGTGACTACAGTAACCATCAGAATGTGCTTTTGCGAGTGTTTTTGGTCACGCCGGTACAGAAGAGTGCGATCTCTTCCTCGCAATCTGCCTGGAGTAGTGGAACCAATGGGATACCAAAGCAGAGTGCGTGAGACTGTTATGTATACAAACAAAAACTGTTGATCTCCAGCAAAGTTACCATGTGACTTGTTGTTCGTTTCTGTTCATCTTCGTTACCTCGTGAAGAAAAATACCAAGGACCAGGCATGGACTATCATGGAGGGAACAGATGGAGTTACCACCCCAACGTTATTCAGGACTGTGCTGGACTCACGAGTGAAGAAGCCTGTTTTCCACGTCACATGAGACTTTTCTGGACTGTTATTCTGTTATTCAACTTCTAGTTCATGTTTGTTAATAAATTGTTATTTGTTGTTTACTGGTTGTCAAATGATTCCTTGAATTTACTTTGTGTCCAACACACGGTTTTCAAAATAAATCAAAAGGGTTGGGTAATAATTATATTAATAACCTACAAAAACCAAAACATAAACCAATACTTATAGCTATACGTTTTGTTACCAAAATCTCGGAATGAAGAACTTATCAACACCAATGTGATGTAGATAAGCAGACACTTCTTTATTGACGGCCGGGTGCGTGAGTGAGTCCTCTCATGATCAACACACACCAAGTCTCAAAATCAGACACCATATATAGAACTTATTCATACACATTCATTAAATATTCATGCATAATCATAATATTTCCCATAAATCATTAACATATTCTCCTCCCATATCTGATTCTGCGCAGTAGAGCTTAGAAAGGTCCAGAAATGGGTCTGGGGTACGATTTGGGTAGGTGGTATATGAGTCGGTGGTCGCGATCTCCCCCTGCCGGAATTACCTTTTACTAAAGTTCACAGTTTCTTGGCAGGTAACTACAAGCTGTTCCAGTTGACTCTCCCCAGTTCCCATTAATCCTATATTCTGACATTTCAATGCAGTTTCTACATATGGAAGACTAGTTAACTACAAAGAAACCTTTCAAACCCTAAATTTATTGCCTAAGTTTTAACAATGATTCTAGCCCATTCTTCTGGCCTTGGTACGGGACTATACAGAGGATCTCATAGCAGCTTTTACTATATAACTATAAGCTTCATTAAAATATATTTCTTATCCTTCTATATTTCTATTCTATAAAATGATTTTATAAAATCAAATAATCAAATAAAGTCAATCAATCTTAACTTATTAGAAAATCTGTAACAGTTTCACTTCGGTAATAATAACAATCAATATTATTTAAATGAACTATAAACACTATAGTTTCTTAACACATTCCCTTTTTTTTTTTTTTTTTTTTTTTCATGCATCACTATCATGGCTAGATTATAGGGATTTCGCATGCGCGGTCTTTCCAGATTTTTCCAACACATTCCATGGGGCTTTAAAATTGTGCATGTGCACGTTCAAAGGCATACATGGATCATTCGTGTGATAAAAGATGGCTGCTGCGTGTCCAGATGAAGTCCCGGACCCACTTCCCGAGCATACCACTCCGGTAAGTCTGTTAATAGTAACATTTATGGCACTATGGCCAAATGACAGGTCTTTGCTTTCAATGTATAATGTTTTCTCACCATCAGACTGCCACGTCACCTGCCAGGGAGGAAGGGTCTGGAGTGCACATTTTCCCGTCTGAACATCCCATAAGGTGAGTGTTTTTTAAACGTCTAACCTATATGGTTCATTATAAAGGGGAATCAAATCCCTTTGTTGTTGTTGTTGTTGTTGTTGTTTAGGCAGAGGGTGCGTTTTTCTACTGTCACGTGTCAAGAACTTATGGCGGAGGTGGAAAAGTATAAAAGACGTTACCACATCCTCGTCTATGCGTTCCTGGCGGTTGTTTTCTTTGCTATTCTATTTTTATTTTTACTCAGCCTACATTGTTATATGAATTGTTAATAGTCGACTGTTCCCAGATTCCTGTTTGCTATTAAATTTTTATTGTGTTAACTATATAATCTGTATTTTCGACTGTACATTTCGGCATACCACTCGAATTTGTTTAACGCCATCGGGTGAAACCATAGTAGCAAATTGCATGTTAGTTATAACGTGTTGAATTAATCTTATAAAACATGGAACAGCACATGGCAAAAACAATAAGGTGGCTAATCCACATAACAAATAAAATAAAATTCATTTTACCCAGGGGCTCCCGGGAAGCCAGGAAAACAAGTCAATGTTCCAGTCTTTCCAAGTTTGGATGGGAACATGGGCTAACATTCGTATTTCAGATGTGATTTGTTTAACTACCTCACCATTGTCATCGATTTTCAAACAACATTTGGAAACATTTAATTTACCACAAACACCTCCTTCTTCGGCTAGCAGGTAATCGAGAACCATCCTGTGTTGATAAATTGCATTTCGCATTTGAGTTGCTTGGTCTGCCAGTAAGTCAAGAGCTTTAGCTGTTTGGTTAGTAATAATTTCCAAGACAGCCTGTAGCCGAATGATACGATTCGGATTGTAGATAGGTTCTCGAGCACCGCTAATGAGTTCATTGGGATTCCAAGTCACAGGTCCATAATACTGTATGATATGTTGGGGTGTCCATTCATTTTCCCCAGGATTGGCTACTTCCACTTGTCATAGAAGTATCAAAGGACCGTCGATGTCGATTTAGGTCATCATATACCTTAACTCCCAATTTGTTTCCCTTTTGGTCTGGTAATAAAAAAAGAAGGGGCGTATAAAGCCTACATAACATGTCCCACTCCAATTACTTGGTAATTTTCGATATGCATAATGACCACAAATACAATAGTGACCTTTTAAAGCCCAAATTCCATTTGCAAATGGTCCTTTCCCTTTCTGTCTTAGGTTGGAATTACAAAGAGACTCAAAATAGGTGGTGTTTTTCAAACCCAAAGGGTGTTTAATGTGACTGTTTGATTTTACTCCATTAATCCAAAGATTACATTTCCATGCTCCTATTCGACTGATATAGTTGCATTTAATGGTGACTGTTTGGCCAACTATACCACTTATGGCACAAGTTACAAAATTAGCTTCCCCCAATTTCACGATCCCTGTGAGATTGGTTCTAGACCAAAAGCTATCAAATTGGTTTTTATGCCCAGTTTCATTGACCCATGCCCACCTTGATTGTCAGGGGATGAGATTTTCGTCATAGGTGTTATAATACAAACGCCATAACATGTCACCTTCGACAGGATGGGAGGAGGAATGGTCATAAGTTGATTAATTAATGGGTCGACACCCAGGGATGATACAGGGATCCCCATATTTAAATGTCCAATTACATATACTATGACCCACAAAAACTCTATTGCTATCATTACGATTAAGACAATACTCTCCTTTTCCCGGAAACTGGATTTTCCATGGTTCCATTTCTTCATTCCAATATAGCGAATTATTGCCAATCGTGTATCACTTAAATCACTTACAAGCCATCTTGGGGATATCGGTTTTGACATCTGTGGCCAGTCCCTGAATCCTAAAGGACTCCCACATACCCAACAGTTTGTCAAATTGGAAGCATTGGCCACTTGTTGGCCTAAAGTTATAAATCCATTTTGCCACCTCTGTTCAAGGAGGGGGGTACAGGAGTTTCCCTTAGTATTAAGGGCGGCGATAACAATCAACCAAAACACTCTCTGCGATAGTATGTCACACATCCTATAAATATTAGCAAAGCAATCACCACAAAAATTAATTAAGCCTCTCTCTTCCCAAATTTTTCCAAAAGCATGTATCACCCCAAAGGCATACTTTGAATCTGTATAAATAGTTCCAATTTTATTTTTTTAAGAGTTTTAACGCTCTTAACATAGCATATAACTCACACGCTTGTGCGGACCAAGCTTTACTTAATGGTCCTGATTCTTTTATCTTAAAAGTATACCCATCCACAATAGCATATCCTGATTTACGTTGTCCTTCAACCACTCGTGAGGAGCCGTCCACAAATAATTTTTCTCCTTCGTCTAATTCATCTTCTTCTAAGTCCTCCCTTATTTTAGTCTGCAAATTTATTAGTTGGAGGCAGTCATGTGTCAAATCTTCTTTAGGTTCTCCGTATAAAAATTGGGCAGGATTCTGAATAGAAGTGGTTTCCATTTCTAGCCTAGGGGAGTTAATTAAAATTCCCTCATATTTTAGCAATCGACTATCTGTAAGCCACTTATCAGCCTGTTGTTGTAATACTCCTCGAATGTTATGAGGGGTGTATACTTTTAGTTCACCTCCTAAGGTGACTTTTCCAACTTCTTCTACCAATAATGCAGTGGCCACTATTGCTTGCAAGCAGGTGGGCCACCCGGGGCTTACAGGATCCAGTATTTTAGAATAATATCCTACAGGCTTTCTCTGTCCTGCCCATCCTTGGGTCAGAACCCCATAAGCTGTCCCGTTATCCACATTGATAAAAAGTTGAAAGGGTTTACGGATATCGGGTAAACTGAGGACAGGTGCTTCTACGAGATCTCTTTTTATATTTTCCCAACGATTCTCATCTTCAAGGGATCATTTTACCAACCCGTTTTTAGTTAATTTTTCGTATAAGAATTTTACTTTACTGCTGTAATTTTCTATCCACTGTCGACAATACCCTAATAATCCCAATAACTGTCTTATCTGTCTTTTATTAGTGGGCGCTGTTAGAGACAAAATTCCTTTTACTCTTTCGGGATCTAATTTCTTGTGTCCCTTTGTGAGCCAATGTCCCAAATATTTTACCTCTTCTTCAGTAAACTGTAATTTGGACTTAGAAACCTTTAATCCCTTGAGGCCTAAAAAGTTCAATAATTTGATGCTCTCATTTCTGACTCCTTCTTGAGTTTTTCCAGAGATCAATAAATCATCCACATATTGTATTAGAATTAGTCCCTGACTTAATTCATAAAATTCCAGTAACTGTTCCAGAGCTTGTCCAAACAAGTTTGGAGACTCTGTGAATCCCTGGGGCAAAACGCTCCACCGTAATTGTTGTTTTCTATGGGTCTTGGGGTTCTCCCACTCGAAAGCAAAATAGTCCCTACATTTTTCTTCTAAGGGACAAGCCCAAAAAGCATCTTTTAGATCTATAACACTATACCATTTACAATCTGGACTTAACTGATTAAGTATAGTGTGCTGGTTAGCCACCACAGGGAACCGGGTAATGGTTCATTCATTTACAGCTCTCAGATCTTGTACTAAACGATAAGACCCATCCGGCTTCTTTACGGGCAATATGGGAGTATTGTGGGGAGACATACAGGGTTCCAAAAGCCCTTGGGCCAAAAGTCCCTCAATTACTGGCTGCAACCCTTCTCTCCCCTCTCTAGAGATGGGATACTGTTTTATCCTAATTGGCTGGTCTGGGTCTTTTATGGAGACCGTGATCGGTTTGATATTTAATTTTCCCACCGACCCTGGGCTATACCAAGTTTCTGGATTAATCTTGGCTTCATCTTCCGTGGTTAATAAGCATAATCTTATTTTTAATTCCTCTTGATCTACTTCCAAATTGATTCCTAATTCCACCATCAGGTCTCGTCCCAGAAGGTTATATTCAGCTTCTGGGACCAATAAAAATGTTCCCACCCCATATTTATTTGGAGCTTCTATTGTTACATTCCTTTTCAGGGGCACTTTGAAAGGTTCCTCCTTTGCACCAATTACTTGGAGTTCTCTAATCCTCTGAATTATCATATCCCGGAGATCTACCATATTATTTCTATGTACGAGGTCTTGATTGTTCCAATTGGGCCTTTGCAGGGGCCATTTTTCATCTCCGGCGGGACCTTGCTGATGTCTCTGGTCCCAGTGTCTCATACCTGCTGTTCTGATCATTCCTCGTTCTTCGTTTGTAAACAAGATCTTTAAAATAGACTCCATTTCATCCCAAGTATAAATGTTAGGCCCGAGGAACTGATCAAAACGTTCGGCTACCCCTAATGGGTCCTCTAACAAGTGTCCCATTTCTTTCTTAAATTCCATCACATCCCCGGAGCTGAGGGGTACAGATACAAATCCAACTCCGGGTTGTGGTCCCCCCATAGCAGTCTCCCTTAATGGATACAATAGATTTTCCTCCCTCCTTTCTCTAGTTTGACTTCTAGACATTCTTCGATTAGGAGGGGCCTCTTCCTCAGATGGGGGGGTGCTGTTGGAAGAAGATCATGCTCAGGACCTTGTGGTAGCGGAGGAGGGGGAATATAGGGTGGGGGAGACGCTGGAGGCTCGTCTACATCCTGCCTTTTCTTTCTATCATTTTTCTTTTCTTTTAATGGGAACAAATTAGCGGTCTGAGCTATGCCCAGGATCCATAAAAAGGCATACTCGCTCTCCTCCTTATTAAATGGTCATTTGTTCTTAACATATATGTTTAATTGTTGACATATCCAATCCTCAAAAGATCCATAAATTGGCCAGTGTAAATCTTTTCTTATTTGTTTTTCTCCCCATACTTCCATACAATAATGGACCATTTTCTCCTTGGACTTCCCCTTTAGAGAAGGGGAAGTACCCCAATATTGGATCATTAGGCCTAACGGGCTATCTTGGGGTATATCAGGGAGCCCACCCCCACCCTGTATCTCCTGCATGGAACCAGAAGACTTACTCTTCTTCTGTCCCATCTTCTGAGAGTGCCTTCTTTCACTCAAAATTCACTCACTTCCCTCCGTTCGTGGCCCACGCCCTCACGGACAATGGGAACCGCACTATTAGGAAGTCCACACTCACTTCACCCGGTGGACTACTAAGCCCAGTGGACTTACTCACTAACACTCCAGGTACCCAATCCCCAACCGAACAGAACCACAATATACTCACTCACTCCCGAGTCTTCATCCAGCTCTTCGTGCACTAAAATTACGGGGAACTGCAGTATCTCCTTTCTCTTTCTTTTTGCTTTCCTATCTCAGTTCGGAAAATCCAGGTGAGCTAAATTGGAATCTCCTCTGAGACCATCTGAAGATGGGGCGCCCTCCCAGAGTTGAATTCCGAGTCAGCTGTCTGGATCCGAGTCACGACACCAAATTTGTTATAGTTGAATTTAAACAAATCAGGTCCGAAATGGATTCACTAAATATTTATTAAGGTAGGAAAGCAAAAGCAGCGCTGGGCAGCCGGGGAGTCGCAGCTCCACCAAGGGCTCGCAAATTCAAGCAAGCTGAGCAGCTCTTTTTATCTTCACTGAGGTAGCTTCTGACATCTTTGGTATGCCACTCTGCTTCTTCTGTTATCGTGGTTTCTTGTCAAACAAGACGTTCCCATGTTTGGTGTAGCAAGATAACATTGTGGACATGTCTCTTTTTGTTAAACAGGAAGTTCTCAAGACCACCACAATGGGTTCATTCCTCTTGTTTAACTTGTTTGATCAGCAAATTACCCTTAGTTACTTATTACACGCCCAGTCCTGCTCCTCTCTTTATGGCTTCAAAGGCTGTGTCCCTTCTTCAGCACACTTCTTTGTTGGTTTTTTTTCCAAACAATAGCCTGAACCTCACAACAGATTACATTTACCAAGAAGTCTGCTCTCATCCATATTTGCCAACTTGCAAATACTGAATTTAGATGATAGTAACAACCCAGACATTGTCAAGTATCCTCCCCTTTAATCCATAAAGCAATTCACCTGACCCATTCTCCATTCACCACCCCTCACTTCAGTCTCCTCCCCATTGAACAGACCACGTGCTTCAGCACACAAAAGAGCAGGAAACAGGTAATTTGGACAGAATGAAAAGATTTACAAGAAGGTGTTAACACACAAATTACAGCAATATAGTGAGCAAGGCAGAGGTAATATGCAAGCTGCAAAGTAATTTTTTCCCTAATGATGCCAGAAAAGATAAGCACTCTGGAATAAAAAAGGCATACTGATGCAGAAAAACCTCGGAATGAAGAAAACTGCTAAGAGACTTTTTGTACTTTTAGCAGCAAGGTATTTATTATCTGTGCAGGGGAGGAGGTGGTTCGCACCACAGAAACTCACTCCAAAGCACCGGTGCGAAACAGGCTAATTTATACATTTGACATACATGATTGCAACATCTCTTCATACATTATTCATGTAATTACAACATCTCATTGCATATTAATGATAGGCAGAGTCTAGGCAGAGCCTGGCCGGAGTCTTCTCTTGGCATCAATTTTGAGAGGGTTGTTCCAGCCTTCAGCCCCACTCAGTCTTCCTCAGAGTTGAACCTTTCAACCTTCTTTTATAAGTGACCCTGCCAGGATCTTTTACGTAAATCTTGGCTTGCTACCATTTTCTTCTATTGATGTGTCTAACTTTACCTAATTCATGATTTCTAGTACCTGGTACAGCAGTTTCCAACAATGGCTTAGGCTTGGGTACAGTGAGCAAGAACAGGGCGATTAAGCACTACATGCTATGGTTCCTCAGTAACCATGTTGAGCAACTTTGAAAGGCAGAATGGGGCTTTTACAGATCTGAGACTCTTCTCAGGTGGATCTTCAGGGGTTTAGGCCTTATTCCTTTTCAATACAAGTGTGGAAATGCTACCAGACAAAACTGTGCTGTTGGTGTTTCAGAAAATAAATGCCAAAATCTGGGACAAACCCGCATGTTGATCATCACAGTTGTGGTGGGTTACCCTTGGCTGGCCCACCAAGCCTCTTTATCACTCCCCTCCTCTGTGGAACAGGGGGGTGAGAAAATAAGATGAAAAAAACTTGTGGATCCTCATGCTTCCACATTACCCATAAGGTACACCCAGGTCCTTGAGCGAAAACAGTCCCACAAATGGGTTTGCCTTTTCCCAAGGGAGGAGGAACCCAAACCGCCTTCCCCAGCCAATTCCCTATGTGCTCTACAGGGACCTTATTTCCTAGGTGGTTTGTTTGAGCAGGACCAGGATGATTAGTAGATCCTCTGGTGTTAATCAGCCAAGTAGCTTCTTCTAAATTTATATCCCAGTTCTTCCATGCTCCGGTGCCCAATGCTCTCAACATAGTCTTTAACAGTCCATTATCTCTCTCAGTCTTTCCAGAGGCTTCTGAGTGATAGGGGATGTGATACACCCACTCGGTGCCATGTTTCCTGGCCCAGGAGTTTATGAAGTTATTTTGGAAATAAGTCCGTTGTCTGATTCAATTCTTTCTGGGGTACCATGTCACCACAAACTTTGCCTTTCAAGGCCTAAAATGGTGCTTTGGGCAGTGACATGGTTTACAGGGTATATTTCTAGCCATACAATATTCGCTTCCACCACGGTATGTAGAGCTTGCCCTTGGTGTGTTCGTGGCAGTGGTCCAATGTAGTCAATTTGTCAGGCCTCACCATATAGAAAACCCAGCCACCACCCTCTATTCCAGGAAGATTTTACTCGTGTGGCTCACTTGATTGCAGCATGTTTCACATTCATGGATGTCCTGTGTGATGGCCTCCATGGTCAGGTCCACCCCTCGATCACGAGCCCATCTGTATGTTGCATCTCTCCCTAGATGTCCTGATGTTTCATGGACTACAAATAGCTCACACTTACACTCTCAATCCAGGTCCATCTGAGCTACTTCAATTCTGGAGACCTAGTCTACCTGCTTCTTGTTCTGATATTCTTTTGTGGCACAGATCTTGGGCATGTGAGCATCTACATGACACACCTTTACAGCAAAATGCTTTTTTTCCTGGTTAATGATGTCTTGCCACAATGCAGAAGCCCAGAGGGGTTTACCCCTGTGCTGCCATTTGATCTTCTTCCACTGCTGTAGCCACCCCCATAGGGCATTAGCCATCATCCAGGAGTCAGTATAGAGTACTGGACACTTTTCTAGTTCTGCAGTCTCTAGGGCTAGTTGGATGGCTTTCACTTCGGCAAACTGACTTGACTGTCCTGGTTTTGGCTGGGATGGAGTTAATTTTCTTCTTAGTAGCTAGTACAGTGCTTTAGTTGTTGCTGGGTAATGTTTATACTAAGTCAAGGACTTTTTGGCTTCTCAGGCCTTGCCAGCAAGAAGGCTGGAGTGGCACAAGAAATTGGGAGCAGACAAAGCCAGGTCAGCTGACTTGAACCAGCCAAAGAGGTATTCCATACCATGGGACGTAATGCTTGGTATATAAACTTGGAGGTTTAGCTGGGGCCTGGGGATCCTTGCCCGGGGACTGGCTGGGCATCGGTCAGCGGGTGGTGGGCAGTTGTATTGTGCATCATTTGTTTCCCTTTCTCCCTTTTCCTTTGGATTTTATCTTTTCCCCCACCTTTCCATTATAACTACTGTTGTTTTTGTTGTTGTTATTATTGTTGTTGCTGTTGCTGTTATTATTGTTATTTCCTTTTTATTCTGTTTCAATTATTAAATTGTTCTTATCTCAACCCTCAAGTTTTACATTCCTTTCCGATTCTCCTCCACACCCCTCCGGGTTGGGGGGATGGGAAGTGAGCAAGTGGCTGCGTGGTGCTTGGTTGCCGACTGGGGTTAAACCACGACACTTGAATCACCCTCTCCGTCAGTGGCTTCAACGACTTGTGGTGTGGGACTCCACACAGCAGCTTTCCACTTCTGATGGTTTCCTACCACATGACAGGATCCATCAGTAAACAGACCATGATGCCTTCCATCTTTGTGTAACTCAATATATGGTGGTGCTACATGGGCACAGGTCATCTCCTTGGGCAATGCTCCAAGATCTCTGCCTTCTGGCCAGTTCATGATCTCTTCCAGGATTCCCAGATGGTTGGGTTTCTCCATTTGAGCCCGTTGCATGACCAACGCTACCCATTTACTCCATGTAGCGTAGGTTTCATGATGTGTAGAGAAGAACCTTCCTTTGAACATCCAAGTACAGCACAGGCAATCCTGGTGCCAAGAGGAGCTGTGCTTCTGTACAAACAACTTTTGAAGCAGCTTGAACCCCCTCATAGGCTGCTAGTATCTCTTATTCAGTCAGGGTATAGTAGGATTCTGATCCTTACACCCCTGGCTCCAGAACCCTAGATGTTGAACTTGGGTTTCTCCAGGTGTTTTCTGCCAGAGGCTCCAGGTGAGGCCATGCTCTTCATAACTCTTACTACACAAATAAATAACTGTATGATGCTCAAATGCTTTTAGGAGACCTACAGTGGGTTCGTAATATAGTTGGCCTCACTAACGATGATTTGCAAACATTCCGATCCTGGTTGCATGGCACCAAAGCCAACAGTCCTCGAACTTGTTCACCAGAACAGAGGGCTGCCCTAGAAGTTGTGTCCTGCAAGATTCAGACTGGCTGGTGTGGTCGCCGAATGGCGAATCATCCATTATCTTTTTTGGTTTGTAATGTTGCCACTTCACCTTTTGCCCTTATTTTACAATGGCAAAAGAAAAAGGGGGAAAATATGGCGATCGTTTTAGAGTGGTTGTTTTTGCCATTGCAACCCAGACATCGTATTTTAAGTCATCCTGAAGCAGTAGCAGCTTTGGTGAGAAAAGGAAGAGACAGGATTGTTGAAATTGATGGGACTGAACCAGCAGATATCAGTATTCCAGTCCGTGGTGATGATTATGAGTGGCTCCTGAGACATTCAACAGCCATACAGGAAGCCTTGATGGGTTATACAGGTGTTGTACACAACAACCGGCCAAAAGAACCTCTCTGGAAGATGTTAGAACATTACCAGTGGATTGCAAGACCGTTATGCTCAAAAAGACCAGTTGAAGGGCCAACGGTGTTCACAGATGCAGTACGAAAGATGAAGAAGGCTGCGTGTGTTTGGCAATCCGATAATCAGTGGCAGAAACAAGTGATCACCGGCAAACCATGGGGCAACCTTCAAACCTTAGAACTGAAAGCAGTGTGTTGGGCATTGGGAAGATGGAACGACACATCTGTAAACATAGTATCAGACTCATTGTACGTAGTTGGTGTAGTACAGCGTATTGAAGATGCCTTGTTGAGAGAGACAAAGAACCAACATCTTGGTGAAATGTTTATACAACTGCATAGTACTCTTCAACAGAGAAAACATGAATTTTGTATTATGCATATTAGAAGTCATCAGTGGACCATTGGTTTGGGCGAAGGTAATGCTAGAGCTGATGCAGCAGTCAGCTCTCTGGCAATAACCCCTCCAACAAATAAGTTTGAAGAAGCTCGTAACAGCCACGAGATTTTTCATCAGAATGCAAAGTCTTTACATCAACAGTATCAAATACCCATAGCAGATGCAAAGGGTATTGTCTGCTCCTGTCCACAATGTAGTCATCATGGACCTGGTTTAGGGGTGGGCACTAACCCAAAAGGTCTGAAGGCACTTCAGGTTTGGCAAATGGATGTAACACATGTACCTGACTTTGGGAAGCTTAAGTATGTGCATGTCACAATTGACACCTATTCTCATTTTATATGGGCCACTGCACAAACCGGTGATAAAGGCATTACATGTGGAGAGACACTTAATGTCTTGTTTGGCTGTCATGGGAGTACCTGTAGAAATACAGACAGACAATGCTCCAGCGTATAGTAGTCAATGAGTCTCTAGGTTTATGACAACTTGTGGAATTAAGCATGTTAAAGGGATTCCTCACTCCCCAACGGGGCAAGCACTTGTTGAAAGGGCAAACTGTACCCTGAAGGATTATCTTCAGAGACAGAAAGTATCGCAGGACATAGATGTAACTAAACGGTTGACTAAGGTGTTGTTTACCTTAAACTATCTCTCCCTTACGGAGGGTAGAGAGGGACCACCTGTTGTTATACATCACCAAACGGCGCAAGGGAACCAAACAACTACAGTTCCTGGTCTGAATGTTTTGTATAAAAAAATGGCTTCAGGCGTATGGGAAGGACCTAATCCGGTGTTATTTATCGGTAGAGGTTATTTTTGTATTTCCACAGATAAAGGACCTATATGGGTCCCTAGCAAGTTTGTGCGACCTGTATGTCAAGATCAGAAGATGGAAGAAAAGACTCAGAGCAAGCAGACAGAATAAACTGTCTATGTTGTAAGGGATGTAACCCGTGGGTATTGTGCCAATGTATGCTATGTGGGGTAAAACGGTTCTGTAAGCCAAAGCTTAAATGTAAATGGTGTAAAGAGTGTATGTGTTTGATTGGTAACCGGGCATGAAGCAGGAGAAAACATACGGCTAGTGTAATACCATGCTGATTGGAGACAGTATACATCATCAGAATCTGTGAAAGCACAGATTTGTGGGGTGGAATGTAACAAAAAAAAAAAATAAAGAGAAAAAAATTATGGAAATTGTAGGAGTAAACATGTTTGAGTGGTGGACTTGGTTTACGGTCTTGAAATTTTTACCCATTGGCCAAAGTATTTTTGACATCTTGCCTAGGACAAACATATGGGTGACATGGGCAAATTTCATGGTAATAACAGACTTTTGTTTAAGTCTGCAACAGGCAGACAACCCCTTTAGAACTTGTTTAATTGGTATTCCCCTGCAAGAGAATGAAAAAAATTTGATGGTTTTTGGAATGTTAAAGCAGTGAATCTGACTTCCAATCAGAATGGTACATGTATGAGTCCAAATGGCAGCATTAAATGCTAAGAATATACGAAGGTTTAGCGTGCTGGGGAGAGAAACAATTTAATCTTACGTCACAGATTTTAAGTTCTTTATTGCTTGATGCATGCTATGTTACAAAATAGAGCTGCAATAGATTTTTTGTTATTAGCACATGGACACGGTTCTGAGGATTTTGAAGGGATGTGTTGTATGAACCTTTCCGATCATTCCATATCGATGCACAAGAAGTTGTCACAACTGCAGGGAAACATGAAGCATATTCTTGCTGATGATAATCCCTTCGATGAATGGTTGAGAGGATTGGGGATAACAGGTTGGTTAAAGACGTTATTGATGGAAGGAATACGCTTTGTTATAATCTTTGTTGTAACTTTTTTAGGTTTTAGCTGTTTATCTTCTTGTTTGAAGAAAGGTTTAACATATATTGTGAAACAGACATGGGTTGTCCAAAAAGAAAAAGGGGGATATGTAGAGGGATTTTTAAAGGACCGAGGACATATGTTACCATTGTCCGGGTTGGACAACCCAGGCCTGTTAGTTGAAGCTGCAGAGCAACTTTATATTATCCTTGGAACAAGCAGTGTGAGAAAGAAAACAAGCTATGCACAAACAAGAAGCCAGGTGCAGAGCAAGTCCTGGGAACCGCGGAATCAACGCACTCTCATCGGCACACTCTGATCAGGCGCCTGCAGCATGCTCACCAGTCAGCGACACGGATGCCCACGTGACCAGAAACCTTTATCCAATCACCTGTGTGTAAAGTCGTGTGAGCGGTCGGTTTAAGTTATAAATATGACCTGTTTGTTTAATAAAGTGAGGACGCCATGTAGCCATATTGGTGTGATTGTCATGACTTGGCCAACTCTCCATGGGGGACCCTCTTTGCACTAGTACTTCACATACAGTAAACAGAGAAATAACATCGCATGTGTCATACAGAGACATAGACACACATGGAGTACTGAAAGCTCTTTTGGCAGAAAAACTTGCCTTTGGTGTTTGAACACATGGTCTTTGCAAGTCACCTGCTATGTAACTTTACTCCAAGAGAAAGACAGGCATGAAGATTTGGAATGCTTTCCCCATATGTTAACTTGTGTTTAATCACACTTGGCATATGTCTTGCTCTGCTGCAGCTAAAGATAGACAGGTCAATTCAAATTGGTTTATCATTTCTGAACACACTGTACTAATAAAGTACTTCATTCCGCCAATTGATTTTTCTTTCTTTTTTTAGAAGAATAAAATTAAGCATTTAGTTCCTTGTTAAAATAAAGGCAGGAAATTTCATGTAACAGCACTGTATAACTTTTGATCAACTGAGAATTTTAGGTGGAGTTAAGGAGCCTTCTAATTCTAGCTTTATATGTGCACTGTTTCCTCTGTGCTTCAAAGAGAGGCAATAGTGTGCAGAATCTAAACCAGAGATAACTATAAAGAGGAGCTGCAAGGACTTCATGGCTGTGTAGTCGACACCTTTTTTCTCCTCTTTATTTTTTTCACTGATATTACTTGAAATGTAATGCTGAGAGACGTGAGGTGCAGTTACAATTTTTTAGTTTCTCTCAGTTCTTAACCTTTACCACTTTTTCCCCCCTTATATATTTTTTCTTCCATTTGTATTCCAGTGATCATTTAAAAGGGTGAAATCCATAATGCTGCTTGATTTCAGCTGTAGCAAACTTAAGAACACATTCTTATGCTACTGGTAATTTCAAAATCCACAAGTGGGGGGATAAGATAAATATTGTACCAATTTCTCTTGAATATAATGATCACTAAAATGGATGTATTTGCTTTTTGATTGAAAGTGACACAGTCATTTACAGAAATGTGTTTCTTATTCAAAATCGCTTATGAAGAAAAAAATCTTGTTATTTTATTCTACCTTTGCTAATAAACCTGTTTTTAAGCTTGTGCTTGCCAGATTGAAAAGAAACACTTTAACGTGCCAGTCTGCAGCACTGGAGCTGGTGTAGCGCATGTGGTTGGTACTAGGAAAGGCATGTTTCCATCATGGTCATATTGGATAAGGACTGAGACCTCTTTCAGCTGAGTGCCTCTATGAACATGTTGGCAGAATCTTTCCTTGAAAAGATTCAAAGCTGAAAGCTGAAACAAGCACTGGTTATACCAGAAACTTCTGGCTTTTCTGAAAAGACAGGCTAGCTTCAGAAGAATGTGCTCTGAGCACATGGGGCAAAGAACTGTGTTCTACTTTTAAATTCATATCTATGTACATTGCTGAACATTAGCTTTATTACTGTCTGTGTCTTCCCAAAAAAGCAGAGTTACCAGGATCTCTGTATTCCCTCAATGCCTCTTTAGTTCTCAGTCAGCTTGACCTCACATTCATTTGAAGCTCCAGTTTACAACTCCCCTAATAGGTTTAAAACCAGCTTTTGTGATCTTTGCCTTTATTTCTTGTTTTTGCTACACTCTGTGTTCTCTCCTTATGAACCTGAACTGCCACCTTTCTCCATGCTGGCTTTAGACAGTAGAGGCAGCGAGCTACATTTAGAGAAGCAGGGTCCCAAGCCCATGTTAATACAAGTTAGGCTTAGTATTCTGTTTCTATTGAGCATTTTCTGTAATACTCTATGGCAGGGGTCCTCAAACTTTTTAACCAGGGGCCCGGCACGTGGATGAAGTGGCAGGCAGTCATCTGCGGCTGGTTGGTTTCCCCCCCCAACCCCCGGCAGGGGGTGGTGGTGGTGGTGGTGGTGTTTGTAAATACCGGGGGCCAGATTGAGGACCCTGGGGGTCCATATCCGGCCCGCGGGCCGTAGTTTGAGAACCTCTGCTCTATGGAGAGATGCATTCGTTCCCCCATGTCCACCCCTTTCCCTGTGACTGCAGAAGGTTGTGCAGAACAAAGCGGTATTGTGTTTCAGGTGTGGAAGAAATTGAATTCATGCAGCTCATGTTTAGAGAAGATTTCACCAGTGACAGCTATTTTGGAGGGAATCTGCATGGAATAATAGCTACAGAAGAGCTTCACTTTGGTGAAGGAATGCACCGGAAAGCCTTCCGAAGTAAAGTGATGCAAGGCCTCGTGCCAGTGTTCAGTCCTGGCCACACCTGTGTTCTCAAAGTGCACAATGCTATCACATATGGGACCAAGAGTAAGGATGACCTAGTTCAAAAGAATTACAAACTAGCGCTGCAGGTAAGTTTCCCCTGTCCTTTGTAAGCAAGAATTGTGGGGAAAAGCTGTCTTGCAAATATTCAAACAGATGATCTGTTAAGTGTTTTTAGTAATATTCCATAGGCATATTTGTTTGCAATATAGGAATGCTATGTCCAAATTACTGCAAGGGAGTATGTGAAGATATATGCAGCTGTCGCGACGGAGGGAAGACACAGTCACTCAATATGAGTGATCAGCAGACTTCATTTATTGTGCCTTACAGCCATCTTTTATACCTTATTATAATTAGCTCATACATATTACAAAAGTTAAGCTCATTATTGGTTAGTTGCCTAAATACCAAGCCCACCCCTAGTTTCTCTTCTGTAGTTATCTGTTCCCACCAGCAACATTCTTTTCCCACCGCGATCTTCCTGTTATTGTGTAACAAGAACAGCCAAGGATAGTGTATTTTTGATTTACTTCAGATAAGCTGAGAGCGATGTGCATTTTTGTCCAGCCAGCTGGACTATGTCTATGTGACCCTTTTCAGCTAGCCAGTTATCCACAATTCCCCCGTTTTTATTTTGGGCGACATAGGCTTGGTTGACCATTTTCAATAACAGCGTTTTAACACAGGAAAATACACAGCCAACTTATAAAATCTCAGTTCAGAAGTATAATTCCTGAAATACTTGAAAAATAAAGTTAGCTTGAAGCTTTAATTTAGATGCTCTTTCTGTTCCAGTGATATAAAAAGTTTAAAAAATTCAAAGGTAATTTTAAAGTTCTGAACATGGACTAATGCAAGCTCAAAACCCGAAAAGAAACCAAACTGATGTTTGACTAGGAATATTTGCAAATATTTTAGTGGAAAATCCCTGACCATTAACAATTTTCTGTCCAAATAACAACTGCCCTTATGCAACCAACCAGTCCATACATTTTCTGAAGAATACCTCATTGATATCAAAGAATTAACAAAGGGAAAAAATTAGTTCTAAGCTATATACATTCATAAGGGGATTTTTCAATAGTTACATACAGATTTACACACTAAGCCATAATGGCTTGTAGGTGATACACACAAGAAGAGTACGTTGCTTATCTGTCTGAATGTCTATGCTAAATTTGACAACTATGCCACAAGCCAAGCCTACATGGGTGCTGTGTGTTATGCACGTTCCTTAACAAACAGAAGTATAATAGACAAATTCCCAAGATCTAGTCCCCAACCTAATTATATTATTTTGTAGCCAATTAAGGAAAATAACACAGATGTGCATATCTACATGTGCACACACCTTTTAGTTCAGAACCGATCTGTGGTAAAAGGCCTTAGCCTTATGGCATCATCGAATCTTAACGAGTACAGTAATTAAAAATGCAGTCTTAATGTAAGTGCGATTTATGCTGACATTCCCTCAAATGCTACACGTGAGAATTTCTCACTCAACTGCCTCAAGTTAAAATAGTAGTATTTGTTAATATGTATTAAAAAATCATTAATTCTCTACAATAGCAGTTGACTTCCATAACACTATGTAAGCAAAAGAGGCTTAAGATGGGTTTTCTGAATACTAACAATTTATTTTAGACTGTCTAAACTCAGGTCTTGAAAGATTTCACTCTGCCAGACGTAGAAACACTGTTGCACTCCAGTTGTGATATCCCTTTTCCCAAGTTGTCACATGCACATCTTGCTCAAGCAACATTATTGTTAAAGTTTCTCTCTGCTACATAAAAGCATATTGCACTTGTAGATATAAAAGACAGCACCCTTACTTAGATTATTACCTTATTACCTCATAACTCTTAGTATACCTTGTATCTCTGATTTCATCACTTCAAAAATTCACCAGAAGCAGATAAAACCACAGCCTCAGACTAAACTACACCTTAACTGCTGATTCAAATAAAGGCATTCTCTTCAGATATGCCTAATGCTTACAAATAATTTTGGCTGGTTTTGATCAAAAAACTATTATTACAATAATGATCAAAAATAATAATCCCGTTTGCAAAATGCCTTTAAGCCAGCCTCCTAGTCCCAACCAATTTCCACATTCAGAATACAGCATAAATACAGAATACAGAATAAATTATCGCCGTCAAGGCAAAAAGGCTTCTTTTTAAACACAGAGATGTTTGCTAGTTCAAGGCAGAAACCCATTTCTTGTAGGTGACATCTGAAGCACTTTTTTTTTTGTTTGTTTGTTTGTTTGTTTGTTTTTGGTGGGTTTGTAATCAAGTCCGTATTTTTCCTTGAGAAGCTTAAGCTGTTCCACTTGTTTCAGGAGTGTTTCCAACTCTGATTTGTCGAATAGGTCCGTATTTCCCAAATATATCATACATTTCCTCCGCTGTGATTTTATACGGCAGGTTCCGAATATAAAGCACCCGATTGACCTCTGGGGGCAGCCAGATGTCAGCTCGCTTGGCCGCTTGCATCGCCATGGCGCCGATCGGAGGCGGGGGGTGCCGCCTTGGAGAGAAACCGCGGCCGGGAAGGGGCCTGCCGGGCTGCGCCGCCGCTCGCCGCTGCCGCGGGGGACCCGGATGCTATGCCATACGCTAATAACCCGGGTAATGCCTTTTTACAATCTATGTCCCGAACGCTCCGCTTTTCTAAAAAGCATATGAGCGAATCGTACGTCGCTTGTCTCTCCATACCTTCGTCAGCGCTGTTGCAGCCTTTGCGAGACTCCGGCGACGCGTGGCCGGCGGGACCCTCTGTAGGTGCTCCCGGGCGCGGGGACTGTGCCCTTCCGCCTCCTGCGCTGCTTTCAGGACCGGTACCCGAATCTCCGTCGAACCGTGGCTCGCAGGTTCAGCCCTCTCTAGGGTCCCTGTTCGGGCGCCATTTGTCGCGACGGAGGGAAGACACAGTCACTCAATATGAGTGATCAGCAGACTTCGTTTATTGTCCCTTACAGTCACCTTTTATGCCTTGTTATAATTAACTCATACATATTACAAAAGTTAAGCTCATTATTGTTAGTTGCCTAAATACCAAGCCCGCCCCTAGTTTCTCTTCTGTAGTTATCTGTTCCCACCTGTAACATTCTTTTCCCACCGCGATCTTCCTGTTATTGTGTAACAAGGACAGCCAAAGACAGTGTATTTTTGCTTTACTTCAGATAAGCTGAGAGATGTGCATTTTTGTCCAGCCAGCTGGACTATGTTTATATGAACTTTTTCAGCTAGCCAGTTATCCACATGCAGCTGAAGCTGAACCCTTGGAAGGCTTTGGGGAAGTACCAGAGTGAGTATATATATAATATATGTAATTTTTTTAATATACATATACATGTATGTATATATATATTGTCTTGTGCCACAGCTGCTCGCTGACTGCTAGAAGAAAATGAAACAGGAATTGTGAGAACAGTGTTACAGCTGGAGTTGTGTCCTAAATAATACTAGGTATCGAGATGGTGAGAGAGATTCCATTTCCATTAGAGAAGGCTAATAAAGAGTAAAGACAGTAAATAGCAGGTAAAAACCTTGTTTTTGATATAAATTTAGAGGAAAATATTAATGTTAGTGAAGTAACATCAGTAGGTGATAATACTAGTATTGTTTAGCAATAGCAGTGTGGGATTAGTCAGGTCTTCCAACTTTCCATTAAAAATGAAATCTTGAGAGAAATCATGATCATTCTGAAGATGGTATGAAGTCACTCCTTTGGCAAGTTTTTTATGTATAGAGAGTCTTATGCCTGAAAGCCCAACTCTGATTCTAGGTTTTCACAAAGACTGGGTTACTTCATTTCAGCAGTTTTCCTTTTCAGGCCAGTAGTTCAATAAGTATTCATCTCTGCCTCTGAGGCTGGAAAGTGGCACCTTAAAGATTTGGTAACAGATCTTTTTCAAATGATTTGTTATTCCAGTGTCAGGCTACTGCATAGAGTTGAATTTGCAGTGAATGGTTGACATTCCATCTGCCTTGTTTCAAGGATAAGACCTACATGCTTGACAGGAGGCTAAATCTCCATCTCTGTTTAGATAACACAAGATCTGCTCAGCTGCACTGATTCCCTGAAGAAAAGGACCACTTAAAGCACAGCTTCTGAAACAATGGCAGTGAAATCTTTTAGGGAAAATATTTGTGCAAGTCAGCTTCTTTTCTACTGCTCTTGATAAAATTTGTGTTTGAGAAATTTCTCTAGGCACAGGATATAACCTCTAGTTTTTGACACAAGAGAGAGACCATGTAGCCTATGCAAACTACAAGTCTGGTGCAAATAACAGGCACATGGAAGGTTCAGATTTGGTGCTTTATTCTAAACAATTGGCCAGAAGACATCAGATAAGAGGAAAAAGAGATGATGTGAGTATGCTTTGGTCTACTTTTTAATTTCAAAATTTTAAGGCTGAATTCCTTTTTCTAGCCATCCCTTGTCAGTCCAAACTTGTATTTAAAAGAAGGTATATTCCTTGCAACATTTTATAAACTAAAGAGAGCAAGAGAGGTCATACACATTTTCCAGTTAGCTTTAAAACTACAGCCTTAGCCTGTCTGCACATGTTTGACCATAACAGAAAGCTGAGGTAATGATAGAGAGCACTGCCCTATAATAGTCAGTGGCCTGGCAGCTAGACATTTATAAAAGGGCAGAGGCGACCGAGAGAGAGAGATTCTGTGGTCTTGAGGTTACTTATGATGCTTCCACAATGGTGTAGTACTAACATTTCTATTAACCAGTGACCCATTTATTTTCCTTTCAATGTGCAGTAATATGAAACTATGGAGCCATATATACTAACAAAAGCTGGTCACTTTAATGATACTGGTCAAGTTAAGATGATATCATACCTTTAGTGACTAGGTTAGAACTAGACAAGTGCCTACAGTTGCAGTGATTGTTCCTTAGAAAGAGAATAACTACTGGGTAAAGGCCATTTGTACCACTTTAACTGCATGTGCTATAACAATAAGGGTAAAATATCACAACAACAAATAAATTAATGCTGTCAATAAAGCTTAATTGTAGACTAGGACTGGAAGACTAATACAGAAGTGCTCTGGTTAGATGTGGTTCTCTGTCTCATGACTAATTCTTCTAGACCTCCTTTCAGTGTGTATAGAGCACATACGTACATTCACAATTCACAATAAGAAAGCAAGTAACCAGAAACCTGTTCCATGGTGATAGTAATTTCCCTAGGAAAGACATTTACCAGCTAGGAGCTCTTGTGAGCTAGCTGGTAAAATACAGTTATATTCTTTTATCAGCTGAAGCTGAATGGCTTTCCAAAATGACCTTATCTCACAGCAGTATTAAATTCCACTCTAATATACACTAATGTCACTTGTTTGCTTACTCTAAGGTCTTAATTTTGAACACTTACATTGTGGTATCAGAGTGCTGTTTAACAAATATGCTGAGCTTTTCCAGTGTAAGAACAAACAGAAGAAGACTGCCTATGGGGTAGAACACTGCTTTCCAGACAGCAGGAACTTTGGTAACCAAGAAGTTCATGTTGCTAGTGAGACAGATACTTCATTCCAGACCATTGTCGTTATCACTTCACATTCAGTCTTTCTCTCTGGGGAGACCATGAGACTCCAATTTTATTTGATATTGGACATGAGTTTTTGGCATAGTGCATCTTTAGACATAAATGGACCTAGCCTGGTTTCCTACAAAAATTTGTAAGTCTTTCTGGCTAAACTAGCTCAATTTCTAAATTCATAAAATAAGACAATTTTTTTCAAGTTTGCAATTTCCTGAAAACTTCATACAGAAATAGCTGAATTTTTCTGATCTGGATCCAGACTCTGCCAAAGTCCAAGAAACCAGATTCTAGATTTTCACTTGAGCCAACTTGTCTTGAGAATCTGATATCTTTCCAGACACTTTCTTGTTTCCTCTTACTTTTTGGTAAAGTAGTTGCTTTGTATTTTCATTATCAAAAGTGTTTTCTAATTTTGGATGCATCAGGTTTTAGAAGTCTAGTCTGAGAAATCCTCCACTTAGACTGGTCTTGGGCAAAGCTCCTTCTGGAGAGGATCAAATTTGCAGGCCTAACAACTCACCAAGACTGAATCAGTCAGCCTGAGCAGTTGAAGCAGTGATATTCCAAGATAAGCAAGCACTCTTTATTATGCAGTTTGGGTTTTGGGATGTAATAGGACAACATCAGAAAGCATGCTTTGAAAAAGTTTACACCTGAATAAATAATACAAAGAAATGAGCACATAGAGGATAATGTGATTATGTTCTAGAGCTGCCTAGAAGTTCCCAATCTTATCCAGATGTCTCCTGGCATTGTTTAGACTGAGTTAATTCATAGATCTTGTTCATTCATGCTCTGAGATCACTGGCCACTTTGCCTGTTTCTTAGTCCTTCATTGACAGAACTGTCTGGATTTTATTGGTTTTTATCCCTTGATTTCAGGATCATTCCTATTTTTCTTGTTCATCGCCCTGCTAATAACATCCCCTATGCGACAGTGGAGGAGGAGCTGGTTGGGGAGTTTGTGAAATACACTGTCAGGGATGGCAAGGAAGTAAATTTCCTGAGAAGAGACTCAGAGGCTGGCCAGAAGTGTTGCACCTTCCAGCACTGGGTGTATGAAAAGACCAATGGGAGCTTGCTTGTCACTGACCTGCAAGGTGAGTTGTCTGAGTAGGGGCAATAAAATGGCATTCCCATGATACAGGCTGGTGACCACTCACAGTCAATCCTCATACCTGTGGAACTTCCAGAGACTTGTTTCTGAGCTATGTTATTCTTGGCTTTCTGTGTCCTATTGGCAATGTTGAATGTGCTCCTTCCATAACCTTGTAATGGGCAAAGTCTTCTCCAGATGTGGACAGTACCACGGCCCAGTGTCTGTTTTAATACAGCATCTTATGCAGATCAGAATGACAGGAGAGAGAGTTAGGTTGATTTTCTAGCCTCTTTTAAGTGCACTCTGTTTATTTGTGTGTGGTGTGCACTATGCTAGGGAACAGAAAGACGTTAATTAATTGCCTACTGTGGCAGAAGGGGCTACCATGTATTAACCTATGCAGTATTATGATGTTTATCTAATCAGCAGAGAAAGGAAATTTTTACCTAGCTTATGTTCTTCTAAGAAGACAGTTTATAAAAGAAAAAAAACAAATCTTACACTCTTAATGAGAGAGTTGTTCTTCTACATATCCCTTTAGTAAATCAGAACACTCAATATGAATCAAATCTGGCTTATTGTCTCACATCCCAGAGGTTAAGGAAATGTCATGTGAATGAAAGACTTCAGTTGTTAATAACAGCCTCATTTTTCACTCTTTCTTGTATCTAAATACTTACCTGCAATCTCTCAACTGTAGAATGCTCCACATTCAGATCCTGGCTAGATTTGAAGAAACATGTTCCTTCAAAATAAAGAATAATGGGGAGGAAATGTCCTCCTTGCATTTACTAAATGCTCCCCTTATGCTCTTGTGGGCGTGACTCCTCTGGTCTGCTTGAAATGCTGTGCCTGTACCCAACATAGTACACACAGATGTATTTGAAACAGGGAAAGACAGACCATTGTTAAAGAAAACAAAACAAAACAAAACAAAAAGTGGCATCTTAGGAAATATCACATATTTTTTAACAAGAGAAGGCAGGAAAATTAGCAACAAGACATCTAAACAAGACCCTCAAAGTAACTTAAAGGGAGAAGAAAGAACAAAATCCTAGCCTGAGGGAAGCACAATGGCAGAAATGGTATCTGAGCCTCTATAATGACTGCTGCTACAAAGGACAATATAACTGCTGCTGTTGAAGAGAAACATCCTTCCTCTCTGATCATGTTCTCATTTGAGTATCTAGGCCGCATTTTTCAGGCATACTAATTGAAATTTCTGAGAGTATTATTCTCTAAGGAAAAAGGACTTGAGACCATCATTTTCCTGTACAGAAAAAATCCCACCCTGCGGGGCTGGATTTTGCCTATAAACAAGTCAGCAAAGGGACGGGTTAAAACTCCCAAGTTTTTGGAAATACTGAATGAGAAAAGGATTTTGGATCTCTCACCCAGAAAGTAAAAATAAGGTTGACTGACTTATTGGTATTTGATTAGCAAAGCAAATATACGATTCCTGCTGATAAACATTGCAGTCCAGGTTTGCAAAGCATCAAACCCACAAAACCCATAAATATACACATCTCAGGGCAGATGCATAAGCAAAGATTTGGTATGTTTCTTAAAATGCTGTCCTCAAAGTGTAACTGCTCCTTCCCCACCACTGACTGTCAAGCACAGTAAACAAGCTATGCTCTTTTTATCACCTTGCTACCTGTAAACCACTAGTATGAGACTGACT
This sequence comes from Falco rusticolus, assembly GCF_015220075.1. NCBI lineage: Eukaryota > Metazoa > Chordata > Aves > Falconiformes > Falconidae > Falco > Falco rusticolus. Next base: position 10,111,073 of record NC_051209.1, on the reverse strand, counting down.
TCTAGAAATTGCTAGTGATACAGAGCACAAACATCGTATTTTTTAAAATACTTTAAAATGGTTTTTTTAAATGGTGACAAATAATTAAAATTAAAACCAGGAATCAATAAATGATATTTAATGCCTTTATATATGATGCTTCTGAATCTGAAGATATTTCTAGAAATTCTAGTGTAACATAAGCTCTGTTTCCTTGGTGCCTTGTAGGTGTAGGAATGAAGTTAACTGACATTGGCATAGCAACACTGGCCAAAGGGTGAGTGAAAACTTATTTCTCAATAGCCTCAATAGATTTTGCTTTACACATCAGTCTTCACAGTGTAAATATGTTGGGGGAGGGTGCACTGGAAATTTATTCTTGCTTTAACTTTGGAAGAAAACAGTCCTCATCTGTCTCTTTTAAATTCTTTTTATTCATATTTATGGGAACTCACCTATAAGGAAAACACATTTATTTTGTTCTAAAATGCGACGAGCGAGGGGAAGCACGCGGCCGACTCAATATGAGTGATAGAGCAAGCTTCAATTTATTACGGCGCGATTATGTCTTATATACAGTTCCAGTTAATTATGCCTACAAATCATCTGCTGATTGGCTAAGCTCTAAAGGATTACACTTTCATACGTCCTCCTATTTGTGGTTTCTGCGGATAACTAACTACATATATTTTTTTTTCTCTCTTATCTATGTGAATTCCTCAAAGTTATTTACAAGGTCAGCATAACCTTATCTCTCTTCCCTTATTAGCAAGCCTGGTAATTTTCCATTTTTAGCAAGCCTGGTAATTTTCCATTTCTAGCAAGTCTGGTAATTTCTCGCTGCGGCCTAGCTTGGTTCACTCCAGACTTATGTCAAAAAGCTGTATCACACAGTCCTTCTATGGAACCGTGGCCGTTCTCTTTCATCCATTCTGCAACACTAAAAGGATGGGGCTATGCTGTAGATTGGGATTTGCTTTTCCTTCATGCCTCCCTTAAACAGGCTTATTCAAAGGGCATTTCATGAGTGAAATCAAGGTGTCTGGGGACTTACAAACAAGTAAGGCACTTTACTTGGTGGTATATTAGCTGGAGGAAGGTAGGGCTGAAAGTGCAGGGCCAACACTCGCTACAGCCTGAGGTACAGTGAAAAACCTGGTGTTTGTGCTGTCCAGAGCTTCTGACCATGGAGGAAGTATCTCAAACACAGCATGCTGTTGAAGGCAGAGCTCCATCTGGGCTTGCACTCACTAGTACCTGCCCCAGCAAATGCAAATATAAATGCTTATACCTATCTAGCCCTACTACTAGATCCTGCTACCAGTATCGGAGGTGACCCTTCTCCCCTCCTACTCTTCCCTTGGAAGAAGAGATGGTATCTACCACAGTACTGTGGGAACTAGGGAAGGAGATGCCCTGGAATGGGCCAAAGTTTTTATTGCCCTTTTTGCAAAGAATTTAAAGGGATGGTGCAGGGACTGCATGAGAGAACACAGCTTAAATCCTTCTTGCAGCCAGCAAAAGTGCCAAAGCTTTAGAATATGCATTTATGCCACAAGCTTTTATAAAGACTCTTCTGTCAGTTTAGAACTCTATGAGTCAGTTTTTTCCTCCTATAGCAGGCAGCAACCTTAAGCTTTTCTTGAGCTGGATGTTCTTGTCAGCTGCATGGGTGGAGGGAAGATGTCTATTCAGCTTTGTATAGGCCACAGCTGATAGAAAAGGAAATGTGTTAAGGGATTTGATGGTATCTCTTTCCCTTCTTTCTCAGAAGCAGTAATTCTGAACTATAACAAAAGATCTGTTCATAGAGAAGCCTGTTTCCTAATAGCTTTGCAATGGCTTCAGGTCTTTTGGGGAGTCTTAAGCATGCCTGTTAAAGATATAGGCCTTTAGTGTTCTAACTTTCTTCCATTTCTCTTAAGTTTCTGTTAAAGCTTCTAGTTATTCCACAGGCCAAAAGAGCCATGGATAGGAATAGCGGGTATAGGCAGTCATTCAGATCAGGTGGCTGCTGGAAAGGGAATGGGTGTAAATGCCTGTGACCAATGCTTTAAACTAATATTTTCCTTTGCAAAACTGACCAGAAAAAGCAGAGCCAATCACATGTATTTAGTCTTTATATTAAACTGGAGCTTGTCTATATACCCATGGTACAGAAAAAAACCCTCACAGTATCTTTTAAATTATTAAAAAAATGACCCCAGAATGTTCTGGGAAAATCCTGATTGGATGCAGGCTGGCATCCATTCAAAACTTACGTTGATTTACTCTTTTCGCTGTGTATCCAAAATGAAATCAGTTGAAATGAAGTTACATCATCCTGTTATAAAACAAAGGAGTCATAAAAATTTTATTTAGGCAATACTGTTCACTGGAATCAGAAGATTTATAGAAGAGCTTTAATGTATGCTGTTGTCCAGCTTACTATGGCAAATTACACTTGTAAAAACACATTGGAATAGGGAAGAGGATGGTGAAGTGAGAAAATGAATATACAACACAAGCTGTAGTAAGGATCACCTCAGTTATATAAAGGAATATAATTTCTCTTCATGAACAATCTCTTAAAAATGTTGAGTATCACTTTGTGTGTCATTGGGCTAATGATATTGCTACAAGACAACTTCTTGGTTCTGTATTTTTCTTCCATGCTTCTTTCCCAGAAAGGACAGCTCTGCATTAGTATCTACAGTTTGATTTTTAATTCCATGAGCCTGGGTGGGAAAAACAAAAAAGTACACAGAATTTGTCTATATTACTGGCTATTGCTACTTTTGGTAGTGTGCAGCCATGCTCATGAGAGATTGTCTATCTCGCATGTTGGGGAGAACATACATAGTTCTACTTAACTGAAACATATAGTATGATATGGTTTTAACTGTACTGTTAGAGCAGATAGAAAGCTGATTTTTTGGTATAATTGCTTGTAGAAATTACCAGTTTCTTCAACCACTCTTTGCAGAGGTAATGATCTCACTAGTCACACACACACACTAGTCACAGACAGCTCCTCTGCCTCCAATTCTTCTAAGCCTGGGCCAATCATATCAAGGCAAACCAAAAATATCCTTGGTAAATCCTGTGATCCTTGATGAATGGGAGAACATTCATATTGTTCCTGGATGGAATGTACATTAAATACAATACTAATTTCACTCTAAGATTAAACCTGTGATCAGGGGAGAAAAAAAAACAAACAAATCAGGTCCGAAATGGATTCACTAAATATTTATTAAGGTAGGAAAGCAAAAGCAGCGCTGGGCAGCCGGGGAGTCGCAGCTCCACCAAGGGCTCGCAAATCCAAGCAAGTTGAGCAGCTCTTTTTATCTTCACCAAGGTCGCTTCTGACATCTTCGGTATGCCCCTCTGCTGCTTGTGTTATCGTGGTTTCTTGTCAAACAGGACGTTCCCATGTTTGGTGTAGCAAGATAACACTGTGGACATGTCTCTTCTTGTTAAACAGGAAGTTCTCAAGACCACCACAATGGGTCCATTCCTCTTGCTTAACTTGTTTGATCAGCTAATTACCATTAGTTACTTATTACATTGTGAAGAATCGGAACATAGAACCACAGCATACGGGCACCTACAGCAACTAGCAAGCAAGAAGACAGAAAGCTTATCAGGGTCTGACACATGTACTATTGTTATAAACGATAACAATTAAAATTATTTTATTTGGGTTCAATCAATTTAGGCTGAGAAACAATAAGCAAAAACAGCACTGGGTGCGCAGAGAGCCCCCTTAGCTCCACCACAAGCACCTAGAGTTCTGAAAACAGTGTCTTTTATACCAGCACCTTGACCAATCTCTTCTCAATGGATAATCGTCCTGCTCTTTCTCCACTGGGTCGTTTGTGTTACTATGTACACCTTCTCCTCCTAATGGGTCTTCTTTGGCGCGCTTTTGAGAGTCTCAGGGTCTTTGTCTTCTTGGCCCCTTTCCCTGGTGTGCTGTCTTTGTCTTCTTGGCATGCTTTTCTAAGTAGCGATTGCCTCAGGGGAAGGGGGAGTTTTCTAAGAAGTGGTTACATTGTCTTAAAGGAGAAGCACATGCGCCTATTCATTACAATTGTGATACAGGTTATAGTGGTCACAAACTATTTTAGATTTACACAGGGTACAACAATTACACTTATCACACTATATTCTATTTTGACATGAATCATGACTATGTTTATCACAATTCCCCCCCTTTTTTTTTTTTTTTTCTCATTGATTCATGTCTTGGTTTCCAATTCGATAATAGCTTTTTGTGTTGTAGTCATTCCTTATTTCTAGTTGCATAATCTGTACCGCTGATAGTATTAATCAAATAAAACATTGAATTAAACAAGGGATAAGTAACAACCCCCCCAAATATTCCCAGGAGTACAATACTCACTTCGGTAACCCAATTACATACAACAATTGGTAAGATTAAATTTCCAACAAACTCCCCCTTCCTGTGCCAACAGGTAGTCCAGTGCTATACTGGAACCCCAGTCGCTCTCTCCTACTTATTGGTAACAGGAAGAAGCTAGGTTTTATTGTACCTACTATACATAACCCAACCCAATTCTTTGGCAAAGATGTAAATGCTAATTTTCCACAAATCCAAGTGTGTCTCTCCACACACATAATAACTAGTTACTCTTTGTTATATTTTTGACAAGTTTTACAAACAGTTTTTTAGCAACTGTGGGAACTTCATATTTGACTCTCGTTTCCATCTCATGATAAAACAAGCTAAATAACAAACGATGATCTTTATCTTCTTCTTTCTTTATCCATCCCTCTGTTTTCTTAATATAAATTTGGAAGTATAAAGGGTGTCCACATGTTCTCACAGGGTTCCAATCAGGACCCATATCAAGAGAGGTCCGGTCAGGATCATAATGCTCAGCGGTCATCGCCCCAGGGGTTGTAGCCCTCGGCAGACCTTGTCAGCTGCAGCACCGATTCCCTCCAGTCTTGCCCTCTCCAGTTTTTACCAAGGTGTTTACAAAGAGTTGAAATTGTTTATTTAAATTCGGGAGGCTCAATACAGGAGCTGTTACCAGGTTATCTTTAAGGCATTGGAATTTTTCATCATCTTGTGACGACCACTTTATCACGTCTGAGGTAAGTTTTTCATATAAAAACTTCACCTTTTCACTGAATCCCTCTATCCGTTGTCGGCAGTATCCCTACAATCTCAATAATTGCCATATTTCTCTTTTAGTTTTAGGAACTGGCAAGGCAACTATCCCTGCTATCCTGTCTGGGTCTAATTTCTTTCTTCCTTTTGTGATCCAGTGTGCTAAAGTATTTTACCTCCGGCTCAGTAAATTGTAACTTAGTCCATGACACTTTTAGCCCCCTTTCTCCCAGAAAATTCAATAAACCTATAGTGATTTCCCAAACCTTCTTTTCCAATTTCCCCGCTATTAATAGATCATCTACATATTGTAGGAGCTTCACTTCACCTTTAGTTTCAAAAGACGTGAGTAATTTTTCTAGTGCTTGTCCAAACAGATTTGGAGATTCAGTGAAGCCTTGAGGTAATACTGTCCACCTTATTTGTTGTTGTTTACTGCCTGTGTCCGAATGCTCCCATTCGAATGCGAAATAATCCCTACTGGCTTCCGATAGTGGGCAGGCCCAGAAGGCATCCTTTAAATCTATTACACTGTACCATGTATGTTCAGGGGATACCTGATTCAATAAAGCGTATGGATTTGCCACTACCGGGAACCTAGTAATGGTTCTTCGGTTAACAGCTCTCAAATCCTGAACTAGTCTGTAACTACCGTCTGCTTTCTTAACTGGAAGGATGGGTGTATTATGTGGGGACATACAAGGTTCTAAAGCCCCTTTCTGGAGTAAATCTTCAATTATTGGTTTTAATCCTTTTCTCCCTTCTATCGAGATAGGATATTGCCTAATTCTAATTGGTTCTCTTGGATCCATTATTTCCACTTCCAGCGGTTCAATATTCAATTTTACTATTTCTTATTGGTTATACCAGACTGTCAGGTTTATGCATTCTTCATCTTTTTCTGTTAATTGATATAAGTTTACCGTGATTGTTCCCTTTTCCACTTCCAAGTTTATTCCTAATTGTATAATCAAATCTTGTCCTAATAAATTATTTTCTGCTTCTTCCACTAATAATAAATTTCCTACACAAAGTTTGGTTTTAGATTCAATCTTTACATTTTTAATAATAGGAACCCTGAAAGGTTCCCCTATTGCTCCTACTACTAAAGCTGTATCTCTACTTGCTCGACATCCCAAAGGGATGTGCTGAACTATATATCGTTCAGCTCCCATATCAACTAAAAACATTACTTCCTCCCGAAGAGGGTCCCCTGTGGAGAGTCGGCCAAGTCAACACAATCACACCAATATGGCTACATGCCGTGCTCACTTTATTAAATAAACAGGTCATATTTATAACTTAAACCGACCGCTCACCCGACTTTACACACAGGTGATTGGATAAAAGTCTCTGGGCCACATGGGGGTCCGTGTCACTGACTGGTGGGCATGCTGCAGGTGCCTCATCAGAGTGTGCCAATGAGAGTGTGCTGATTTCGCGGTTCCCAGGGCTTGCTCTGCACCTGGCTTCTTGTTTGTGCATAGCTTGTTTTCCTTCTCCCACTGCTTGTTCCCAGGACTATTTAAAACTGCTCTGCAGCTTCAACTAACAGGCCTGGGTTGTCCAAACCGGACAATGGTAACATATGTCCTCGGTCCTTTAAAAATCCCTCTACATATCCCCCTTTTTCTTTTTGGACAACCCATGTCTGTTTCACAATAGATGTTAAACCTTTCTTCAGACAAGAAAATAAACAGCTAAAAACTAAAAGCATTACAATAATGATTATAACAAAGCATATTCCTTCCATCAATAACGTCTTTAACCAACCTGTTATGCCCAATCCTCTCAACCATTCATCAAAGGGATTATCATCAGCAAGAATATGCTTCATGTTTCCCTGCAGTTGTGACAACTTCTTGTGCATCGATATGGAATGATCGGAAAGGTTCATACAACACATCCCTTCAAAATCCTCACAACCGTGTCCATGTGCTAATAACAAAAAATCTATTGCAGCTCTATTTTGTAATGTAGCATGCCTAACACTATGTACATCAAGCGATAACGAACTTAAAATCTGTGATGCAAGATTAAATTATTTCTCTCCCCAACACACTAACCTTCGTATATTCTTAGCATTTAATGCTGCCATTGCTCCCAGCATAAATATGGAGGCTAGGACATTTGTTGTTACAGACTGCAGATCGACTCGGTCATTACATGTTTCATCAAAGGTGCGCAGTGCCCTCCGTGATCTATGAGATTGTGGAGTCATTTTCAATAAGTCTTTCATATGTGGAGCAAACAAAGTTAAACGCCCTAAATAACATGGTCCACCGACAGGATACAAAGGAATCCCTGGCCACGCTCTGTCCCCACATATCAGAAAGACTCCTGGTGGCAACTGATAACCCCCTGATACATATACATGGAAACTCCCAGATTTCAATTCACCCCAAATAGGTGAACCGGTTACATTTTGAAACCCTGTATAAAACCCCTGTTCACCTTGACGTTTTAGCCATAACCTCCAAGGGTCACCAAACCAAATTACTCCAGTGCCGTTCACGGGTTGAAGTGGTGATGACATGTGGGTACAGTCTGCCATACCAGTTGCAGTTACATTAACATATTCAACAGGTAAAATGTCGCGACGGAGGGAAGACACAGTCACTCAATATGAGTGATCAGCAGACTTCGTTTATTGTGCCTTACAGTCATCTTTTATGCCTTCTTATAATTAGCTCATACATATTACAAAAGTTAAGCTCATTATTGGTTAGTTGCCTAAATACCAAGCCCGCCCCTAGTTTCTCTTCTGTAGTTATCTGTTCCCACCTGCAACATTCTTTTCCCACCGCAATCTTCCTGTTATTGTGTAACAAGAACAGCCAAGGATAGTGTATTTTTGCTTTACTTCAGATAAGCTGAGAGCGATGTGCATTTTTGTCCAGCAAGCTGGACTATGTCTATGTGACCTTTCTGAGCTAGCCAGTTATCCACAGTACAACACTAGCCTTTCATATGTGGAGCAAACGAAGTTAAACACCCTAAGTAACATGGTACACCCACAGGATACAAAGGAATCCCTGGCCACGCTCTGTCCCCACATATCAGAAAGACTCCTGGTGGCAACTGATAACGCCCTGATACATCTACATGGAAACTCCCAGATTTCAATGCACCCCAAATAGGTGAACCAGTTACATTTTGAAACACTGTATAAAACCCCCGTTCACCTTGACGTTTTAGCCATAACTCCCACGGGTCACCAAACCAAGTTACTCCAGTGCCATTCACGGGTTGAAGTGGTGATGGCATGTGGGTACAGTCTGCCATACCAGTTGCAGTTACATTAACATATTCAACAGGTACAACACTAGACAATAGGTCTAACTTCTGCAAAGGTAAATGATGTGGCTGATTTAAATTCTCAATAACTGTCTTCTGCCACGCTGCATCATGCATAGAACACCAAACATATTGCCCATTTGGACTCATACATGTACCATTCTGATTGGAAGTCAGATCCACTGTTTTAACATTTAAAAAACCATTCAAAATTTGTTTCATTCTCTTGCAGGGGAATACCAATTAAACAAGTTCTATAGGGGTTGTCTGCTTGTTGCAGACTTAAACAGAAGTCTGTTATTTCCATGAAATTTGCCCATGTCAACCATATGTTTGTCCTAGGCAAGATGTAAAAATATTTTGGCCGATGGGTAAAAAATTCATCAAGACCGTAAACCAAGTCCACCACTTAAACATGTTTAGTCCTACAATTTCCACCTTTTTTTTTTTCTTTTTTTTTTACATTCCACCCCACAAATCTGTACTTTCACAGATTCTGATGATGTATACTGTCTCCAATCAGCATGGTATTACACTAGTTGTATGCTTTCTCTTGCTTCATGCCCGGTTACTAATCAAACACATACACTCTTTACACCATTTACATTTAAGCTTTGGCTTACAGAACCGTTTTACCCCACATAGCATACATTGGCACAATACCCGTGGTTTACATCCCTTACAACATAGACAGTTTATTCCGTCTGCTCGCTCTGAGTCTTCTCTTCCGTCTTCTGATCTTGACATACAGGTCGCACAAACTTGCTAGGGACTCATATAGGTCCTTTATCTGTGGAGATACAAAAATAACCTCTACCGATAAATAACACCGGATTAGGTCCTTCCCATACGCCTGAAGCCGTATTTTTATACAGAACATTCAGACCAGGAACTGTAGTGGTTTGGTTCCCTCGTGCTGTTTGGTGATGTATAACAACAGGTGGTCCCTCTCTACCCTCCGTAAGGGAGAGAGAGTTTAAGGTTAACAACACCTTAGACAACTGTTTAGTTACGTCTATGTCCTGCGATACTTTCTGTCTCTGAAGATAATCCTTCAGGGTACAGTTTGCCCTTTCAACAAGTGCTTGCCCCGTTGGGGAGTGAGGAATCCCTTTAACATGCTTAATTCCACAAGTTGTCACAAACCTAGAGACTCGTTGACTACTATACGCTGGACCATTGTCTGTCTGTATTTCTACAGGTACTCCCATGACAGCCAAACAAGACATTAAGTGTCTCTCCACATGTAATGCCTTTATCACCGGTTTGTGCAATGGCCCATATAAAATGAGAATAGGTGTCAATTGTGACATGCACATACTTAAGCTTCCCAAAGTCAGGTGCATGTTTTACATCCATTTGCCAAACCTGAAGTGCCTTCAGACCTTTTGGGTTAGTGCCCACCCCTAAACCAGGTCCATGATGACTACATCAGGGACAGGAGCGGACAATACCCTTTGCATCTGCTACGGGTATTTGATACTGTCGATGTAAAGACTTTGCATTCTGATGAAATATCTCGTGGCTGTTACGAGCTTCTTCAAACTTATTTGTTGGAGGAGTTATTGCCAGAGAGCTGACTGCTGCATCAGCTCTAGCATTACCTTCGCCCAAACCAACGGTCCACTGATGACTTCTAATATGCATAATACAAAATTCATGTTTTCTCTGTCGAAGAGTACTACGCAGTTGTATAAACATTTCACCAAGATGTTGGTTCTTTGTGTCTCTCAGCAAGGCATCTTCAATGCGCTGTACTACACCAACTACGTACAATGAGTCTGATACTATGTTTACAGGTGTATTGTTCCAGCATCCCAATGCCCAACACACTGCTTTCAGTTCTAAGGTTTGAAGGTTGTCCCCTGGTTCACCGGTGATCACTTGTTTCTGCCACTGATTATCGGATTGCCAAACACACGCAGCCTTCTTCATCTTTCGTCCTGCATCTGTAAACAACCTTGGCCCGTCAACTGGTCTTTTTGAGCATAACGGTCTCGCAATCCACTGGTAATGTTCTAACATCTTCCAGAGAGGTCCTTTTGGCCTGTTGTTGTGTACAACACCTGTATAGCCCATCAAGGCTTCCTGTATGGCTGTTGAATGTCTCAGGAGCCACTCATAATCATCACCACGGACTGGAATACTGATATCTGCCGGTTCAGTCCCATCAATTTCAATAATCCTGTCTCTTCCTTTTCTCACCAAGGCCGCTACTGCTTCAGGGCGACTTAAAATACGATGTCTGGGTTGCAATGGCAAAAACAACCACTCTAAAATGATTGCCGTATTTTCCCCCTTTTTCTTTTGCCATTGCAAAATAAGGGCAAAAGGTCAAGTGGCAACATTACAAACCAAAAAAGATAACGGATGATTTGCCATTCGGCGACCACACCAGCCAGTCTGAATCTTGCGGGACACAACTTTCAGGACAGCCCGCTGCTCTGGTGAACAAGTTCGAGGCCTGTTGGCTTTGGTGCCATGCAACCAGGATCGGAACAGTTGCAAATCATCGTTAGTGAGTCTCTTTGTGTGTCATCAGGGTGTAAGGGAATCGTGAAAAAAACCCAGAACAGTCTTTCAACAATTTGCCAAATCTGAGGGATCATCATAAAAGGTGGAAGAGCAGGTTGCAACACTCCCATTGCTAAAATCTGATCATTAACCTTCCATAAATCATGTCCCAGTTATGTGCATCAAGATTATTAATCAGTACTGGACAAGCTAACGAGCTGGTCACCTGCCAGTCACCCTCCAAGATAGCATCACAAACACCACCAGACCAGCGCTGTAGAATTGAATCTTTTCTCGAGTTCAGCATCGGTGGCATAGTTGGGCTAGCCGCAGGAACTACAGGTATTGAAGTAGTAGGCAGGTTCATTTCAACTCGCTTTACCAGGTTTCTTAATTTATCTATTACCTCCCGTAAGGATTTCTCTGTATTGTTATCACAAGGCCTCTCCCCACCTTCTTCCTCAAATTCCTCCGATGATGTTTCATGAAGAGGAGGATACAACATCAGACAGTGCTTTTGCCCGCCCTGACGTGACCTATGAGTTGTCGCCACCCTCCGTTTTGGTCTTGCCCCACCCACAGCTCTGACTGGTGCAGCAGGACTCACTGCCCCGCCTTCCTGGTGAGGCTCAGCAGCCTCTTCTGGGTTGGGCTCAGTTACAACAGACCCCTGAGGAGTAACTTCCGATTTGTCCGCTGTCTTATCTAAAAGCTCCGGCACTGTTGAACACGCAGGGGCGGACATACCCTTCCTAGGACGAGCATGCCCAACTCCGAAAAATGTAGCCATGAGAGAAGGCTTAGGTGAATCACCCTTCTGCTCCACCGGCTTTTCTACCACATCTCCCCTCAACGCTTCTATAGCTGCCGCTGCTACTTTTTTTTCCGCCTTCATAGTTTCCATAGCGTTAAGTATCAACCACCACGTAGCTCCTAACACTTTAGCTTTTTTTCCTTCTTTGCCTCCCTCGATCGTAGTATCCCAGAGGCAATTTCCCACTTCTCTCCATTCCATAATACTAAACAATAATGTGGGATCGGGAATCTTATTCTTTTTTCATGCCCAGCGAACTAAAGCCTCCATTTCTGTTTCTTTAGCGCTCTCACCTCTCTTAAAGAGGGTATTAGTTAAGAGCTTAATTAACACGTCTAATTCCATTGCGGTCTTCCTTAGTGCCCTCCCCTCCCACAGAGAGGATATCAGTGGAGAGCCCTGGCACGTTTTATTCGTCGCGGTCTTACCTCCAGCGGGGGTGCGATCTGCAGCTCTACACCGAACTCTGGACTCCGCTTTTTGACTCTGACCTCCAGCTCCCTAATCGGACAACCTCCCTTCGGGTCCGATGCACGGAGACTTCCACATTTAAGCGAACAGCATTTAAGCTAAACCGCATTTAAGCATACCGCATTTAAGTGAATAAATGGGTCCCTGTTCAGGCACCAGATGAAGAGGGTCCCCTGTGGAGAGTCGGCCAAGTCAACACAATCACACCAATATGGCTACATGCCGTGCTCACTTTATTAAATAAACAGGTCATATTTATAACTTAAACCGACCGCTCACCCGACTTTACACACAGGTGATTGGATAAAAGTCTCTGGGCCACGTGGGGGTCCGTGTCGCTGACTGGTGGGCATGCTGCAGGTGCCTTATCAGAGTGTGCCAATGAGAGTGTGCTGATTTCGCGGTTCCCAGGGCTTGCTCTGCACCTGGCTTCTTGTTTGTGCATAGCTTGTTTTCCTTCTCCCACTGCTTGTTCCCAGGACTATTTAAAACTGCTCTGCAGCTTCAACTAACAGGCCTGGGTTGTCCAAACCGGACAATGGTTACATATGTCCTCGGTCCTTTAAAAATCCCTCTACATCCTCCTCTTGGCGACCAATATTTAAATTTATCAAGGGCTCAGATGTTGATTTTTTCCCCAGAATGTATATCCCCTGACACCTTTATTCATCTTCATTAAACATCTGTTTGTCCTCCATTCACTTCCAACAGTCCTTTTTGAAATGCCCCCTCTGCCCACAATAATAACATTTGGGCATTTTCCTAGGGGAATCCTTATTCCTCTTCTCTGGAATCATCAGCTGTCTTTTTACATCTTCTGATCTGGGAATCTTTGAGATCATTTTTTGCTGTTCCCTTTGCTGAGTTTCCCGGACTGCCGCTACAAGCATTTTTGCTTTCACTTTTCATTTTTCCTCATCCCTCTGTACATACACTTTCTGAGCTTCCTTCAACAATTCTTGTAATACTCGATCTTGCCAATCATCCAACTTCTCCAGTTTCTTTCTTATATACCCCCATTATCTGGCCACAAATTGGGTTTTTAATATTGCTTCTCCAAGTGAAGAGGCTGGGTCCAACCCCAAATACATTTGTAAATTTTTCCTCAGTTTCTCTAACCAGTCCATAGGGGACTCGTTCTTTCCCTGATGTTCACTAAAGGCCTTATTAATATTCTGCCCCCTTGGGACTGCGTCCCTGATTCCTTGGATAATCAGTTCTCTCAAATCTGACATATTTTGGTTACTCCAGTTCAGGTTCTGGTTAGGCCATTTCTGTTCCCCAGGAGGACCTTGTTGATGCCTTCTTTCCCACATCCATATTCCTGCCTGTCTAATCATAGATCCTTCTTTGACTGTAAATGATATTCCTAAAATAGATTGTATTTCTTCCCAGGTATAGGTATTAGGACCTAGGAACTAGTCTAATTGTTCAGAGACTCCCAAAGGATCATCTAGCAGACGACCTATTTCCTTTTTAAAGAATCTCACATCTCCTGTCATTCAAAGGTACCAATACAAATCTAATTCCTCCTATATCTCCTCCCATCGGTACCTCTTGAAGGGGAGCCAGAGTCACTGCTTCTTCTTTTTCATAAATTTTATCTCTCTCTCTCTGTACCGTTTACTCCTGGTGTGACTAGACGGAGGAGAGAGTGGGGGAGCTGAAGGAACGGGGTCAGGAGGCAGTGGGGGAGACGACGGAACGGGGTCAGGAGGCAATTTGGGATATATTCTCTCCTGATGGCCTTCCGTGTCCTGCCTTAAATAAGGCAGGGGTAAAATGTCTAATGGCTCCCACAATAACATGGTTGGTTTAGTTTCTCTTTTGTTTCCTTTTCTTTCTTTTCTCTCAAAGGAAATAATGAAACCAATCTTCCTGTCTCTGACCCTCTCCACAGTGCAGCATATTCACTTTCTTCCTGACTAAAGGGTTCTTTACTATTCACATATAAATTCAATGTCTTACAAGCCAGTCATCAAAAGATCCAAATATTGGCCAATATACATAATCGGTTTGAATTTCCTCTCTCGTCCACACTTCCATACAGTAATTGTCCTTTTTTTTCTTTGTTTTTCCCACTTGAGATGGCCAGAAACCCCAGTGCCTGAGCATTGTTCCTAAGGAACTCTCTAGGGGAATAATTTTTGGGTGTTCTTTTTCTTCCTTTGTTTCCTCTTCAAAATTTGACTCATATTGGCCCATTTTAGGAATTTTGCGGCAATTCCTATCGCCCTTAGAACCCAATAAGTGTCTTGCAGGGGGTCTGCACCCAACTACGATATCCGGGAGTGTTACACCTTTGGTTGCCAATACCAATGTCTACAGGGGGGGTTGGACCTACCACCCACCTGCGAATCCTAGGACTATTACAGTGGCTTCCTATTGCCCTTAGTTACCGGTAAGAGCATCTTGCAGGGGGTTGAACCCTTCACCCACCCACATATCCTATAGGAATCGTGCTCCCACCCACGAATCCTATAGGATCCGCTTCAGTCCTTCACCGGCCAAGTCCCTCGCGGGAGTTTGGAACCACGGTTAGAAGACCTCCACACTCGCTTCGGAACTCAAATTCTGGCTCCAAACCTAGAGTCTGTTTCCAGAATTAGGTTCTGTCTCAATCACACTCTTACACACAAGAAACCAATCCCACCCAGCTGAACAGTTTCCCTTATACTCACAACTCCATCGTCTTCATTTGGATCTTCATGCACCAGAATTACGGGTCCTTTATACTGCAGTTTTTCCCTAGGAGCTCCAATCCCTTTTATTTATTGTTTCTCTCTTTTTTGTTGATCTCCGGAGACTGACTCAGACTGCTACTCCCAAGCCACAATCTGTGAGGCGCCCCTCGAGGAGTCACAGTCCAGGAAATCACAGCGAGATCACGTCAGGGTCACCAAATTGTTATAAACAATAACAATTAACATGATTTTATTTGGGTTCAATCAATTTAGGCTGAGAAACAATAAGTAAAAACAGCACTGGGTGCGCAGAGAGCCCCCTTAGCTCCACCACAAGCACCCAGAGTTCTGAAAACAGTGTTTTTTATACCAGCACCTTGACCAATCTCTTCTCGCCAGATAATTGTCCTGCTCCTTCTCCATTGGGTCGTCTGTGTTACTAGGGTACACTTTCTCCTCCTATTGGGTCTTCTTTGGCACGCTTTTGAGAGTCTCAGGGTCTTTGTCTTCTTGGCCCCTTTCCCTGGGTGTGCTGTCTTTGTCTTCTTGGCATGCTTTTCTAAGTAGCGATTGCCTCAGGGGAAGGGGGAGTTTTCTAAGAAGTGGTTACATTGTCTTAAAGGAGAAGCACATGCGCCTATTCATTACAATTGTGATACAGGTTATAGTGGTCACAAACTATTTTAGATTTACACAGGGTACAACAATTACACTTATCACACTATATTCTATTTTGACATGAATCATGACTATGTTTATCACACTATCTAAGATATATCAGAAATATGTATAAACAATAAAGGACTTTTTTGCCATTTTGTCTGAACCCAGCCACGTAGACATAGTGTTTTTCAGTCCGCCTCGATTTGCATTGCCAAATTTGGTGACTGTGACATGCCAATGTGATCCCAGTAAGGGGTATCATAAGGAGACCCTGAGACTGTGCCGATGTGACCCCGGTAAGGGGTGTCAGGAGCAGATCCTGAGACTGACCAGTGGGTTGCTGGGGAGGGGGAGCCTGGTGAAGCTATTGGAGCCTGGTGAAACTGAATAGCACAACGAAGTTCAGCCATCTCCAGGAAAGCAGGGCTCCATCATGCGTGACAGTTACTTGGGAAGACAAACACCATAATGCCATATGTCCCCACCTTCCTTCTTCCCCCAGCTTATATATACTCAGCATGTCATCATATGGAATGGAATACCTCTTTGGATAATTCAGATCAGCTGTCCTGGCTGTGTCCCCTCCCAGTTTCCCCTGCCCCTCCAGCCTTGTTGATGGCAGGGCCTGAGAAAGGTCCTTGACTTAGTATAAACATTACCCAGCAACAACTAAAACCATCACTGTGCCATCAACATTGTTCTCATACCAAATCCCAAACACATCACTGCACCAGCTACTAAGAAGAAAATTAACTCTACCCAGCTGCAACCTGGACACATGTAAACTCATGAAATAGTTAAAGAAAACTTCTTGCATATTGGTATGGTCACACATCAAATAAGTTTATTTCTTTGGTAGTGTTGTCCCGTAGGCGGGTTCATTACTCGGTGCACAGCACCAATTCACACACTGAGTTGAGGTATTCCTTACCTCTTTATTCTAGTTTGGACAAAATGGGGAGCTAGGTGGTAACCCACAAATGCCTAGCTCCCCAACTGTCAAAACTTTACACTACTTATACAGTTGAGCATACAAACACATCAGCCTTCATTGATTACAAGCTACACAACTCCTTCTTTACTTAGTACTCCGTTTCCAGTTTGTCAAATAATTCTCTCGCTTCTCATGTTAATTAGTTCGCATACTCAATTTCATCTTCTTTCGGGTCTAGGGGATTTCTTGAGTGTGGTCAACGAGTTGGTAGTCTCGATCTCCCCCTGCCGGAATTACCTTTCCCCTGGTTTTGCTGAGCTCATTGCTTGTGATGAGCTTCCTACCAGCTCATCTGTTTTGTGGGGGTGCTTCCTTTGTGAAGTTCCTTTTCTAAACAAAAGGGTTTGCCGGTGCTTAACGAAGCGCTTAACAGGACATACAAACTGTTTGTAAACTGAATTAACCCTTAAGAAGTCATTCGGTCTAATTGTCTTAAAGTAAAACTGCTAACAATACATTCAAATTTATTAATCATTTTATATCAGTAGCATCTCTATCCACTTTACTACTTTTTAGAATAGCTAGGTGGTAAAAAAAAGCTCAAGTACAATGTTATTTACTAACTTCAGTACACTTAATAAAACTTCCTTCTGTTTCAAAGTCTGTCTTGTGGTTCCTTTTTCACTCCAAGTTCCTTTTAACAATTTTCCATCTACTGGGCTTTAAATTCTGTGAAAGATAATGACATGGTTAACACCAGCATTTTATTTCCTATATGCTATTCAACTTTTTTGCAGTTAGTGAAGGATAAATTTGGTAAGAGATTAATCCCCTTGCGTTCTAGCTGGTCCTCAGAGGTTAGAAGGGCTAGGGGTGGCTGGACTTATCTCTTAATAGGTATGTCAATTACTGTCATAACTATAGGCCAGACGCTGGATGCATGAACAGTTTGCCAACTATAAGTCCAGTTGCATTCAAAAGAGGCAGTCCGGTCAGTTTATTCATATGCAACATATACGGTTCTTTAGGATTGCCAGCGATAAATGCACTAAATGGCAGAATACCTATAGCACTAAAATACTATTGCAATCACAAACTTGATTTCCTGGGGAAGCACTTGATGTAGCCTAGAATGAGAGTCTTATCAAAAGGCGTCCTTTCGGGGAGGGGGGGGGGGGGGGGCGAGAAGGACAAACCAGTCGATCTTTCCCTGCAACTTGGTTTTGAATTCATCCCCAAATTAGATATGAAATTGGGGTAGATTTATATCTCATTAACTATTATTGTGAAAAGTGCATGGGTGGGATTGTAGTCAAACCTTCCTTCCGTGTGGTTGCATTGCAAACTGCTTGCACAAAATATTTTTTTTTGGTAGCACAAAACATTTCTTGGTATCAGGTGAAAGCAGGACGGAATCGCTCAGCTTCCATATCGCTCCACGTTCCTCCCCAGTGCCATGGCAACACAAACCACTGGACCTCTACCCTCCGCTTCTTGTGTCTGCTCTGGTCACCATGGGCACCACCAGCATTATTGAGTTTTGTATTTCTCCACTGTTTTGTGCATCCAACAAACTTCAAGCAGGGTTTAAATAGCCTTTAAGACAGATTAAACAGCTATATAACAAAATCTAGTACAGGATTTTCATCATGAACATACAGATGCTACAAGAACAAGCATCTTAGGGAACACACATAGCCCACCACTTATTGAATCAAAACTCATGTGTTGAAGATGCTAGAAACCTTCTTAGATAAAACCCATTTGTTCTAATTGGCCAGAAAAGCCTCAAGAAAAGACATATCAAATCAAGCCCGTGGCTTGAGAAACAATACATTTAGCTTTGCATTAGTGATGTGTAATTAAATCCCAATTAATGTTTGAACCTATATGAGCAACCATTCATGTTATATGGTTTAAGGATGTCTTGCATCCCACTTTGCCTGACTGAATGCTGGCATTCCAAGCTCTGAGTGGGCAAAGGCAGTATTGTGCACTTCTAAGCCCAGCTAACAAGTGAATTTAAGAGATCAATTCCATCCTCAAATTGATTATTACTTTGACAGAGGACTTGAAGGAAACTGAGGGTTCATATTGTTATAAACGATAACAATTAAAACAAATTTATTTTGGGTTCAATCAATTTAGGCTGAGAAACAATAAGCAAAAACAGCACTGGGTGCGCAGAGAGCCCCCTTAGCTCCACCACACACACACCTGAGTCCTAAAAGCAGCGTCTTTTATCCCCAGATCTTGACCAATCTCTTCTCGCTGGATGTTCGTCCTGCTTTTTCCCATTGGGTCGTTAGGGTACACCTTCTCCCCCATTGGCTCTCCTTTGGCGCGCTTTTTCAAATCTCAAGGTCTTTGTCTCCTTTGGCGGGCCTTCTCTGGCATGGTTTGCTTTCCTTATCTGGTTCATTGGTGGGCTTTTCCAGGCAGCGATTGCCTCAGGGGAAGGGGAAGCCATCACATAGTCTTAAAGGAGAACCACACGTGCCCACTCACCACAACTGCGATACAGGTCCCAGATTTACACAGGGTACAACAATTACACTTATCACAGTACATTCTATTTTTTTTACATGAATCATGACTGTGTTTATCACAATATCTTCCTGTCAACTTCCACAACAGAGGAAGTATTAGTTTTGATGAATGCTACAAGCAAAATTGTTCTGCTAGTGACATCTAGATGATTGCAGGTAGTTTACTGTCCTATTCCCTTACAGGTTTTAAGTATTAAATCTGTTCTTTCAATAAAAATGCTTTAGAGGAATTCCTTGAAATAAAAAGTAGATATCGAAGAGTTGGGAACAAAAGAATTCTACATAATGTTTTGTTTTGCTAACAGATTTACTCTTTTTTTTCTTAAGCTACTACCCAGAAAACATCTACTTGTTCTTTTAGGTCTCCTGCCACCATTTTGCCACAAGTTACTTTAAAGTCCTTGGCTTTCAATGTGTAAAGTAGGGTTTCCATTGTTTCTTGCGTTATTTGTACTGCTAGTCCACCTAGAAGAAGTCAGTTAAAATTCTTACTTATCTACAGAAAAAGTAGCAGAACATTTTAGTAGAATCTTGGCTTAGATCCTACTGGGAGGGACCCTCTACTACAACTCCTCAATAAACATACATGAAGTCTTAACTTGGACTCTGTCCTCCAATTACAGCATTAGATACTAAATGAAATAGAAAGTTACAAAAGCTTGTCTAGTTAGACTAATAGATCTTAACAAGATTTTGGTATTTATGTATCAAAATATGCATTTCCATCAATACAGCAATGAAAATACTTCCAGATGTATGCATCCATGAAGGAAATACTTAGATTGCCTTAATTAAGTGGAGAGTTAAAACCCAATATATATCAAAACAGGCAATGGCATTATTTTTTTGCAATAGATTTTCCACAAAGTTAAAAATCCTGAAAAGAAAAAGTTTAACTCACTGTGGAATAAAGGTCTTGTACATGACTACTAATCATATATCTATACATATACACTTTAAAATTCTTTAAGAAACTACATAGCACAACATTCTTACCTTCTGGATTTAGATAGAAATCCTGAGCATGTTTTCAAGGCTCCGTTAAACACCACAAAACTTGCACCTGCATCTAGAAAAGTAGATAAAAGTGAGTACTACCACATATCACTCAAGTTTGTAGTTAGGATTATATGAAACATAACTCTCTAAAGAGAAAAGAATGTTCAATCTGACGTGCAGAATTAGACTCTATAACTCTAAAGTTATAAAGTAGGTATGTTTATTGCGCGCAGATGCACAGGGGATCGCTCCTCCACAAGCATGCATGCCCGAAGTGATGAACCATCTCACATTTATACAATAAAACAAATGAATATTCAATTAACGCCTATACATATTCGTTACCTAAACCCGCTTACTCTCACTTCGTATGTTAATTAGCTTATCAGTCTGTTGCCTGGAATGTGGTGGTCTTGCAGGTTTGTAGGTGATTCATGTTCTTGTGACCATCCGATCTTTTTCAGCAAGGAGACTTAGCACTCCCTCCCTCTAGATAGCACTGGAATATCTCTCATCCTTTTCTCATTCTTTTTTAAAATAGCCCCTTTTGTTAGAGGAAGAAGGGCAGGTGTCTCCTCAAAACTGTAGGCGTCTCCTCAAGGCTGTGTGCCTATGTGACCAGACACCGCACCCATGACTAGTCACCATACCCACATTCCTTGAGCAGACATATACAATCACAATCGATGTCCATTGTCCCCATTTCACACTATTTCTCCATATCAATCCCCCCTTTTCTATCAAACTAAGTAAATTCTTTTACTTAAGCAGTCTTCCCTAATGATATAAAGCATCATACATAAGTGTTACCCTTTTAAACATTCTCCAAACCCACAAATATAACATAATGGTTAGTATTAAGGAAATTCCTAAACTGATCAATAAGATCACAATGGGGTGTACCATAGCGTTAAGAATTCCTGATGCAGAAGGTGACCAGCCAAAGAGAGTATCCCACCAATTATGGTTTCCATCAGGAAATCATTTACGTATTCATTACAATTCTGGGAATTCATTTACATATTTCACTCCTGCGCAATGTCCTTGAGGAGTGGTCGTCTGGGGGTCTTCAGGATGAAGATCAGGAGTCTTCTCCCAGTGAACCTTTTTTACCTTCTTGTTTCTGCGCAGACTCTGTTCCTCGATAGACTAATGAGCATGATTCAAATTCCTTGTTTAGGTAGCGTTATATACACAACAGAGACTTAGGACCAGATGGCCCTTATAAAGGTAACGAATCCAAGGACCTTGTGTCTAGTACATCCGTGGTGCTGACACTTAAGGGTCTTGGTGTATTCATCATGTTGACAATAAGGGTCCTTGAACACCTCCCAACTTTGGGTAATTATATATAAGCACATCATTTTCTAAAAAGTAGTATACCATTCATCACTCATTGTACGTAGCTCATTATTCAATCCCCCCTGTTCTAAAAACTATCATTATGCTCTCTGATCATTATGCTTTCTGATCATTCTTCGACAGCACCAAACAGAACATTGAAGTAATAAGGAGTACGTAATTGCCAATCTATTCCCAATACTGTACTCACTTGTACTATTTTGGCACAAAAGTGTGAGTCTCTATTGGAAGAGATTGTTGCCGGAACCCCAAAGCGGGGGATAATTTCATTTAACAATCCCTTCGTTACCTCTCTTGCTTCATTTGTTCGACAAGGAAAGGTTTTTGGCCAGCCTGAAAACATATCAGACATAACTAATAAATATTGGTACCCCCCTTTTCTTGGGAGTTCGGAAAATCAGCTTGCCACTGTTGTCCTGGATAATTTCCTCTACTAATGTTCCCTAGTTTTATTTTATTTGCTGTATTGGGATTATTGCGTAAACACACTTCACATTGCTGAGTCACCTGTTTTATTACAGTATACAAGTTTCGCCCTATCAATTTCTGATTTAGACTTTTATATAAAGTATCAGCTCCCCAACGCGTCTTATTAATAATAGGGCTGTGGTCCATATTAAATTGGATGGTACCACTATACGACCATCCCTTAAATAAGTCCACTTATTTATTTTTATTTTATCATTCATGTCCTGAATTACCTTTAAGTTTTCTTTAGAATAGTTTGGCTCCTGATCTGTACTTACAGTTTGGATTTTATCGTCTGGTATTAAGGATAATTCCTCCTTTCCTACCTCCTCTGTTACTTGTCTGACCTCATGGTCGGCCAGGTGGTTTCCAGTTTCCAAATCAGTGCCTCAATGGGCCATCTTATGTTCTTTCTTCCTGGATGACCCTCTTATAACAGAGGGGGCCATTCCTCACATCAAGGTCTGGCATGGCATATGTTCCCACCGCTCAACGCCTACTGGGTTGCAGCCAACAGCGGAGCTCAAGATTCTTCTTGGTGGCAAACACAGAGGCCAACCCAGTCTTGCCCTTGACTATGGTAGGAGGCACCTGACCAACCTTATTCCTTGTACTTTGTTGTCAATGCAGAGTTTCATCTGCACATCCCATAACAAGTCACTGTCATGGCAAAACGCACAGATTTACATTAGTAGATCTACTACAGAGTGTATTTTATTTCAGTTTTTCTGCCAATACCCCCCACAGCCTTGCTGACCAAGGGATATTGTTTTTATCTGAACTGGGCAAGCCTCCCCCTTATCATTTTTACTGTAACAGGTAAAGCATTTTTCACCTTTCCTGGAATTTATTTTCAGATACACCTGGTTAAAATTTTCTTTTACTTCAGGGAGGTCCTCTTTTCCTCTTTTCTGTTGAATTAAAGATAAGCTCAATATTTCAATTACTTGATCATTTTTAACTTTTAGTTTCATTTCTCCTTCTTTAAACGTCTAGATGTTCTAATAAATCTCATCCCAACAAAGATTTTGGTGAATTTGGCATTCTTATTTGTTTTCTTAGTTTGTACTTTAAAGGTTTCAGGATGTTTTCCTGGTGGCCAGTAGCTCCCACAACTGTAACAAATTATTTTTTTTTACTGAAGTTTAACAAATAAGTTGTTTTTGTATTCACTAAAATTCCACCTCATTTTTCCTAGTCCCTAGTTCACCAGAACCCCTTGATGGTTCTTTAGCTTAGGGCGATCTCGCTTTATATCACGCTTACCTAGTAACTCGAAACTTTATCTAGTCCTATTAGATCATCCTGACAAATCTTTCATAACCAACTTTCAAACATCTAAATTTCCCATCAAAGATTCACCTTTATTCTCATACCCATTTACTGCCCTAGAGGGGCCGTTACCGGTCCTGTTGTACTGCAAATGCTGCAGCAATTGAGTTGGCATTGTCGGGTCCATCTGCTCAATCGTCAGCAATAGCAACCCCCTCCTCCTCCCCAGCAGAAGGGTTCGGGGCAGGAGATGCTCTTCCTGCTCTGCAGGTTACACAAGCCTGCCTCTTCAACAGCATTTCTGCTTTAACTCTTTCTTACCCTGAATGCAAATCTGCTACTTGTTGCTTTAAGTCTGTGTTCTTATGTATCATGCCTTTGCAGGCAAACAGAAAACATCCTGCCATGCGTCCAGCAGGACTCAGCCGCACCGTCGAGGGGGTACGGGGGTTTGTACAAACTCACCCCAATACTTTAACACTTTCACAAGGTCTTTGATTCTCCACCCCCTCCCCCTGCCCCCTGCCTCAGGTTTTTATCTTACAACGTGTTTCATTCTGGTTGCTCCACAGAAGGAACCACAACCTGAGCATTTTAACTCAAAAATTTCAACAAGAACATCTTTCTAGTTTAGGTCTCAGGTTTTTCCTATACTTTTCTAGAGCCACAATCAAAGATCAGGTGATGTTAATCCCGCACTCTTTCTAGTGCTAGTACCATAGGATCCCGAGGGGGTACTAATCCACAGTCCTTTTGCCACTCAGGTTTGTCCTGGAGGACGAAGAACATGTCTGCATACGATACTTCGTCCCATTTTCCTTCTTTTCTCAGACACAACATTAATTGCAGGAGAGTGTTATAATCTAACGTTCCTCCCTCCTGAAGCCATTTCGCATCACTCCCCAATTTATACAAAGGCCACCAGCGATTACAATATTTAATAAATTTCCTTCTATTTTTGGTGCCACCCTGTCCTACGATATCCCTCCAATGTTTTAATATACAACCTATGGGCGATTTTTCACAGGGCTTACTCCTTCCATTTCCCATTTCGCAATTTTAATTACTTTGTTTTTCTCCGGCCGCCTTAGCCACCCAAGGTCGGAAACGCGGATAGAGCCCCTTACTCGTTTTGCACTCAAACACGTGTCTCAAGCACTCTTGCACTCACACTCAGTCAAAATAATTAAGCTATACACGGAAAATCAAAATGTGCATCTCAATCACACCATTAACACTCTCCGGGTAGCCCTCAGTCACACAAGCAGTATGTTATATGGTACCGTGCACTTATGTACAACTTTTAGGAACACTAACAGTTCACAAAGTATGCATTTCAATGAACAATTGCCAAAAAAACAAACAACAAACAAAAAACCCCAAATTTTTCCTGGTCTTAAGCAGAGTGTTAAGTTTTCCGCTATTTGCCAAGAATTACCAGAATATTATTATTTTTCAACATACATTTCATACGTCCAAGTTTTGAACATGTAACAAGACAGCACATAGAACAAACAAGACACAGAGCGCTATTTCAGTTGTTACATTCTAGGAATTCCCCAATTCTTAAGACAACCTAAAGGAAGTTTTTAGCTTCCCCCCATTTTTTTTTTTTTATTTTCTTCTTTTTTTTCATTTTTTTCCTACGCAAAGTTTCCCTTTTACTTTTGCTATGATGTCCCTCTTGTTACTGTGAGATTCCGCCTTATTCCGTCCCGCCCCCCGCTTTCCATCACAAGGCCTCCGGGCTTTTAGGAATGGCAGCAACCTCGGGTTTGCTCGATCTGCCCTCAAGATTGCTAGCGGCCACCCCTTGGTCAGCAAACCCTCTCCCAAGGTACCTTTCCTCCTGGGGACTACGCTGCGCGCCGGACATCTCCGTGCGTCTCACCAGCCGCCCCGTTTCTAAACATACCGTTTTATCCGTGGATCCAGGGGTTTCTCTTCTGCTCCCGGGTGAACAGCTGAGAAGAGGAGGCTCCTCCGAGGAAATCTCCCGGGGCGCGCCTAGGAGCGTCCGCTCCGCAGCTGGTCCCTCAGCCGAGCAGAAATCCTCCTGCCTGGCTCGCCAAACTGACGTGCGGAATTAAACTCTATAACTCGAAAATTATAAAGTAGGTATGTTTATTGCGCACAGATGCACGGGGGATCGCTCCTCCACAAGCATGCATGCCCGAAGTGATGAACCATCTCACATTTATACAATAAAACAAATGAATATTCAATTAACGCCTATACATATTCGTTACCTAAACCCGCTTACTCTCACTTCGTATGTTAATTAGCTTATCAGTCTGTTGCCTGGAATGTGGTGGTCTTGCAGGTTTGTAGGTGATTCATGTTCTTGTGACCATCTGATCTTCTTCAGCAAGGAGACTTAGCACTCCCTCCCTCTAGATAGCACTGGAATATCTCTCATTCTTTTTTAAAATAGCCCCTTTGTTAGAGGAAGAAGGGCAGGTGTCTCCTCAAAACTGTAGGCGTCTCCTCAAGGCTGTGTGCCTATGTGACCAGACACCGCACCCATGACTAGTCACCATACCCACATTCCTTGAGCAGACATATACAATCACAATCGATGTCCATTGTCCCCATTTCACACTATTTCTCCATATCAAATCAGACCTTAACAAAAAAGATCAGCTTCCCTAACTTATTTTGTGAAGGCATACAACATTCCCATAAGATGTTGGCAGATGTACAACATAGGCAAGCTGAACAAGCACAGTATGCAAAGAGGAGAAATAGTTAAAGAAAGTGTTTTTAACATGAATTACATGCTACACAACTTTTAAATTTATTTACAGAAGATATTCCTGAAGTTTAGATCAATTTCAGTGGTACTAAAAGGAGTAGAAATTCAATTATGTAATCTTTTTTTCCAGTGCTACAACCTTTTGCATAAATTTGTTAGTTTGGGATTAGTTAATCTGTATATAGTACTTCATTAAGCATATCTATTTAGCATGGTTTTGTTTGAAGCATAGAACAGAATTTCAAATACCAGTAAGACTATGATGGGAGAAAATTTAGTGAAAAACCTAAAAGTCTGCTGCAGGCAGGAGCTGCATAGATAACAAGAACCATCAACAGGCAACCAGGAGCCTCACTGTCTGGGAGAGAAGGTCTGGAGCTCGTCCACTCCACACTTCAAAAAGGGACAGTTAGTACAGATGTAGATGAACTCCACAAGAATGTAAATAAGTAGCCTTCTGACAAGGACCTGCTAACTGTTAAAAGAAAAAAACCGCTGAAGTGATAAGACTCAAGGACACTAGGGTAAAATAATTGTGGTAGTGGGAGATCGACCTCCTACTCAAATGACACCACCACACACACCCCCAAGAGAGTGAATCCCCTGCTCAGGGAGCATGGGCAGGAAATTTAAAATGAACTCTTCCTTTAAATTGAAGCGAGAAAGCAACTAACCAATAATTAGTAGGTGTAGACTTTGGGCGCAACTAACCAACTTCACTGTATAAATATGTATTGTGAGTAAAACTAAGTGTGCAAGTTAGGAGGAGCAATCCTCCTTGCACCCAGAGCTGCAATAAACATACCTGCTTTATAACTTATCCTGAGTTTAATTCTGCACGTCAACTACAGCCATATCTGTCTGGAATTCCTCTCCAACTAACAGGCCTTGCTGAGAAGCATGACCAATTGATCCAGATGCACTGCCATGTGACACAGCTGTATGCCTTTCAAAATCTCAAAGGTACCTCTGCACAGCTCTTTACTGTACATGTGGTTGTATCAGTTTGCTAGTTGTATGGAGATGCTCACTGGTACGTATTATATATTCAGTTACAAAGACTATTTGTCTATATCTACAAATATATTGCCAATTAACACTAATTTAAATTTGGAAAGGGGTAAAATAATTATTATGTCTGAAAACATAAGCATTTGGAAACAAAGAGAAAAGTATTAACCTTCATTTAATGTAACTTTTATAAAAGGTACCTAAGTGTTGATAAAAGATATCAAAATTTCATTTTATTATTTATTTATTTATTTTATTTTGTGCTTAGCTGCGAGAACACTGAAATTTTGTCCAAACTACTGGGAATACATATTTGCCCTACAACCTGAACACTAACCTTTCATTTCTACTCAAGAAATGAGATTGTTCCCCACAAGCCAAACTAGGCTGCTTATCTTTCCTAGGATGTCTGTTTGTATGTGATAGACACCATCCTTATTCTGCACACACACTGAGTATCTGCTTTAGTATTAAAACTGGCTCCTGTGCTAATTACATGTTCATTAGAAGAATTTATCACCTTCATTACCTGTCAATACAAAATTTGTCATGAAACTGACAAATCTATTTTGCAGAACTTGTTTTAAACGACATTTTTCAAAGAAGATTCTATACTAAAAAAACAGCTCAAAGCAAAAATTACTCCCTTTTAAATCAGTTCTAAAGAGTTTTTTCATCAGAATTTGCCATGATGCACATATCCCCCCACCAAGGGCAGTGGCCCAGTTGGCAACCCTGTCCCAAGACCAGCAGCACCTGCTTGTGTGTGAGGGCTGGTGAAACTTTGTTTTTTCTTTTTCAGCAAAATGTCAGCTGCCATCATTTCACCATGGTCACCCTTTCTTCTGCCATGAAAGTATCAGACAGATGGAAAGGATCCACAGCGGTTGGCGAGTACAAGGTACGTCTACAATGCATGCCTGTGTTTTTCCTACAGTGCTTGTAGTATGGACTTGAAAGTTAATATTAAGAACATGCCAACTCTCCTACTGTAGTTTTTATAGGAGGTATTTTAGCACATACTAAAAGTAAAATAAGGCCTGTTCTGGAGCATGTTATGCCTATCTATGTAAAGCTTACATTCCTCCATTTTATTTTCTCTTCCTGAAAGCATCATCTTCTATTTCTGTGTGCTTACTATTAAATGATACTGTCACCGAAATCGGGAATCAAACTTCTTAACACCAGTGTAGCATTAAGAAGCAGGCACTCCTTTATTGCAGCACTGGGTGCTCGGTGGCATCTCCACAAATCAAGCACACCTGTGTAGATTTCACCATTACATTTATACACAGAATTACAAGGTTGTACACTCCCAGTTACAACGATTGGTTAGTAATTTGCATATAATTGTAATATCTGCTGTGTCATCCTCTTCTGTTACTACACTTGTGCAGGGGAAGGATTTTCACCTGGGCAAGGGTCTTCTTGACCTGTGGGTGTGATTTTTAGTATTATAATGAAGGTAGTTCACTTCAGGACACCTTAAAAGTGAGTTTTGTTGCCAAGTTGGATGGCTGGATATCTGCCTTGCCAAGTTGTCCAATAATTCATCCTATACACAATAGAACCTAGGTGCTCTGGTTATGGTCTAGAGAGTGAGGTTATTATGGTCTATAGAATGGGGACTTCAAGTAACACGGTCTCAGATAACAAGCAGCACAGCAACTCATACATCATTGGTTAATAACTGCTAACATAATTCTAACATGGGGGTTAACTCCTTAAAATCAAGATGTTCCTGATGTACGGAATTAAACTCTATAACTCAAAAGTTATAAAGTAGGTATGTTTATTGGGCGCAGATGCACGGGGGATCGCTCCTCCACAAGCGTGCATGCCCGAAGTGATGAACCATCTCACATTTATACAATAAAACAAATGAATGTTCAATTAACGCCTATACATATTCGTTACCTAAACCCCCTTACTCTCGCTTCGTATGTTAATTAGCTTATCAGTCCTTTGCCTGGAATGTGGTGGTCTTGCAGGTTTGTAGGTGATTCATGTCCTTGTGACCATCTGATCTTTGCCAGCAAGAAGACTTAGCACTCCCTCCCTCTAGATAACATTGGAATGTCTCTCATCCTTTTCTCATTCTTTTTATAAATAGCCCCTTTGTCAGAGGAAGAAGGGTAGGTGTCTCCTCAAAGCTGTGTGGCTATGTGACCAGACACCACACCCATGACCAGTCACCATACCCACATTCCTTGAGCAGACATATACAATCACAATCGATGTCCATTGTCCCCATTTCACACTATTTCTCCATATCATTCCTATAGCTGTTTCACAAACAGAAAATATAGAAATATTCAGTAAAACTTTAAGATAATCTGCAACAATACTGAAAATAATATTTTGCTAAAAGAGGAAAGAAACTAAGAGTTCAGATGTTCAGAAGAAACAGGCTTTGTTTTCATGATAAAAGCTTTATGCTTTTTCCATCTGTTGTGGTTTAACCCCAGCCAGCAACCAAGCACCATGCAGCCACTTGCTCACTCCCCTCCACCCAGAGGGACGGTAAGGAAAATCAGAAAGGAATGTAAAACTCAAGGGTTGAGATAAGAACAATTTAATAGGTAAAGCAAGAGCGGTGCATGCAAGCAAAGCAAAACAAGGAATTCATTCACTACTTCCCATGGACAGTCAGGTGTTCAGCCATCCCCAGGAAAGCAGGGCTCCATCACGCATAACGGTTACTAGGGAAAACAAATGCCATAATGCCAAATGTCCCCCTCTTCCTTCTTCTTCCCCCAGTTTATATACTCAGCACGACATCATATGGTATGGAATACCTCTTTGGCTAGCTTGGGTGTCCTGGCTGTGTCCCCTCCCAATTTCCCAGTCCCTTCCAGCCCTCTCCCTGGCAGGGCCTGAGAAACCGAAAAGTCCTTGATTCAGTATAAACATTACCCAGCAACAACTAAAAACATCAGTGTCCTATCAACATTGTTCTCACATCATAGCCAAAATACAGCACTGTAGTAACTACTAAGAAGAAAATTAACTCTATCCCAGCTGAAACCAGGACACCATCAATAAGTTTTAAAATTATCTTACAGCAGTGCTTGAAAACCTTACTGATATACTGACACCTGTAATAAAAGCAATCAAGGTCCAAGAGACATGGACAAAATGGGACAAACTGGTGTCGCTTCCATGTGTGATCCAGGCTTTCCCAAGAAGCATTAGCAGCCTCGTAACTACTGACAGTGAGTCCTGATGTGGTTTTGGTGGGTTACTGCTTTTTTCTACTTTTTTTTTTTTTTAACCTACAGCATGTGCTTTTTTATTCCAGTTGGAAAGAGGTTTTCCAAAATGGAAATCTTTCTCATTCAAAGAAGTTGCATTTTATGAACATCAGAGTGGATCTTCAGAGATGATGTACTTGGCAGTAGCAGTCGTCAGCAGCAAGACTTTTTACTCTCATACAAAAACGTCCTTCCAAAGACCCAAGCACAGCCCGTCTTCCAAAAGCTGATGAAATCGCTGCTCTCTGGGCTCTTGGTTGTAACAGTCGAGATACCATAAAAATGTGTTCCTCTGCATGCTTCAGTACAGCCAGAAGTGTTAGGGAATCTGCCAGTCCTTTCTGGTAGTTCTGGGGATTTGACGGTTTTTTTTGTTGTTTTGTTGGTTTTTTTTTAAATAAAGTAGAACCCTATGCAGGATCTCTTCTCTCAGTGAATTTCTCTCAGAAATGAAACTTTGAAAAAATGCGCATTTGCCGGTGGGTCGCTGGGGTCGCTGAGCCCGCTGATGGTGAGGGGCCGGGGGCTCCTGGCTCTGTCCCCAGTGGGTGGGTGCCCCGCAGTGTGGCAGCGGGGACTGTCTGGGACCGGCAGTGGCCGGGGGCGTCTGTACCCTGGGGAGCCCGTCCCAGCGCGGGAATGGAGGGGAGCGTCACAGCCCTGAGGGAGAGACCTGGGGCACCCGCCCACTGGTGGGACTGGGGCAGGGGGGCTGCAACCGTTTGGAGGACTTGATAAGGAAAATAATATAGCAAGAAACCTAAAACTCTGTTGCAAGACCTAACATTCTGCCGCAGGCAGGAATTACATAGATAACAGGAACCATCAATACGCAAGCAGGAGCCCCATTGTCCAAGGAGGGGGCTGTTAGCACTGATGCAGACGAGCTCAATAGATAAGGAGCCTTCTGACAAAGACGTGCTAACTGTGAAAAGAAACAAATTGTTGAAGAGATAAGACTCAAGGATACTAGAAATAGGAGCAAAAGAAGGGTAAAGGTAGTTGTGGTAGTGGGAGATCTCGACCTCCTACTCAAATGGCCCCCCCGAAGGAGGCGGATCCCCCGCTCGGGGAGCATGCGTAGTGAATTGAAAAGGAGCTGTATCTTTAAATAGAAGCGGGAAAGAAACTGACCAATAACGAGTTAGGAGGTGTAGACTCTGGGCAGAACTAACCAACTTAATTGTATAAATGTGCACTGTGAGTTGAGCTAGGTGTGCAAGTTAGGAGGAATGATCTCCCTTGCACTCAGTGCTGCAAATAAACATACCTGCTTTACAACCTTCCACGGGTTGTGAAGTTTGTTTCCACAAGTCAGAATGCCATGGCAGAACAAGGGACAGTAGACTTGGGTTTCTGTTTGGGAGGCTCAAGTTAGACATCAACATAAGCTTGTTCAGCCAGGATGATGCCCAGAGAGGTACAATCCCCATACCTGTAGTTACACAAAACCCACCAAGAACATTTAGTGTGACCTGCCAGTCTGCTGAGAGGCTTGGCAGAAACAGCCATTCCTTCCCCGAAATGATGCTGATGTCACAAATGACGTCAGCATGAAGGCTTGGCAGGGACCAAGTAGAAATGACAGTGAAAGCTTGGTCTGATGCTGATGTCCCCCTGCTGAAGTGGATGAGGTGCCACTCTCCCAGGTCTCCAGCTAGGACTACAGGTCCCTGGCAGAAGCCCTCAGTGGTGGCTGTACTTGGGGAAACAGCACCATCTATTTGCAGCATTGCTTTACGAGTGCCTCTGTAGGGAAGACACCGTGGAGTCCACGGTTACGTGTCTGTGAACCATAAGCAGGGCTGGGGATCCCATCCTGGAGCCAAAGGCTTGGTGCAGCATCCTCTGCTGTCCTAGGTCATGTTGGGTTAGACCTTACCTCCAGGCACTTCCCTGAAGCCCAGAGGTAATGCCCAAAGTTTGCTCTGAGTTTAGGGTTATGAGTATGAGTTGCACGATGTGTGTGCAGGGGCCAGGGGAGGGCAGAAGCAGGAAGGGTCCACAGACAGGTCAGACAGCCCCAGACTAGAGTCTTCAGCTCAGACTTAGCTCTCCCTTCCCAAGGCAGGATCTGCCCTTCCACTCCCATGCATGCACATGAAAACACCCACCCTGAGGTCTGATGCCTTGTACAGGTCTCAGCCCCTGAACCCCATTTCCCCATAGCTGCCTTGGACAGATGCCAGCCCTCTGAGGTCCCAGGAAGGTGCTGGCCCCACAGGACCAAGGGGGAGAAAGGCAGCCTGACCCCAGCTTTGCTTTGGCCGGGAAAGCTGTCCCCACCCCAGCCCATCCCTACCTCTGCAGGGAGAGCAACTGGGCAAGGGGCAGGGGGATGGGGCTGCCTCCAAACCCAGCTCAGCACCCCTCAGTGTTTGATCCCCCTGAGTTCCACATACCAGAAGTGACCTAGGACCCCCGTTCCAGCTTTACCACAGGCCTGTGAGGAATGAAAAAGATCTGTTCTATTAAAGCTGCTGGAAAAAGAGCACAATGGGTGCTTTGGGGTATCCAAAGTACAACAGGTGGGTCTGGGGCATCAGAAAGTCTCGTGGAGAAACTGCTACTTCTTTCCCCTTTACTTGCTTTCAATCAGGAGCAGCCCCTGCTTCTTGGTGTCTTCCTGGGTGAGGACAAGGCCATGGGTTTCGTCGTCAGAATCAAAGGGATCTGGAGGAGAGAGTGGAGTGGGCTGTGGAGGGTCTGTGGGGCCACCTCCGCTGTGCTCGTGTCCCTGGGGAAAGCCGGCACATTTTGGAGGACTGGTGGCAGCCCAGAGAGCCCTTGTGCAAGAGCCCTCAGGCATGGGCACTGCCGACTGGCTCTTCCACCCCAGCATCCCAGGGTGACCTGCAGAACCTGGGGATGCCACCACTGTGGCCCATCTTCAGTACTGCTGGGGCTTCCCATAAAGGTCTGGAGCTAGGAGGTGGTGGGTACAGCTTTGTTAAAAAAAGGTAGTAAGCTGCCAAAAGCTCATGGTCTCCTCCAAGAGCAGCCAATAGGAGGAGGCCACAGGCAGAGTCAAGCCCTGGTTATTCTTCACAACCAGGTGATTTTGAAGACAAGGCTCTCCCTCTTTGCCCCACATCTCTGGAGGCAGCTCATGGGCTGAGCTCTGCTGGGACAGTGGGAGATAGGCAAGGATGCCCAGAAATCCCAGTGGGCAGGGGCTGGGACGGTTGCTGTGGGACATGTCCCCGCTGTGCTCTCCTACCTTGGATGCTACAGCCTGCATCCTCCAAGGAAACCTTCAGGTTCTGTGAGTCATTGGCAGTTGTTTTCTCCAGAAAATGTCTGACCTTCACAAAAATCTGTGAAAGACATACTAGGTTAATTGCTGAAGGGGAAGGGGCTGTTCCGCCCCACCTCAATGTCCCCCTGGGGGACACACCCTGCAGTGTCCAGTGCCACCTGGGGCCGAGTCGATCCATGGCCCTTCCTTGGGGCCACCTCCATCCTCCCAGCTGAGAGGATGGCTTGGGATGGGCCATATGGGGAAGCCCCATACGGGTGCCCAAGGGCCACAGCAGGGATGGAGCCCCTGCGCACCTTGTTGTCCTCATTGGGGCTGTGCCTGTTGAGGAGCATGTTGGCCACCTGCTGCACCAGGTACTGCAGCTTCTGCTCACAGTGCCAGAGTTTCTCCTCCACCCCCATGGCCTTGGCAGAATCCTCCTGGAGTCAGAGAGAGAACAACCACCTTTGTGGGGAAAATGAGCCACTTGGGGGGACAGTGACTGCACAAAGTGTCACCGTGCTGTGCCACTGCACCACCAGGCACCAGCCAGGGCCATATTCGTGCCAGTGCTGTGCGGGTACCTGGCCAGGCACAGTGATGCCAAGCAGGTGGACCAAGAGGTTGTTGATGCCATGTTCAAACTCGACCAGGAGGTCGTGGTTCCTCAGTATCTGGGCTCACATCTGCCTCAGCCGAGCCTCTTGCCACTGCAGTTTCATCCTCAGCTCCTCCTCCAGCACCCTGGAGCGAAACACATTCACATCCATACAACTGCACAGAGGTGCAGTGACACCCTAAATCTGTTGCAAAAGCTGCTCAGGTTGCCAACTGCAGAGCAGAGATGCTGCCTGCAACCCAGCTCCACACTGCTGGTACTACTTCCCATGCCAGGCAAGAAGTGGGGGTCCTCCTGCTGCAACACCAGGAGCTTTGGGTGTTTTGCCAGGCCCAGAGCTGGGGGAACCCCTTGCTCAGAAAACCTCCTGGTGCAGGAGGGGTGGGCGGCTGCAGTGGGATGGAGGAAGGGGTGCCCTATTGTGTCAGGGCACCTGGGATGCACATATCTCCCACCAAGGGCAGTGGCCCAGTTGGCACAACTGTCCCAAGACCAGCAGCACCTGTTTGTGTGTGAGGGCTGGTGAAACTTCAGTTCAGCCTGTTTCAGCTCCAGCTCCTGCAGCCTCTCCTTCAGTGCCTGCTTCTTCTCCTTGTATTCCTTGATGTACTGCTCCAGGCCCACTGAGGACTTTTGCTGTGCCACGAGCCTGCTGGGTAT
The DNA here is from genome assembly GCF_015220075.1 of Falco rusticolus. NCBI lineage: Eukaryota > Metazoa > Chordata > Aves > Falconiformes > Falconidae > Falco > Falco rusticolus. The sequence goes on along the minus strand of NC_051209.1, from coordinate 10,076,405 downwards.
GTCCTGGCTAGGGGAGAGCATGAGAACTCAGCCCATGGTGCTCCTGCAGGGTACAGGATCCAGGCTGTGGCCTCGTGCAGGTTCATGTACCACGGACCAATGCAAGCTCATGTCACAGACAAGAGCAGCGCCATCCTTGCCCGCACCAGAGGGCCTTTGGGGGGCTCCTGAGGCAGAGGAGAACAGAGAGCCTCGCAATGAAACAAAGCAAGAAGAGAGGTCTCAGCTCCCTGGGGCCTGAGCAGCCATGAGTTTTACCAGAGAGGGGTTTTTACGTTACCTGGAAATTGGAGCACTGCACCACAGCCTTGGCCTTCTCCATCTTCCCGGTCACCATGGCCTCACACTCCATCTGTGCAGGAGCAAAATCATGGACTCAACGACATATCAATATGATCCTAGTTGAAGCCGCTTTACTTAAGTTTCTGCAAGCTTATATACAATTTTCATATTCATACACACGTCACACAATTCTATTGGTTACATACACTGTTCACACGCTGCTATACAGATACTAATTGGTTAAAAGCATACAAGCGGTTAGTCCCATCATTAAAATTGTTGACATCCTTGTGGTCATCAGTTCCCAGCTCAGCTCCTGTTTTTCTGCCTGCTTAACTGCCAAAGATCCTGTTTTCTTTGTTCCAGGTGTCTTTCTCACACAACCTTGTGGCCTTGCTGAGCAGATAAAGCTTTTAATCATATCAAGCTGCTAAAGCAAGAGCAATTTTTGATAGGCCACATGTCCCTTTTCTTCCAAAAACATTGCCACACATCTGGGACCTAATGGCCTCTGGCCTGGTGCCTGGTGTGGGAGGGAAGTGGCAGGGACAGCCTGCGGCTGTGTGTGCGTCCCACCCCCTTGCACCCCCACCAGGCACTCACTAGTGGGTCCTGCGGGTGCAAGGTTGGGAAGTCCACGGTGAGCTCATACCTGGCTTGCTGCAAGGATGTTCATTGTCACACCCCAAGCTGCTGGCACCTGAGGGGAGCTGGCCCTGCAGCCCCCCCACCTGTGGGGGGTTCAGCACTGATGCCTGCCATCTGCCCACAGCCTGGCCTGTGTCGGGACCCCCAGATCACTGCTCTCAGATGCCTTTTGTATGTTTCCTTGAGCCAGAGTCTGTCTACGTGCACCTTCTGGGTGGCCAGGGAGCGGTACATGCACGCTTTCTCTGCAAGGAACTGGCTTCCCCTCCTGGCCATGTCCTCGTGGAGCGTATCAGAGAAGGGAGAAGTGTTTGCCAAAGCTGGAACAGACCTTTGGAAGTCAGCTGAACTTCTGGGATGGCCAGGGTCAAAAATGACCAGCCCCCGCCCCTGTCCCCTACCATGTAAGCAGGCTGGGAAGGAAGCTGGGCAAGGAGGGCTGGAGGGTGGAGCATGCTGACTTCACCATGGCTGGTGCTTCAGGCAGGCTGTCCCCAGCCCCAGGGCAGCCTGGCCCAAGAGCAAGACCTGTGAGGAGCTATGGAGTCATTGGGGTGCTGTGGGCAAGTCCAGCTCAGTCTCTTTTGCTCTTTATTGAAGGAAGACTCACCAGCTCGGGCACATGGTGCTGTCGGTGGGCTCTGGAGGGTGGGAAAGGGCCGAAAGGTGCCCCAAGCTATCTCATCTTGGTTCCATCAGCAGCTTTGAGGGCCTCCAAGGCCATGAGCTACACATCTTCTAGTTCCCCACGCTACAGCTTGGCCATCTTGCACAGGAGGTCCAGGTGCGGAGGCAGGCGGGCCAGCTCCTGGGACACAGGGAGCTGCAGCATGTCACCCCACTGAGCCCCAGGGGTCCCCCATGCTGTGACAGCAGATGGAGGGGAGCAGGAGGACCTCTCTGATGCAGGAGGGCGTCCCACCAGCACAGCCCCTTGGGAACCTCCTTGCCTTTGCAGGGGGAGCGGGCGGGATGATAGCATAGTGGGGAGGAGCTCACCTTCCTCAGGACATCCCACACCACCAGGTACAGAGCACTCACCTTCTGTCCAGTGTGGACTTTCAGGAGCATCTTCTCAATGTTTTTCTCCAGTTGGCAAAGCACCTGGGGCAGACACAGGGGAGTACACGAGGTGACCCCGCACACCAAGCCTTGCACACAGCCAGGGGGTGCAGGGGCTAGATTAAAGCCCTCCTCAGATGCTGCCACCCCAGGAAGGGGTCCTGGGTACCTGTGTCTGTGCCTGCCGCTTGTCACACATCTTGGCATCCTGCAGCAGCTGCTGCAGCAGCTCCTCCTGGACTTGGCTCCACTGCCTCACCTGGTATAGAAGCATGTTGTAGGTGTTCACCTGGTCATAGATTTCAGCCCGGAGCTTCTCCTGGGCCACCTGGATGTGAGCGTTCATCAGGCTGGAGACAGGGCTTGCTGGGCACCCATGGGAGAAGGGGGTCCTGCCTGGAAAACTCCCACCAGGGTAGAGCCAGGGATGCCGGGACATTGCTCCGGGACATGGTCACACATGGCAGGATGGGGTCTGGGAGAGCTTTGTTCTGTAGGGCTAGTTGGGGTAAGGCAGAGGTGGGCATCTGCTGATGGCAGTGGTGGGTCGGGCTTAGGGACTCTGCATAACCCAAACCCAGGGCTGTGTCACCTTGTGGCTTATAACCGGCTCATAACCTTGGGATGGGCATTGAAGGGAAGAGACAGCATCTCTCTCCCAGGGATGCAGCTGGATCTGCAGGAACCTGGGCAGCCCCAGGGACACAGAGGGTGGGACAGCCAGGAGCTCTGCTGGGGCAACAGATCTGCTGAGGGAGCTAAAGGAGGATCTGCACAGACAGGTACCACAGTGGAAAGGGACCCATGGGACCACACACAAACACCGCCTGTCACACCACACCATCCCTGGGGGGCTGTCCTTGTGCCGGCACCAGGTCCCTCTACCATGCACTCTGCTCTTCTGAGCATCCCTGGACCCCTAGCCCCCTGCAAGCAGCCCAAGCCCGCTGGACCCTGCCGTTACCTCCACCATCTTCTTGGCCAAAGTGGCCCTCAAGTACTTCTGCGCTCTGCAGGTCTCTGAGACAGTGAGCTGCTTGTGCTGTGGGCAGGAGAGGGGCAGAGAGAACATCACCACCAGCCTGGGGACAGTCACATCCTATTGTTGCCCTGTGCAGCCCGCTCCTGAGAGGACCGGTGGAGGAGCTGGCTCTTCAGGGCCAGCACCAGGCAGGGGTACAGCAGGAGGGACCTGCTGGTACCTTCTGGATAACAACCAGGGCATGAACGTCCTCCTGCACAGCCTCACACAGGTGGGGGAGCAGCTCTCTTCTGACTGAGCTTTTCCTTACATGACTGTGTGAAAAACTTCCTCCCTTGCTCTGGGGGACATGAAGGCACTGTTGGTACTGTGCAGGACAACGTGGGGACTGAGAGCCCCCTGCCCGTCCCGGGCCATCCCCGCAACGCCAAAGGGGCAGCACCTTGCAAGGCGATGGCAGAGCACAGCTCCTGGACACGCTGGCTGAGGTTTGCCTTGTGGCCCCGCATGGTGCTGGTGCTCCTGCCTCAGCCCTCCAGCCTTGCTGCACTTGTGGCAGCTGTTGCAGCTCTACTGCCCTGTGGAAATGCCTTCATCGTGCTGTGAGGACATTGCTGGGCTGTGACACCACAGAGCTGAGCTCCCTGCACTGGCAGAACTGTCGCCATGGCACCTCCAAGTGCCACACCACACACCTCCTGCTCGGCCATCACCTCCTGCTCAGCTATTGCCGTCCACGGCCCCTTCCTCTCTGCTTCTGTGGGCAACAGATTAAGTAAGAACCAATTACTAAGGCAGCCAAAGGCAAGGCGGGCAGCAGGGTCCCAGCACCGTGGCTGCAACAGTTGCAACCCACCCAGCTGGGGGACCCCTCCAAGCCCCCCACCAGAAACAGCGTGAGGGCAGGTGCAGAGAAAATACATGGACATATATACCCAAACACACCACCAGCACTCTCCTGGAAGCTGCCAGCTGGTTTCAAATGGCAAGAGGAGTCTATTACTACCTGTCACGGTCCACTCAGTAGAGGAGGGAGAGTGGGAAGCTGCTTCTGCTGTTGCATGTCCGGTGCGGATGTTACCAAAATCTCGGAATGAAGAACTTATCGACACCCATGTGATGTAGATAAGCAGACACTTCTTTATTGACGTCCGGGTGCGTGAGCGAGTCCTCTCACGATCAACGCACACCAGGTCCCAAAATCAGATTCCATATATAGAACTTATTCATACATATTCATTAATTATTCATGCATAATCATAACATTTCCCGTAAATCATTTACATACTCTCCTCCTATATCTGATTATGTGCAGTAAAGCTTAGAAAGGTCCAGAAATGGGTCTAGGGTACGATTTGGGTAGGTGGTATATGAGTCGGTGGTCGCGATCTCCCCCTGCCGGAATTACCTTTTACTAAAGTTCACAGTTTCTTGGCAGGTAACTACAAGCTGTTCCAGTCGACTCTCCCCGGTTTCCATTAATCTCATATTCTGACATTTCAATACACCTCTGCGTACAGAAGACTGGTTAAATACAATGGAACCTTTCAACCCTAGAGTTATTACAATAGTTCCAGGCTCTTCTTCTAGCCTTGGTACAAGACGTACAAAAGATTCCATAACAACTCTTATTGCATAGCTGCAAGTTTCCTATAAAATTTTTTTCCCTTATCCTTCTATATTTTAATTCTATTAAATGATTTTATAAAATCAATTAATTAATCAAATAGAATCAATCAATTTTAACTTATTAACTAATCGGTAACATTTCCCCCCTTTGAAAGTGTTGAAAATCATTATTTCAATACTTTCACATTATTCATATATCTTTTGTTTCAACATATTTGGGTAATGGATCATGTCTTGGTGAAATAGTTGGTACTTCTCTCATAATCATACGACTCACTGCAATTCTATTGGTAAACTGTTTCTTCAGACATGCATATACTAGCATGCTCATCAAAAAGACAACTAGTAACAGAAACAAAATCTTAATTATAGATTGTATCCAAGAGCTCAATTTCCATCCCAGTTTGTTAAAAATTTTCCCAAGCCAATCTTCTGACATATCCTTTTGAATTGCTTCAGTTTCTTTTTCAATTTTTCCTAATAGGTCTAGATCATGTTCCACATCCTGAGTGACATTTGGAATGTGGATACAACAGTGGTCCAGTTTATCCTTAAGATATCCACACACTCCATGTTCTTTAAGTAGGAGCATATCTAGTGCCATTCTATTTTGTAAAGTCATTCTAGAAGTTGCCTGTAGTTGTATATTCAATTCCTTAAACCCCTTCTTGGTAACGTTTGCCAATTTTTCCACTTGACCAGTTAAATGATAGAGCCATGCTCTGTTTCTATATGAAGCTATAGGATTTAAAAGTGATTCCAGTGCCCAGCCAATTTTCACTCCTGTAGATGGTTCATTCCAAATATCATCATTTATCCCTGATCTCTTTATTCGTTTTAATTCTAGATTCTCTAGAGATCCTTTAAATGGTGATTTCTTCCAAATCGGACACAATGTTGGCATGCCTAATGTGATTTGTTTCACCTTAACATCTAATGGTAGGTGTGTTGTCCAGGTTCCATCACTTAATGCCCAAACTAAATGTCCTGGACTTCGAATAGTAGATTTTCTACAACTAAACAAAGTTCCTCTTCTGACTGTAAAGGCGCTGGTTAAATTGAAAGTATTCTTAAGACCTCGACAAAAACAACCATATTTCAAAGCAGCAGCCAACGGAGGAATTCTTTGAATTACTAAGTCTGCATTACTACAATCATACACTTTTTCACATTTCCACCATGGCACTATTTTATTTTCCTTCTCTCCCGATGTAGTTGACCTATCATCTACCCAGGGTAGTACTGAAAAAACCTTTCCATCCCAGGTAAAACACCAAGAAATTCTTGCTATATACTGAAAATAGGAAAATATGGACATAGACCATATAGAGTCCCACTGGTCTACTAACTGGGTGCTCTGGTCAGTTTCGTTACACTTCCATTCCATAACACTTTTGCTCACGTTAATTTTAAATTGTTCATCATAAGAACACCATCCCACAGTCTTAAATCTTCCTATTTTGGTAAAAACATAGTTTAACAATTTTTCACAATCCGCCAGACTACCTGGAGTTTTCCACTGTTTTCTAGTGACTTTTACTTGCTCATACCATTGAGTCACTGGCCTCTGTTCACAATAATTGGTTTCATTTTTATGTTCCAGGTTAGTCAAATTCATAGTTAAAATTCCCCATGGAATAGATTCACCTACTGCCCTCGATATTGGCAAACAAGCAGTGATCTGCGTGATGTTTTGTAAATTGGCAAATTCTTTAATCAATCCTACCATCAAATTTTTCTCAGCCATTTGTTTGGGAATGTCAATCACTTGTTCTGTTTCTATTTGTCTTTTGTTCCTATCCACCAACACTACCAACCAAAAGAAAATCCAAAAACCAATCATAACCTGATATGCAAAATTAAACATGTTTCAAAGTCAATTTTAAGTCTCTGAGCTACGTTTCACAATCTTCCACGGAATAGATGCTTTCTTCACTCGAGTATAATGTATCCAAGCATCCGATTCTGCAATTTTGATAGCTGTAAAAGTGGTTAGCAGTATCTGGAAGGGTCCTCTCCAGCGCTCCTGCAAAGGTTCGGAGGTCCAATTCTTCACATAAACATAGTCTCCCGGCTGGAAATCATGCACTGAATTTTCCTGGAATAAAGGTCTATTCCAAATTACTGCACTCTGAATTGCAGTCAAAGTTTTTCCTAGAGAAAGCAAATAGTTATATACATCCTGCTTTCCTTTCACGTGTATGTTTGGATTTGGTTATGGAGACTCATATGGTTTTCCATATAATAATTCATAAGGACTGACTGAGGTTCCACTCTTTGGTTGTACTCTGATTCGTAATAACGCCAATGGAAGTGCCTGAGGCCACTTTAAACTGGTTTCTTGACAAATTTTACTTATTTGTCCTTTCAAAGTTTGATTCATCCTTTCCACTTTCCCACTAGATTGTGGTCTCCAAGACGCATGTAAATCCCAATTAATACCCAATACTTTGCTAACACTTTGGACAACTTCAGCAAAAAAGTGTGGACCTCTGTCAGAGGAAATTCCAATAGGAACTCCAAATCTCGGAATTATTTCTTGTAATAACCACTTCACAACCTCTTTTTGCTTGTGTGGTGCGACAGGGAAGGGCTTCTGGCCATCCTGTAAAAGTATCAACCCTTACCAGGATGTACCGGTACCCATTTTGTCTAGGCAGCTCTGAAAAATCTACTTGCCAGTAATCTCCAGGTTCTGTACCAGATTTCAGTCTACCCATTTGAACCTTTTTCTTAATCATTGGATTATTTTTCAAACATACTTCACACTTTGCAGTTACCATTTTGGCTATTCCTAACATCTTAACTGATATTACTTGCTTTCGTAAAAATGTTACTAAGGCTTCTGCCCCCCAATGACATTCTTGATGTCTCATTTGAATTATCTCTCTCATCAAAAGAGGTGGAATTACTACTTGCCCGTTAGGAGTTACCCACCATCCCGCTAAGTTTTTCTTAGCATTTAATAACTGACCCAATTTGTCATCTTCTTCTGAATATCTCGGTTTTTCCCTAGGAAGGGTTACTGTTTTAGAAGGAATTATTGCCATTTGCAATGCTTGTTTCTTTGCTACCCTTTTTGCAGTCCTATCAGCTAAATTATTCCCAGCTATTATTTTTGTATTCCCACTCTGATGTGCCTTACAGTGCATGATTGCTACTTGATCTGGCTTTTGAACTGCTTGTAATAATCGTAAGATCTCTGTTTGATGCTTAATATTTGATCCTTGAGAGGACAATAACCCCCTCTCTTTCCACAAAGCTCCATGGACATGCACTACCCCAAAGGCATATTTTGAATCAGTCCAGATATTTACTCTCTTGTCTTTGCTTATCTCTAAGGCTCGAATTAAAGCGATGAGTTCTGCCTTTTGGGCTGAGGTGGTACTCGCCAATGCTCCTGCTTCTATAACTGTAGTCTCTGTTGTTACCGCATATCCAGCGTATCGAACTCCTTGTTCCATGAAGTTGCTTCCATCAGTATACAGTTCCCAGTCTGGTCGCTCCAATGGCACATCCTTCAGATCTTCACGACTGGAATAAACATACTCGATGGTAGCCAAGCAATCATGTTCCAGTCGTCCTTCTTCCTGTATGGAACTTAAAAACACTGCAGGATTTACCAGGTTAGTTGTCTTTAGAATCACATCATCTTGTTCAGTCAATACTATCTGGTATTTCATCATTCGGCTGGGGGACAGCCAGTGTCCCCCCTTCTGTTCTAGGACAGTTATCACCATGTGTGGAACATAGACTGTTATTGTTCTTCCCAAAGTCAATTTCCGAGCTTCTTGTATGAGCATCACTGTTGCGGCCACTGCTCGAAGGCAGTTCGGCCACCCTTTACTCACTGTGTCCAGTTGTTTAGAGAAATATCCGACTGGTCGTTTCCAACTTCCTATCCTCTGGGTTAACACGCTCAGTGCAAGGTGTTGTCTTTCATGTACAAACAGCTGGAAATCTTTGGTTAGATCCGGCAGTCCCAAGGCAGGTGCAGACATTAAGGCACGTTTCAACTCTATAAAAGCCTTTTGTTGTTGTGGGCCCCATACAAAGGGAGAGTTCTTTTGGGCCTCATACAGCGTTTTAGCTATTAGCCCATAGTTCATGATCCAAAGGCGACACCACCCAGTCATTCCCAAAAATGCTCTGAGTTCATGAATATTTCTCGGCTCAGGTATACTACAAATAGCTTCTTTGCGATTTTTTTCCTAATTGTCGTTGTCCTTTTGAAATCTCAAAGCCCAGATATATCACAGTCTGGCAGGCTATCTGGGCTTTCTTTCTGGACACTTTATATCCATTTAGTCCCAGAAAATTCAAGAGGTCAATAGTCACCTGTATACAGGTAAGTCTTTCTTCTGTAGCTATCAGTATGTCATCCACATATTGTAGGAGTAAATGTCCAGGCCTTGATTTATCCTGTTTCCAGATTTCAAGTTCCTTTGCTAATTGATTTCCAAAAATAGTTGGACTGTTTTTAAATCCTTGGGGTAATCTAGTCCATGTCAGCTGCATCTTTCGCCCGGTTTGAGGATTTTCCCATTCAAAAGCAAACAGTTTTCAGCTTTCCCTTTCCAAAGGTATACAAAAGAAAGCATCTTTTAAATCAAGCACTGTAAACCACTGATAATTCTCCCTCAATGCTGTTAACAGTGTATAAGGGTTTGCTACTACAGGATAAATATCCTTAACTATTTGATTTACTGCTCTCAAGTCTTGTACCAGTCTATATTCACCCAAAGGTTTTCTGACTGGTAAAATAGGAGTATTATACTCAGATTCACATTCTTCCAAAATTTTATACTCCAAAAATTTATCAATCAATTTCTTCAATTCCTGTCTCACTTCTGATTTGATTGGATATTGTTTAATTCTCACTGTTCCTGCGCCTTCCTTCAAATCTACTTTAACCGGTTCTGCTAGTTTCGATTTGCCAGGTATATCTGTCTCCCATACAGTAGGGATCACTGCCAAATCCACCTCCGGTGGAATTTCTTGTTCCTTTACCTTTTCTTGTATCATCAAAACTTCTCCCGTTTTTGACTCGGGTATCTTCAAAAAGAATTCTCCTTCATCAAAAACAATTTGTGCATTTAATTTAGATAATAAATCTCTTCCTAACAAGGGTACCGGACATTCTGGTACATACAAAAATTCATGTGTAATTATTTTATTTCCAAATTTCAAATCTATGGGTTGTAGGAATGGCCTGTTTTCTTCTTTCCCTGTTGCTCCTTTTATATTGGCTGTTTTTGTTCCAATTTTTCCTTTAGAAGTATTTAATACTGAAAATGTCGCTCCCGTATCTACTAAAAATTCAACTTCTTTATCTCCCAGCTTAATTTTAACCAGAGGTTCAGCTGGGTTCCCCTCCGGTCCCCTTCAGTCATCTAAAACCATTACTTTGGCAAGGTCGTGAGAAACACTCCTGTTTCTGGGGCAGTCCTTTTTCCAATGTCCTTCCTCTCTACACAAGGCACACTGATTTATTCCTAAGAGGGTATTAAATTTCCGATCACCACAATTCATATACCCTCCTCTTCCATTAAATCCTCGTCCTCTTCCTCTGCCCCTTCCTCTATCTGCTGTTCCTGCCATTACTGCCAATAAATCTATTCTCCTTGTTCTTCTTTCTTCCTTTTCTCTGTTATTATATACCTTCCATGCCACTTCCAACATTGCATTTAAACTCCTTGAATTCTCTCCCTCCAGTTTCTGGAGTTTTTCCTTATATCTGGTGCCGATTGTCCCATAAAGATCAAAGCCAATTGTATCTGTGCTGCCTCTGTTTCCACTCTCAAATCAGTGTATTTTCTAGCAGCTTCCTTTAATCTTTCCAAAAATGCTGAGGGAGATTCATTTTTATCTTGTCTTACTTCATATAATTTAGACCAATTTAGAGATTTAGGCATGGCATGTCTAATCCCATATAAAACCCATTTTTGATACCGCTTCAGTCTTTCTCTATGTGCCACATTATTTGGATCCCACTGCGGATCCCCAGATGGAAAATTCTATTGTTCCACCTGTTATTCCACTCATCACATCCAACTCTGCCTGTGCTTTACCGGCTTTTAATACCATTTGCTTCTCTGTATCATCTAACAAATTAACCAGGATCACCTGTAAATCATTCCAGTCTGGATTCTGTGTTCTAATTATAGTATCTACCACCTTGCCCACTTTTTCAGGATCTTCTCTATAGTTTCCTGCTGCCTGTTTCCAAGTCATCAAATCCGTAGCTGTAAAAGGTATTTTCACATAGACTGGTCCATCACTGCCAACTCCCTGTCGCAGGGGAGCTATTGTATGGGTCTGTTGCCGAGTTCTCCGTGAAACAGGAGTATGAATTACAATCTCCGATAATCTTTCTCCCACATCTCCCGTTCCACTGCTATCCGGTTCAATCGCTGGTTCTTGTATCCTTAATTCTCGACCCTGATTCATTTCTCTCCTAGGAGGGGATATATCTAACTCTGGTCCATCGTCATTCTCAATAACAATCCTTTTCTTCAAACAACCTTTCCCAATCTCACAAGTTGAACAACACTTTTTCCACTTTCTTATTATCAGCGGTTACAGCCATTACTAAATTATCTCCAATAGTTAACTTACATTCCTCCTGCCAATCTTTTCTTTGTCTCAAGTAAAAGAACAAATCCACATATGGCATTTCACTCCATTTCCCTTCTCTTTCACAATACAACATTAACTGCAAAATAGTGTTATAATTCAGTGTCCCGTTCATGGGCCACTTTTCCTGATCTTCTAATATATATAGTGGCCACCAATTATTACAATATTCAATCATCTGGCTCTTTGGCAAATCCTCATATAAATCCCCCCAATGCGCCAATAAACATCCCAATGGAGAATTTTTCGGGATTTTATCATTTAACACAAGATTACCCAAGCTTTTACTTTTAAACAACCGAGTTAACTTAGTTGCCATGGTGTAATTACCCACAGTACAATACACAATTATTCAACTCTATCACTCCGATCCGCGGATCCACACTCCACACTCGCTTTCGTTTTCAATTATACGTCTCACTGTTACAGCCACACTCACACTTTCCCACAGTTACTTTAAACAAACATATAACACAATATTATACCTCTTAATTTTCTTCTTAATACACAAACTCACAAAACAACAAAGAAAACAAACGTATAACACAATATTATACCTCTTAATTTTCTTCTTAATACACAAACTCACAAAACAACAAACACCAAAAACTTCTAACTTCTTGTTAGAGGCACTACCTTAGAGAACACTATAGCATATAGTTTCTCTTGTCTACACTTTTGTCCAACCCTGCAATAGCTTTTGCTTATGTCTTACGGGCAGACACCTAGGCTTCCACTTCCACAAGGATCCTTTTAGTCCAACCCTGCAATAGCTTTCGCTTATGTCTTACGGGCAGACTCCTAGTCCTACCCTGCGCAGCTCTTTCACCGCGTCTGACAGGTAGACTTACTCAGTGGGACTCCAACCCACTGGTGGGACTCTATCCCACTCTTTCCCATACAATTATTATAGTGCACTTACTTACTACAATTAAAAAAAAGAAGTGTCTTACCCAAAAATCCAGGGAACGTCGCGAAGAGCCTTACGGATCGGGGATCAATGGGTGTCCCCGAGAAATCCTCGGTGCCGGCCGGAACCGATCAGGTCCCCGACTCCTCCGGTCTCCTTCAGCGAGGTCCCATCTGGGTCTCCAAAACTGTTACCGAAATCTCGGAATGAAGAACTTATCGACACCCATGTGATGTAGATAAGCAGACACTTCTTTATTGACGTCCGGGTGCGTGAGCGAGTCCTCTCACGATCAACGCACACCAGGTCCCAAAATCAGATTCCATATATAGAACTTATTCATACATATTCATTAATTATTCATGCATAATCATAACATTTCCCGTAAATCATTTACATACTCTCCTCCTATATCCGATTATGGGCAGTAAAGCTTAGAAAGGTCTAGAAATGGGTCTAGGGTACGATTTGGGTAGGTGGTATATGAGTCGGTGGTCGCGATCTCCCCCTGCCGGAATTACCTTTTACTAAAGTTCACAGTTTCTTGGCAGGCACCTACAAGCTGTTCCAGTCGACTGTCCCCAGTTCCCATTAATCTCATATTCTGACATTTCAATACACCTCTGCGTACAGAAGACTGGTTAAATACAATGGAACCTTTCAACCCTAGAGTTATTACAATAGTTCCAGGCTCTTCTTCTAGCCTTGGTACAAGACGTACAAAAGATTCCATAACAACTCTTATTGCATAGCTGCAAGTTTCCTATAAAATTTTTTTTCCTTATCCTTCTATATTTTAATTCTATTAAATGATTTTATAAAATCAATTAATTAATCAAATAGAATCAATCAATTTTAACTTATTAACTTATCGGTATCACGGACTACTACTTTACCAGATGGTTCAGTGCCCACTGCGTGGAAACCTTTTGATTGGAAATTTATGCAGCAGCTACGACAAGCCGTTACACAATATGGATTACAATCTGAACCAGTCAAACACTTGTTGAATTATTTGTTTGACTCGGAAATTATGACACCCAGTGACTGTGCTTCGCTAGCTAGGTTGCTACTTACTCCGGCACAGTATTTACTTTTTGAAAAGGAATGGGAACGTCAAGTGCGTAAGACTTTGCTGCAGCCCAGGGCTCAAGGGCATCCCCTGTGTGATGTTAAAGAGGACATGCTGTTAGGTGGGGACATTTATGCCAACCCTAAGGTACAATTAACGTTTTCCATGGAAATGCATAATGCCTCTGCCCTGACTGCAAAACAAGCCCTGATGCTTGTTTGTCTGAACGTAAGGCCCCTTCCTTTACAACAGTCAAACAGGGAACAACGGAGCCATTTGATAGTTTTGTAAACCAGCTAGTGCACGCCTTGGACCAAAACCACAGTATGACCGAGGACCTTAAAGTACAAATGCTCCAGATGCTAGCTTTTGAAAATGCTAATCCAAGGGCCAGACGATTCTGTCCACCCTTCCCCGAACGGCTCCAGTGGTGGAAATGCTGGAGCGAATGGTAAACAGCGCATCTGCCCAGCAAGCCGCCTTCATCTCTGATGCTGTAAGTTCTGCTGTATCTACAGCCATGCAAAACCATACCCAGGCGCTGGCAGCTGTTCTTAAACCTGCCGTGTGACCGCGAACTACACAAAAGGCTTATACGGGACCTTGTTTTCGCTGTGGTGGGAAAGGTCATCACCGTCGTAACTGCTTGTGGAGCGCGAACGGCGGCTGCGTGCAGACAAAAGTGGTCCCGCCACCGCAGGCCCCGGTCTCCCAGCAACCCGGGGAAGCTTGGGAATCGACTTGGTGACAGCAGTAGATGTCACTCTGTTTGAATATGACAACGCAAAAGATTCCAACCACGACCTTTGGCCCGATACACTCCTCGTGTCAACAATTTGGAGCTCTCCTGATAGGCCGATCTTCAGCTGGACTAAAAGTTATCTTTGTAATTCCGGGACTAATTGATGCGGATTATACGGGACAGATTGTTATTGTGGTTTACACATTGTATCCGCCTCTCCACATACCGCGCGGAAGTAAAATTGCTCAATTAGTTCCCATGAGAAATTTCACTGATAGCGTATGTGCGCCACCTTGTGACTCTTTGCCGAATCGTGGGAATAACAACTTTGGGTCTACAAATGAACTTGTATGCTTCACTATGTCAATGAACAACTGCCCAGAAACTAGAGTCACATTACGGAGAGGAAATTAAACTTGTACTTTTGTTGCACTTTTTGACACAGGAGCTGATGTTACTATCATCACCCGACATGTGTGGCCTAGACATTGGCCTACTAGACCGGCTGCAGAAGGAGTCAGCGGCGTCGGGGGTGTCTCTCTCCCACATTCTAGCACGGAGCCGATCATTATTCAAGTGGAAGACAAAATAGCATCAGCACATGTACTGATTTTACCTTTACCAGATGGCATCTCTGCCCTCATCGGCCGCGAAATGACTCAGTTGGGAGTAGTGTTAACTACCCCTGGTACGGTTTTCTGGCAGCGGCCCCTGCGGGGCAGCCTCCCATCCTAAAACTCACCTGGATTACAGATGAGCCTGTCTGGTTGGAGAACAACTAAAAGCTCACCATATTAAGCCATCAACCAGACCTTGGAACACCCCCATCTTTGTTATTCCAAAAAAAGTCTGGTAAATTTCGCTTGCTTCATGACTTACGCAAGGTGAATGAACAAATGCAAGCCATGGGAGCGCTCCAGCTCAGATTACTGACTCCTACTATGATACCTAAAGACTGGGACTTATTAATTGTAGACCTAAAGGACTGTTTCTTTACCATACCATTACATTCTGCAGCTACACCGCGCTTCGCCTTCACCTTGCCAGCGATTAACAAGGATCGACCAGCTCAGCGTTATAAATGGGTGGTCCTTCCACAGGGAATGCGCAACAGTCCTACCATGTGTCAACTTTTCGTGGCTGCAGCATTACAACCCTTACGTCAACAGTGGCCCATGCTCTCATTTATCATTATATGGACGATATTTTAGTAGCTCAACCGCAACCCTTTACGGAACAAAACCTACAACACCTTATGCAAACACTTGGGCAGGCAGGATTACAAGTGGCACCAGAAAAGATTCAAAAGCAATCTCCATTCAGATACCTGGGATGGAAGATTAATGACAGCATCATAACGCCACAGAAAACCACCATTACCACTGACATTAAAACCCTTACTGATGCACAAATGCTGATGGGAGATTTACAATGGGTACGTCCCCTTCTGGGCATTACTAATGAAGATCTAGCTCCCCTATGGCCTCTTTTACAAGGCACAGATGCAGCTAAATCCATTCACCTCACTAATGAACAACAGAAATGTATACAGCATCTTGGTCGCCTAGTATCAGCGCGATGGGCAGCTCGATGAAACGCTACCCTCCCCCTCCAACGACTGGTGGTTTCTCGCTCTGTCTCTGTTTTTGCTGTTATCATGCAGTGGCAAAAGAAAAAAGGGGGAGATGACCTCTTCCATATCTTGGAATGGATATTTTTATCCCTTCAACCTAAGAAAACATTTCAAACTCGTATGGAAGCAATGGCCGAAGTAATTCGAAAAGGTTGTGATAGGATGATAGCTATTTTAGGGGAAGAAACATTTAATATTCACCTGCCAATGAAGGGAGCAGACCTAGAATGGGCTTTGCAAAACTCTGCTGCTTTACAATTGGCACTTTTAGGATATTCGGGACAGATATCACGAGAACAGCTAAAGGGGAAAGATATCCACTTTTTGAGAATGTATTCATGGATGGAAATACATAAGCATTCATCTGTTCCGCTTCGGGATGGTCTTACAGAGTTCACGGATGCAGGCAAGGCTACTAGAAGGGCTGCTGTGGTCTGGAAGGAAATGGAACTCTGGCAGCAACACATTATTGTTGCCCACCCTAAAGATAATTTACAGACATTGGAGCTGCTTGCAGTTTGTTGGGCTATGGCAAACTGGCGCACGGTGAATATTGTCACCGATTCATTATATGTGGCAGGAGTAGCTCAAAGGATAGAGGATTCACTTTTGAGAGAGGTAACCAACCCATGACTAAATGAGTTATTCCAGCAACTTCAAAGAGCTACAAAGCAGAGGACTGTGCCATACTGTATCATCCATATCAGAAGCCACAAATGGCAGGAAGGCTTAGGAGAAGGCAATCACAGAGCAGATCAATTGGTTAGCCTGACACGAACTGCACCCGTCAATCAATTTGAAGCCGCACGAATCTCCCACACTCAGTTCCATCAAAATGCTAAGGGATTAAAAAGACAATTTTGGCTGACGTGCTGAGGCACAGGGTATTGTTAGGAGTTGCCCGCAGTGCAGTCACCATGGCCCTGGCCTAGGGATGGGGGTCAATCCCCAAGGCCTGAGGGCATTAGAGAGCTGGCAGATGGACGTCACTCATGTTTGGACGTCACTCATGTTCCTGAACTTGGCAGGTTGAAATATGTCACGGTGGACACCTATTCAAAATTTATTTGGGCAACTGTGCAACCCGGGGAAAGGGCCTTGCACGTGTGTAAACATCTAACAGCCTGTTTTGCCATCATGGGAGTTCCAGAACAGATTAAGACGGATAATGGTCCTGCCTATGTCAGTCAAGTTCTGCGGAAATTTCTTATTACGTGGGGAGTACAGCATAAGACCGGAATATCTCATTCTCCCACGGGACAAGCCATCGTTGAAAGAACAAACAGAACGTTAAAGGATTATCTGCAGAAATTTGCGGACATTACATATCCAAAGGAGCGTCTACATAGAACCTTGTTTGTTCTCAATCACTTGTGTGTGTTTGGGGACGACTCAGAGCCCCCAGCTATCATTCATGCTACTTGTGTAAATACTGGAACCCCAGGAAATGAATTATCTGTTTATTATAGAAATCCGTGGTCAGGGGAATGGGCAGGTCCTGCCCCTGTTTTGTTTAATGGTCAAGGTTATATGTGTGTTTCCACCCCTACAGGTCCAGTATGGGTACCCAGTAAATGGACACATGCTGATACCAGTAATCATAAAACTGGTACCGGAAGCTCGCCAGTGGGAGCTACATCGGTGGCATCTAGCCACACAGCCTCTGGCGTTGGAGGCATCGCTGCTGTTACAGAACAGGACAATCTGGGCCTCCCCAAGGGATGCATGTGACCAGCTACAGGCGGAACTAGAGAATAGAACTCTGTACTATTCCTTACATGCCTGTGACTGTGGACAAAGGGAATGTGGCTGGGTTCTATTACTTTGTGGCTTATGTAAACTTGTATGGTGGGTCTCTGTATATACCTTGCGAACGGGTTTAGGGTGTTTACAGTGTAAATGGAAAATTAGAGAGAGAAATCCTTTTTGGGAATTGTGAGAAGGGACTGGAGGAAACCACCGGTTTGCTTGAGATCTGTTTGCCCTGTTTGAAGCTACTGAAAGCATGAATCGAGCACAGTGGCAGCGGCGGGTTTGCAGATATTTGGACGGCCTCAGGCTGCTACGTTAGACTAAAATTATAAGTAGGGAGTGTGGTAAAGGTATTTTTATACCTCGACAATATGTTGTCCCTGCCAAAAAGTGGGGGAAGGCTCAGAATGAGTGGGCAAGGAGAGCTCACAGAAAGTAACATTTCTGTAGGATTAAACATGCTCAAATGGTGGATTCGGTTTATGGTCTTGATGAATATGTTACCTGTTGGCCAAGGTATTTTTAACATCTTGCCTAGGACAAACATATGGGTGACATGGGCGAATATTACAGGGGTAACAGACTTTTGTTTAAGTTTGCAGCAAGAAGACAACCCCTTTAGAACTTGCTTAATTGGTATTCCCCTGCAGGAGAATGAAGCGGACTTTGATGGTTTTCAGAATGTCAAAACAGTGAATCTGACTTCCAATGAAAAGGGAACATGCCTGAGTCCGAATGGGCAATTTGTTTGGCCTTCTATGCGTAATGCAGCATGGCAGAAAACAGTTATTGAGAACTTAAATCGACCATATCATTTGCCATTGCAGGAATTAGACCTATTAGGTAGCATTGCGCCCGTTAAATACGTTAACGTAACTGCAACGGGAATGCCAGAATGCGAGGACATGGTACCACCACTTCAACCTGTAAATGGCACTGGATTAATTTGGTTTGGTGAACCGTGGTGATTGTGGCTAGCACGTCAAGGTGAATGGGAGTTTGATACAAGGTTTCAAAATTTAACTGGTTCACCTAATTGGGGTGAACTGAAAGCTGGAGGCTTACATGTAAATGTATCAGGGGGCTATCACTTGCCACCAGGAGTCTTTTTGATATGTGGAGATAGAGCATGGCCAGGGATTCCTTTGTATCCTGTCGGTGGACCATGTTATTTAGGGCGTTTAACTTTGTTTCCTCCACATATGAAAGACTTATTGAAAATGACTCCACAATCACGGAGGGCACTGCGCACCTTTGATGAAACATGTAATGACCGAGTCGATCTGCAGTCTGTAACAACAAATGTCCTAGCCTCCATATTTATGCCAGGAGCAATGACTGCATTAAACGCTAAGAATATACGAAGGTTAGCGTGTTGGGGAGAGAAACAATTTAATCTTACATTGCAGATTTTAAGTTTGTTATCGCTTGACGTAGATAGTGTTAGGCATGCTACATTACAAAATAGAGCTGCAGTAGATTTTTTGTTATTAGCACATGGACACGGTTGTGAGGATTTTGAAGGGATGTGTTGTGTGAACCTTTCCGATCATTCCATATCTATCCACAAGAAGTTGTCACAACTGCAGGGAAACATGAAGCATATTCTTGTTGATGATAATCCCTTTGATGAATGGTTGAGAGGATTGGGCATAACAGGTTGGTTAAAGATGTTATTGATGGAAGGAATACACTTTGTTATAATCATTATTGTAATGGTTTTAGTTTTTAGCTGTTTATTTTCTTGTTTAAAGAGAGTAGTTTTTAACATAACCAATCAGGCCTGTCTTGTGCAAAAGAAAAAAGGGGGAATTGTAGAAGAATGGCTGCGGAAGCGTGGCCATAGAATACCTTAAGTTCTGCACAATCCAGGCCTGGTATTAGAATAGGCGTGTAATCAGAATTGTACTGAAGTTACTGTGCTGAAGATAACAAGGAAGTAGCCTTGAGCTATTCTTGAATCCTGAGACCAAGTAATTATGTTGTGCCAACAGGCCGTGGCTGTAACAAGCTACAGCTGCTGGGAAAGCAGGTGCAGGGCCAAGAAAGATAGGGAGCGGTATGGGAATATATGTAGTAACAAACTACAAGGCGGAAGCATAGCAACACAATTAGCTACATGGATAGAATGCTTATTTTAGTCATGATAATTAGGGGTGTGAGAACCCCGCGCGCTTAGAGACTAATAATCAATCATATTTCTGCTTTACAAATATGCATGTGTATCAATTCTATATAAGTAGTGTTAGAAACTAATAAAGTTGAGCAAGATGCATAACTCATATTGAGCGTCTTCTTGACTCCGGCAAACCCTTCTACCAACAGGATTCTATAATTTTGTTTTCATTGCTACATTTTCTAAGGCAATCTTCAATTGCTGTGACCAGGTTGGCTCCTAAAATTGCACAGACTATAGATTTGCCCTTACCTGATCTAACCTTAGCTTCAGCCTGTAAGGACATCACTCGGTTCACTACATTCTGCGAGTTTGCCCAATTATCTCAAGCCCAATCTTCTCCGGGTACAGAGGGTCGAGCCCCATACTTTGCCAGAAATGTGCAAAACATGTCCCGGTCTTTCATTAACAAAGGATTTTGTTTATCAGCTTTTCCGGCCATTCTTACTACGAAGGGACCAAACCCACTTCGGGGAGGCTAGACTTAGTTACAAAACACACAGCCACTGCTGTGTCGCTCTTCTCTTCCCCAAATAGTTGAAGGGACCAAAAATCTGCTTCGGGAAGGCAGCTTATAGTTACTACAAGGTTGTCCCTTCACTTTCCCAAGCAGAGCAGACAAATTCTCATTAACATGAGGGCAACCCCCCTTTTTAGCACTTTCCCCCTTTTGCACTTCGAGCTCTTTTAGTTGGATCCTAACAGACAGAGCCCTCAATCGGAGTTTGGAGTGCTAAGTCCTAGGTGTGTGTGGTATGCGGGAAATTCGAGTCGCCCCCCTTGCTTTCTTCCTAATGTTGTAGTCTACAGTCTTCATAATATTCCCTTGAGACGAGCCCATCCCGATGTTACCAAATTCTTTGACACAATCTTTAGTCAGAATAACAGAGCCAAAAGTTTAAAACCAGAAAAATCACCTGAAAGTCCTCAAACCAGACCAGGAATCTCTGGCTTTTGCCATGTGATTCAACCAGGAGGGGTCCAACCCCTGGGGTACCCCTTAGCCCAACGTTGCAGGGCTTTCGCCACTGTTTTACAGGCAGGCAGAACCAAAAAAAACCCCCAACCAAAAAACAAAAAACCAAAACAAACAAAAAAACCCCCATAAAAAACCAAACCAGAAAAGAATGCTTTAAACCTTACCAATACTCTTGGCTCCAAGACCATTGGCTCGGGAATCAGGGAGTCTCCTCAAGAAAGCTTCTCAGTGCTGGCTGGAGGGTCCACAATTCCCCAAGCCACTGATCGTTAGCAGTGATGTCCCATCTGGGGTGCTAAAATGAACTTTCTAAGACTTGTTTTGAAGTCACTTTTGACAGCCTCTATATCTTCCTGTGTGACATCAGGCACCAGATCATGGGCTGCAAGAAGCTGAAGCCACCCCCCACGGCAGTTGTGGCACCGATATCCCCTTCCGCGAGTGCTTGCTCCTGCATCTTTTTCCAGAATTTGGCAGGATCTGGTCCCGATGCTCTAACTTGGGCTGGTTGTTGAACATGACCTGAGGTCTCCTCCAATAAATCTATCACAGGTGGCTCGGGATCACAGACAGGCAACGGGACAATGACCAGATTCCCCTGTCACCCAGAAGGGAACAGACTCCGCCCGCTCAACCCGGCGCCGCTCCGCTCCTCCTGCTCACCCCGTTAATCAGGCAATGGCGGAGAATCTGGCGGCACCGAAGGTACCTTATCGGGCATCATCCCTGCAAATGGGGATGTGGCTGCTTCAACTGCAGCCTTTGTCTCCCTGTCTGCTTTTAATTGTTCTATTGAATCTAGGACCAATCTCCACGTTGTCAATGATGCTGTATCAATTTTGTCCCTTCTTTGTGGCAGCCCCAAAAAGTAACATTCCAGCGCTTTTCCATATCTGAATGCTGGAGACGTTTTTCACCATAACTGGCAAATCACTCCTTTTACACCACCCCAGCAGAGTTCTTATTGCCGTCTCATCATATTTTATGCCTCTACTTTCAAATATGTCTGTTAGCATTGTTAATATAGGGTTTGTCTCTCCGTCCACTTCTGATTGTTCTAGCAAATCTATGATGAATCTCCACATCGTTAACGAGGCTGTGGTAATTTTGTCTCCCCTCGAGGCAGCCTCAAAAAGTAACTTTCCAACACTCTGCCATGTCTGAATGCTGAAAACCTTTTTCGTTGTAACTAGCAAATCATACTTTTTACACCACACTAGCAGAATTCTTATTGCCGTTTTATCATACTTTACAACCTCTTTTTTCAAATATATCCATAAGCATTGCAAATATAGAATTTGTCTCCTTGTCCACTTTTAATTGTTCTAGTAAGTCTAAGACTAATCTCCACATCATTAACGAGGCTGTGGCAATTTTATTTCCCCCTCAAGGCAGCCTCAAAAAGTAATTTTCCAGCATTTTGCTGTGTCTGAACACTGGAGACATTTTTCAGCGTAACTAGCACATCATTTACTTTACAACATCCTAGCAAAGTTCTTATTGCCTTCTTGTTATATTTTAGGCTTCTTTTTTCAAATATATCTATAAGCATTGTTAACATAGAATTTTCTTCTTCTGAAATCTGCGCACCCATATCGATTAGTCCCCATCCACATTGGGTGCCAAAAGTTGCAATTTGAGTTAAGATGGACAACAAATATTGCAATACACCCTTATCAATTAGTTGTCAACAACTCACCTCTCACGGTGTCTGTTATGGGTCACAGGTTCTCCCACTTGCCTCAGCTACTTTGGGCACCAGTTGTTGCAGTCTGAGTCCAAGTCAGTTAGCCTCACTCACAGAGCACCAATTGTTGCAACACAAGCAAGCTATCAGGCTGCAACAAGGCTTTACAGTCGGTCAGATTCTACTTTCCATGCTGTTTCACCTTCTGATCGGGCCCAGCCAGCATGGGTTTATGAAAGGCAGGTCCTGCTTGACTGACCTGATCTCCTTTGCTGACAAGGTAACCTGTTTAGTGGATGAGGAAAACACTGTGGATGTTGTCTACCTGGACTTTACTAAAGCCTTTGACACCGTCTCCCACAGCACCCTCCTGGAGAAACTGGCTGCTCATGGCTTAGATGGGCGTACTCTTTGCTGGGTAAAAAGCTGGCTGGACAGCCGTGTCCAAGGAGTGGTGGTGAATGGACTTACATCTGGCTGGCAACTGGTCACAGGTGGGATTCCCCAGGGCTCAGTATTGGGGCCAGTTCTGTTTAATATCTTTATCAATGATCTGGAAGAGGGGATCAAGTGCACCCTCAGTAAGTTTGCAGATGACACCAAGTTGGCGGGAAGTGTTGATCTGTTTGAGGGTAGGAAGGCTCTGCAGAGGGATCTGGAAAGGCTGGATTGATGGGACAAGGCCAATTGTATGAGGTTCAACAAGGAGAAGTGCCGGGTCCTGCACTTGGGTCACAGCAACCCCACACAACGCTACAGGCTTGGGGAAGAGTGGCTGGAAAGCTGGGGATGTTGGTCAAGAGATGGCTGAATATGTGCCAGCAGTGTGCCCAGGTGGCCAAGAAGGCCAATAGCATCCTGGCTTGTATCAGAAATAGTGTGGCCAGCAGGACTAGGCAAGTCATTGTCCCCCTGTACTTGGCACCGGTGAGGCCACACTTCAAATACTGTGTTCAGGTTTGGACCTCTCGCTACAAGACAGACATTGAGGTGCTGGAGCACCCAAAGAAGGGCAATGAAGCTGGTGAAGTGTTTAGAGAACAAGTCTTATGAGGAGCAGCTGAGGGAAGTGGGATTGTTTAGTCTGGAGGAAAGGAAACTCAGGCGGGACCTTATTGCTCTCTACAAATACCTGAAAGGAGGTTGTAGTGAGGTGGGTGTTAGTCTCTTCTCTGAAGTAACAAGCAATAGGATGAGAGGAAATGGCCTCAAATTGCACCAGGGGAGGTTGAATATTAGGAAAATATTCTTCATCAAAAAGGTTGCCAAGCATTGGAACAGGCTGCCCAGGGAAGTGGTTGAGTCACCATCCCTGGAGGTATTTAAAAGCTGTGTAGATGTGGCACTTAGGGACATGGCTTAATGGTGGACTTGGCAGTGTTATGTTTAAGGGTGGACTCGATGATCTTAAATGTCTTTTCCAAGCTAAATCATTCTGTGATTCTATGATACTGGTAGTGCTCCCAGGGAGCCTTTTGTGCTGGCACTACCAAACTCAGCTTCAAAGGAGAAACCAAGCAATTCTGTAATCCAGCTGAAAACCGAACTCTATAGAAACACCCTTAGCTAGCAGCACATTAGATTCTACAAAGTCTAAAGTTGCAATTTCAAAGCAGGAAAAAAGTATATCACATCTGACTGAGGCCTAATCCAGCTCAATATCCTCTTTATAGCAGTAATAAAAAATAGATGCTGATGATTTTATACTATTCCTTATATGCCTGTGTGTCTTTCCCAGGCTATTCTGTCTTCCAGCCTTCAACAATCTGTGGTTTAGGCACTTCCTGAGCAAGAGGCTGCAGCTTAAACCAACTAAGTGAGCATCTCCATTACACCCTTCTCCCCTTCCACCCTCAAGTCCTTCATCTGCCTTTGCATTGGTACTGGTACTTTGGCAATCAAGCAGTGAGATGGCTCATGGAGAAAAATTTAAAATTCCTCTATCATGAAAAAAATCACTATCTCTCAGATGTCCAACTAGTCAGACTGATTCCCTACATAAGGACATAGATGTCAATGGTGCCTAAAAGAGAAGAGGGGCCAAAGACTACAGTTATTCTCAGCTGTAATGGGAACCACACACGTATACCTCTAAGGGGTGATTTAGTGATCACTTAAATAGTATGCTCAGCTCTCTCCATAACCTTTCAGCACTTTTCATCATTTAGTCATCTGTATTAAGGATAAGTTCTACATAAATAGTAGAAAAGGATGGTTACTGGACTGAAATACAGGTTTCCTAAAAGTTTAAATCAAGTTAACCAGGTGAATGAGGAATACTTCCTCAGGGAATAGTATAAATTCTCGACTTGACCTATTGTAATGATTTTGCCAAAAATCAGAGCTCTTCCAATACTATACAGCACACTGGTTAAGAGTGGTAAGGTTAAGTTTGAATTCCTGCACCACAACAATGCTCAAGAAAGAAAAATGTAGCAGAACAACAATTAGAACCAACTTCAACATTAAAATATAATATTTACCATTTCACTTAAAGGTATTTACTACTACCAGAAGATATGCCAAAATCAATATAGTGTGGAAGGTATACATTTCCTAATTCACATTGGAATATTCTTTGGTAGGAAGGCTCCAAGTATGAGGAACAAAAAGTTTGTGCTTTTATGTTTGCCAAAACTAGTTCAGATTTAAAGAAAGTGTTGTGAGAATAGTTCTTACAGAGGGGTGGCCTCTGTGAGAAGGCGGCAGGGGCTGCCCCATGCCAGACACTGCTGGTTCCAGCCAGCTCTGCAACAGACCCGCTGCAGACCACAGCTGAGCAAATCAGGAAAGCTAGTGGCACCTCTGTGAAAACATATTTAAGAAAGGGAAAAACATAGTACAGCAGTGGGGGAAGTGAGGGGAAAAAAGTGTGAGAAACAATCCTACAAACACTAAGGTAAAAGAATGAGGGGGAGGAGCAGGTATCCACACCCATGGAAAAGACTATTGCGGAGCAGGTGGATATTCCCTGAAAGAACTGTGGCCTGTGGAAAGTCCACACACGAACAGATTCTCCTGACAGGAACCACAGCCCATGGAGACAACTCACACAAGAGCAGGGGAAAAGTGCAAGGAGGAAGCAGCAGCAGAGAGCAACTGCTACGAACTGACTGCAGCCCTCCTCATTCCCCATTCCTCCTGCACCGCTGGGGGCAGGGGAGGAGGTAGAATGAAGGTGTTTTAGTTTGTCTGTTTCTCACCATCCAATTCCATTTTCATCACCAATAAAATAATTTTCCCCAAGCTGAGTCTGTTTTTCCCATGACGGTAATTCCTAAGTGATCTCCCTGTCTTTATCCCAACCTATGGGCTTTTTCATCTTATTTTCTGTCCCTGTCCTGTTAAGGAGGGGGAACGAGAGAGCGGCTAGGTGGGCCTGCCAAGGTCAACCCACCACACCTAAATTACAGTACAAAGGGAAGAGAACAAAATATTTGTTCACAAGTAGATTCATAATTGTATATCCTATCTCTTGGAAAAGGAATTGGCTGGATGGTTGCATCCAGAGAGTAGTGTTCAACAGCTCAATGTCTGCATGGAGATCAGTGATGAGTGGTGTCCCTCAGGGGTCTGTAATGGGACCAGCACTGTTTAATATCTTCATCAACAACATAGTGGGATCAAGTGCACCCTCAGCAAATTTCCAGACCACACCAAGCTGAGTGGTGCGGTTGACACACCTGAAGGACGGGATGCCATCCAGAGGGATCTGGACAAGCTAGGGAAGTGAGCTCATGTGAACCTCATCAGGTTCAACAAGGCAGAATGCAAGGTCCTGCACGTGGCTTGGGGCAACCCCTGGAATTGATACAGACTGGGGAATGAAGAGATGGAGAGCATCCCTGCGGGGAAGGACTTGGGGGTGTTGGTAGATGAAAAGCTGGACATGAGTGGACATTGTGCGCTCACAGCACTGGAAGCCAACCGTACCCTGGGCTGCATAAAAAGAAGCGTGGCCAGCAGGTCGAGGGAGGCGATTCTGCCAATCTGCTCTGGTGAGACCCCACCTAGAGTCCAACTCTGGAGTCCTCAGTACAGGAAAGACATGGACCTGTTGGAGTGGGGTCCCGAGGAGGGCCAGAAAAATGCTCAGAGGGCTGGAGCACCTCTCCTATGAAGAAAGGCTGAGAGAGTTGGGGTTCTTCAGCCTGGATAAGAGAAGGCCCCAAGGAGACCTTATTGTGGCCTTTCAATACTTAAAGGGGGCTTATAAGAAACATGGGGACAAACTTTTTTGTAGGGCCTGTAGTGGTAGGACAAGGGATAATGGTTTTCAAACTAAAGGAGGGTAGCTTCAGACTAGATATAAGGAAGAAATTTTTTACAATGAGGGTGGTGAAACACTGGAGCAAGTTGCTTAGAGAGGTGGCAGAAGCCCCATCCCTGGAAGTGTTCAAGGTCAGGTTGGGCAGGGCTCTGAGCAACCTGATCTGGTTGAAGATGTCCCTGCTCATTGCAGAGGGTTAGACTAGATGACCTTTAAAGATCTCTTCCAACCCAAACCATTCTATGATTCTAATATCTCCATAGAGTCGCTTCCAGTGTCTGAAACTTTCTAGAGGAGTTGGATATACTAAGGTGGTAGAGGAAGAGAGGGTATATGTTTATCTGCAAACAGCTGTAGATCTTGCTAATCTAAATGTTTTTATAATCAGATATATCTTATTTTTTTAACCCCAACTATTTTTGACCACCAAAGGGACTAGACCCACTGTCTGTTTCTCTCCCATTGACTACCCTTCTGCCCACTGTGTGTTTTCCTCAACCTCAGTTATATCCTACTGCAATCTCATTTCCTGGAATCACTCCCCAAGCTGCAGCAACCATCTTGGGGCAGAGAACTGTTACTACTTTCATTTGCTTGAGCAGCTAGATTTCTTGCAGCAGGTGAGCTGGAGGGAGATATCGTGGATTTAGTCTTTGGGTCACTAGCAGAGAGAGGGGCATAATAGTTGCTTGAATATCATTAAGGTTAAGAATTGCTTTTATGTCAATGCTATAACATGAAGTACCACAAAGTACTGATAAGCAGGAGTGAAGCGAATGAGGAGGTTCATATAAATTAACATGATTTGAAGTGCTTTGAAGTCCATGGTTGGAACAGGAAACACACGCAGGCAGAAACTAGGCAAAATATAGAGATGCAGGAGAATAGAGACCACAACATAAAGAAGCTACCAGGGCAGGGTGAGAAGCAGCAAGAGAATTCCTTCCAGGAACCTTCTCCAGGGGAGCAGACCTGGACTTTCCCAATGTGCCAACTAGGCTCTGTAAGAAAGGAAAAAGTGAGTTGACCTATTCTTGGCTCAGAAAACAGGGAGCCCAAGGTTTCATTCTGTTAATAACATGGTTATTAGGGGACAGTGAAGTCCAGCGAGAGAATTCCTTCCCGGCACATTCTCCAGGGGAGCAGTGCCTTGACGTTTGCATTGAGCATTTGGGCCCCTTTTGAGTGCTAAAGCAAGGGGTCACTCTTCTCACCACAGAAAACAGGCAGCAGAACTTTTGTGGTGTCCTTCACATGGATACCAGGGCAGGGTGAGAACCAGAGAGAGAATTCCTTCATGGCACATTCTGTATGGGAGCAGTGCCTGGTCTTTCCCAATGTGCCAACTGGGCTCTGTAAGAGCGGGAAAGTGAGTCAACCTATTCCTGGCTCAGAAAACAGGGAGCCCAAGGTTTGGCTGTGTTAGCAACATGGCTACTAGGGGACAGTGAGATCCAGTGAGAGAATTCATTCCTGGCACCTTCTCCAGGGGAGCAGTGCCTGGACAGTCGCATTGAGCGTTTGGGCTCCTTTAGAGTACAAAAAGGAGGTGTCTATTTTCTTGCATCAGAAAGCAGAACTTTTCTTCAAATCACATGGCTACCAGGGCAGGGTGAGAAACAGCAAGAGAGTTCCTTTCTGACACCTTCTCCAGGGGGGGCAGTGCCTGGACAGTTCCAATGTGCTTTCGGGCTCCATGAGAGTGCAAAAGTGAGGGGTGACTTTTCCTCACCACAGAAAGCAGGTAGCAGAACTTTTGTGCTATCCCTCACATGGCTGCTAGGGCAGGGTGAGAACCAGCAAGAGAATTCCTTCCTGGTACATTCTCCAGGGGAACAGTGCCTAGACTATCCCAATGCGCAAACGGGGCTTTGTAAGAAAGGAAAGAGTGAGTTGACCTATTCTTGGCTCAGAAAAAAGGGAGGCCAAGGTTTGGTTCTGTTACTAACATGGTTAGTAGGGGACAGTGATAGCCACTGAGAGAATTCCTTCCTGGAACCTTCTCCAGGGGAGCAGTGCCTGGACAGCTCCAACGTGCTTTTGGGCTCCGTGAGAGTACAAAAGTGAGGAGTGACTTCTCACCACAGAAAGCAGGCAGCTGTCGCAACACAAGCAAGCTATCAGGCTGCAACAAGGCTTTACAGTCAGTCAGAATCTACTATCCATACTGTTTCTCCTTCCTCCAGAGGCAAGGCAAGGCAAGGCAAGGCAAGGCAAGGCAAGGCAAAGCAAGGCAAAGCAGGGCAGGGCAGGGCAGGGCAAGGCAAGGCAAGGCAGGGAAAGGCAGGGCAGGGCAGGGCAGGGCAAGGCAAGGCAAGGCAAGGCAAGGCACCGCCCAGTTGGTCGAGCAAATCTTTCCCCCTGCCACCAGTTTCATCCCTAAAATTCTTCCCCCTTCCACCTGGACCATCCCAAATTCTTTCTCCTCCCCCCCAATGTCCATCTTTAGAATCTTTTCCTTTGCCTATGGTATGTACTTGTAGTCCTTCCCTGCAAACCTGACACTCTGTCCCTGAAATTCTTCCCCCAGGCCCCTAGTCCATCTGCAAGGTCCCTTCTCTCAGCCCCCCCAGGACCCCCCCTAAAATCTTTGCTCCCACCCCCAGCCCAGCCTTATAATCCTTCCCCTTGTCCTCAGTCCGTTCCTAAAATCATTCGCCTGCTCCCCTGCTCCATCCCTAAAGTAATTTTTCCAAAGCCTCCATTCCATCCCTAAAACCTGTCCCTCCTGCTCCCTTGGTCCACCTCTATAGTCCTTCCAATGAAATCCCCCAGTCAGTCCTGAAAATCCTTCCCCTTGCCCCCCGGTCCATCCCGAAAATCCTTCCGTTTGCCCTTGGTTCTTATCCCAACACCGCCACTCCACCCCTAAAATCTTTGCTCCTGTTCCCAGTCCATCTCAAAAATCCTTCCCCTTGTTCCCAGGCTGTCCCTAAATTCTTTCCCCCTGCCTCACCACTCCATCCCCAAAAGCCTGCCCCCCGCTCTAATCTTCCATCACTAATATCCTTCACCTTGACCACTGTCCATCCCTAAAGCCCTTCGCCTTTTTCCTGTTCCCTCCCCTAAACTCCTTCAATCCAAAGCCTCCAGTCTGTCCCTAAAATCCTTCCCCCCAATGCCCCTGTCTGTGCCACTAATCTTTGCTCCGCACCCCCAATCCAAACCTAAAAACATTCCTTGACCCTGGGGGTCCATCCCCAAGTCCTTTCCCCTCAGTCTCCCAGTAATCCTGAAAATCCTTTTTTTTCCTTTTTTCCCACGCTCCTTCCCTATAGTCCTTCCCTCCAAAACCCCTGCTCCGTCCCTAAAGTCCTTCCCACCAACTTCCCCAGTCCATGCTCAAATCTTTCCCCCACAACCCCCCAGTCTAGCCATAAAAGTGTTTCCCCAGACTCCACCCATCTGTCCCGAACTGCCTTCACCCCAGACCCCAGGCTTCATCCCTAAAACTCTCCAGTCTGTGCCTACAATCTTTCTCCCTGCCCCCTTGGTCCGTCCCTAGAATTCTACCTCTTGCCCACATGCCATCCCCATAGTCCTTCCCCGCAAGCCCCCAGTCCGTCCCGAAAATCCTTCCCCCAGACTCTGCCCATCTGTCCCAAACTTCCTTCCCCCTAAACCCCATAGTTCATCCTGAAAATCGTTTCCCTTGCTCCCCCTTCTCCGTGCTTAAAATCCTTCCCCTTGCCCATAGTCCTTCCCCCAACCCCCCCAGTCCATCCCTAAAATCTTTGCTCCCATCCCAATCCATCCCTTAAATCCTTCCCCTTGTCCCTGGGCCATCCCTAAAATCATTCCCCCTGCCTGCCTTGTCCATCCTTAAAAACCTTCCTTGACCCTCCCCCCCCCCTTTCATTACCTAAAATCCTCCCCCTACTACAGTCCGTCCCTAAAATCCTTCCCCTCAAATGCCCCTGTTCTTTCCTAAAATACTTCCCCTTGCCCTTGGTGCATCCTTAATGTTTCCAAAGCCACCAGTCAGTCCCTAAAATCCTTCCCCTTGCCCCGAGGCCCATCCCTAAAATCCCTTCCACCAGACCCCCGCTGCATTCCTACTTTCCTCAACCCCCCCCGTGTCTGTCCTTATAATCATTTCACTTGCCCACAGTCCTTCTCCCCAAACCCCTCCAGCCTGTCCATAAAATCTTTGCTCCCATCCCCAGTCCATCCCTAAAACCTTCCCCCTCCATCACCCCCCCCCCTTTCTGTTCCTAAATTCTTTCCCCCTGCCCTCCCATGTTAGCCCCTAGAATCCTTCCCCCTGCTCTCCCGGTCATCCCTATAATGATTTCACTTGCCCCTCATCTGTCTCTAAACTCTTGTCCCCCGCCCCTCGTGTGTCCCTAAAAACCTTCCTCAACCCCCCTGTTCATCCCTAAAATCCTTCCCCCCAAACATAAATCTGTCCTAAAATCTGTCCCCTTCCTCCTGCTCTATCCCTAAATTCCTTCTGACCAACCCCCCCACCCCCCCACCCCCATCCGTCCCTAAAATCTTTCTCCCTGTCCCCTCGGTCTGTCCCTAAATTCTTTACCCCCGCCTCCCCAGTCTGTCTATAGAACCCTTCACCCCATCCCCCTGGTCCTTCCCTAAATTCCTTCCCCCCAACCCGGCTAGTCTGCTCCTAAAATCCTTCCCCTTCTCTGCAGTCCATGCCTAAAATCCTTCCCTTGCACCCAGTCTGTCTCTAAAATCCTTTCCCTTGCCCATAGTCATTCCCCTCAACCCCCAGTCCATCCCTAAAATCTTTGCTCCTACCCCCCCAAACCTCCTCCCACCTCCTGTCTCCTCCCCTAAAATCCTTCCCTTTGCCCATAGTCTGTCTCTAAATTCCTTCCCCCCAAATCCCCACTCTGTCACTAAAAACCTTCATTGACTCCCCTGTGTCTTTCCCAAAATCTTCCCCCCCTACACCCGGTGCCAGTCCCATAAAAATCCTTCCCTTGTCCCCTGTCCACCCCTAAAATCCTTTCTCTTCTGCAAAGAGTCTCACAGTGTCCCACCACCAGGTCCTATGGGTACCCTCTGGGCAGCCACTCCCAGAAGCCCAGGGGTCTGTGCCCACCCTAGAACTGTCCAAGGACCATGCTGCCCCAACATCATTTTCTCCTGGCAGTAATTCAGATGTTTCTTTGTAGCCCAGAAGCTGACCCTCCCTCCCTTGACAAAGGGCCTATGTCCCCACGCACAGCTGCCACCCATGTTCTGCAAAACTGCCCCATCATACAAGCACCTCAGTGATGGGCTTTCCCCACTAGCATCCATCTCCTTGGCCTGTCCCCTGTCCATTCCTAAAATCCTTTCTGTCTCTGACATTACATCCATAAAGTCCTTCCACTCAAAACCCCTAGGTCGTCCTGAAAATCCTTCTTCCCACTGCCCTGTGTCCAGCCCTAAAATGTTTCCTCCTGCCCCTCATCCTTACTTAAAATCCTTCCCCTTGCTTCTCGTCCATCCATTCCCAAAGTCCTTTCCCCCAAACCTCCAGTCCATCCCTAAAAACCTTCCTCAATCCCCCCATGTCTGTTCCTAAAATCCTTCCCCGAAACACCCCCAATCTGTCATGACCTGAGAGACTTCCTGCCTGCTACTTAGAGTGGGGAATCCACTTCACCAGTTGTGGGCCTGGGCGGTGCAGACCAACACAAGGACTCACAGTGCAATTAATATGATTACTTTAACACCATAAATCAATGCCTGCAAGCAAACCACTATCCCTATTAATATAATGGAGGCAGTGATCATATGCTGATCACCCTCGATAGTATTATATAAAAAGAACACACAGAAAGGTAAAAAGATAGACTACAGAGTTGATTAAAACATAGTAAGCTACAAGAAAATGAAATAAATAGACATACAACCTGCTCGGAGGGAAAGCGCAGTGTGACAATGCTTGGGAATCTCAGGCCAGCAGAAAGGGAGCTCCATCGAGCGCTCTCACAGTCGAGATTTTATACCCTTGCAGTCATGTAGGCTTTTTGTATGAGTAACTTCAATAAGCAAGACTTTTTTATCAGTTTAGCTACAACACAAAGGTGTTACAACACTGGATGTGTGCTCCCCCTGAGCCGATAGATAGTTTTTGTCTTTTGGGTTTTGTTCTCTTTGAGACGGAGGGTGTGAGTGAGGCAGTGTTATCCCATATACACAGTAGGGATCAAGGCCCTCAGAAAGGAGAAACTACCTGGCCTACGCCCAGTCCTGCTCCTGTCTAATGGCTTCAATGGCAGTTTCCCTTCTTCAGCATGCTTTTTTTTTTTTTTTCAAAGCACAGTCTGAATTTCATAGGTTGCAACTCCTTATCAGCTTGTCTTCTGTGGCCACAAGCTTCCTCACCTGAAGGCTTCTTTCTTAGATAACAGTGTTTTTTTCACCTTCTGTTCTTTGTCTCTCGTCCTTCCAAAGGCTGAATCCCTTAATTAGAAGTCCCTTCTTTCATCAATTTTGACAACTCTAGAGGGTCAGCTTGACCTACACTATGTGTTAAGCACATAAATGTTTAACATATAGCTAAACACTAAATCAGAGTTTAGCACTAAGTCAGAGTTCAATATTTTGTGAAACACTAAACAGAGTTTAGCACTAAATGAGAGTTCAATAAATCAGGATTTTAGACAACATAGACTCTGCTGCCTCCCTGTCCACCCCTGTGATCACTGCTTCAGTTTCTTTGGGTTTCCTTCCCCATTCTGTCATGGAGAAGCCAGATCCAGTAGACTTCTGAACACAGGGGGATTTCTCCTTTCAGGTCCGGTAGAGCTGAATGAGGTGGACACCTGGGAGGCTTGTCCTATCCCAGCCTGATGGATGTGGCAGCCGCTGTTCTTAGGTGTGTGTTGCTGCATTCCAAAGAGCCAGACACACAAACACACAGAGAGACTTACACAATTAATGTGAAGGGCAAAACAGATTGACATAGACAAAGCAATACCTTTACAAGCACCCATGTAGATGTAACCACTGCTTACATAAATATGAATGCAGTCCAGTCTTTTTCTGCATTGCCAGATGATCAGGATTGCATGTTTACTAGTGAAACATAAACACACCTTCACTCCCTAGATTCATAAGCACAGCATGTTCATATATTCCTCAAATAACAGTATGAAACTAGGGCTTGAAGTCAAGCTCCTTACCCAGTCATTGGTGCAAACCTTGGATCTTTCTAGATCCATGTTTCCTGGGTCATGAGAGTCCAGTTTCAAGTTCACTAGTGCATTGTATAAAAGTGCACAAGGATCCCATCAGGAGCCAGCCTAAGACATTCTGTGTTTCAAACTGCTTTACCCAAGACCTCTAGCCCCCAATGACCTGTGTTCCCTTCTTCCAGTGTACCCTCTCCCTCCTCCCTGAACAGGCAGAATTTCAGCCCTTTTCAGAGACTCTTTCCCTTTGTGCCTGACTTGTCTGCCTGCAGCCTGCCTCATTTTGCAGGTGCTAGGTGTGGAAGTCTTTGCCTTGCACAGCAGACTGAATTGGACTGAAGCATAGTTGGCTGTGAAAACTGAAAAACTTTATATCAAGAACTAAGTCAACTTGAGCATTTGTGTGCATTCAGAGGGGCGTGGACAGGACAGAGCAGGCCTTTGACACCGAGGCTGCCTTTGCATCAGCAGGCATTGCCCCAGAAGGAAATGGTGGTGGTACACTGCAGCCTGTCCTGGATCCTGTTCATCCTGCTGCTCCAACCTTTTTTTCCCCTTAGAACCTGCAGGAGCTCCTGCACCCGAGTAAAGGATTCCACCAGCTTCTGGACTGGAAACGGGCAAGAGCTAAGCCTGCCTGATTGTGTTGGTATTGGCCTTGGTATCTGAACAGGGGTTGAGGTGGTGACAAAATGACTCTATGCCTGTGCTGTTGGAGTAGCCCTTACTGCTGGGTGCAGTCCCATCTGAACTAGGATCCAGTTGTGTGATCTGAGTGCTGAGTGGAGGTGTAGACTCCAGGCTGCCTTTCTCTCGCACAACTTTTCCTCAGCTGCTCACACCAACAAGCCAGGAATAGTCAGCACTGTTATCTTCGCACACAAGAGGAACACTGCTGTCACCCTGCAGCAGCGAAGAGAGGATGAAGGGGTTGTTGGGTGGCCACCATTAGCACTCTGGCTGGCTCCTCCTCTCTCACAGCACCTGCCAGAGCTGTATGCACTGCAAAAAAAGGCTCTGTAGAACTTTTTTCTGGGAAGGGGTTGTGGGCCTGTAAGGTAGGGCTCGCTCTCATCTTTGCACGGTGATCCTGGATGTGTGGAAGACAGATGTTCCAGGCTTGGGATCTGGAGCCATGGGCTTCCAAGAGCACTAGATGGGCTTTCTGGGCAGAGTCCCAGGCCTCTGGGACAAGAGGGACAGGAGGGGCACTGGGCAAGGGCCTGCTGATGGGGAAGGGGAGGTAAGTCCCAACAGCAGTGGGGATCTGCAAGTGGGAGGGTGACTAGCCAGGAAAAGCATGTGCCAGGGTATGTTTGGGTGGTTGTAGTAGGGCTGTCTGTGCTGCTGGGGCTTTACTTGTAGCATGCTCCTACCTGGCAGGTGTCAATATCACACTGTGGACAGCCAGCACACATGTTGCGGGTGTGGATGTCCCCTCTGTACCACTCGCCGCTGTTACAGATGTTGACATCAATGAGGCAGACCTTGGCCTCCTGCAGCACATATGCTGATCCTCCAGCTGTGAGCACAGAAAGGAATTAACACCCAGATGCTCTTTGCCAGTTCTTCTCCCCTGTCTGGATGAACCCCTTCCCCTGGGTTTGGCTTTGCATCTTGAGAGGCGTTGTACTGGTGTCTCCCTTCTGCCTTGCTCTGGGTAAATGGGTCAAGCCCATCTCTCCAGAGGCATATAATCCCACAGCCTGACTCTGGCCTTCGCCTCTGCTGTCAGGAAGTGCAACCTGTCTCCCCAAGTGTGCCAAGCTTGCACTCAGGACACAAGTACTTTTTGGGAACTCACATCTTGCAGCCCTGGAACCTCAGCCCCTGATGTAGCAGGCTGTCAGCTCTGACACTCTCAGTGAGGCTTTGGACACACAGGCAAACTGTACATAGTCATTGCACTGGACAGGCTGGTCCAGTTCCAGCAACACAATGTCATTCCTCTGCGTGATATTACTGTAGCATTTGTGAACAAATAGTTGCTTGATGTTGCGCATCTGGGCCTCAGACCCCAGCTGAATCAACTGGGTGGCACCAATCACCATGTGCCACATCATGATGTGCCTGGAAGGCAGATGGAGAGAGGGGTCAGAGGGAGCAGAGCCATGTGCTTCAGTAGCCCAGCAGTTCTCCTGCCTTCTGCTTCACAAGGGAGAGAGGAAAGCAGCACTAGGGAGTGTGTGACTGCTCTAGCATGCCTTAGGCTGAAGGAATGTCAAGCTGGAGGCTTGTGGCATGAGTCCAGCCTTCTATGAGCAGTGTCTCAGCTGGGCTCTGGAGTGCCCAGGCATTGGGTGTACTGCAAGGAAACAGGATGGGAGTAGCATGTAATGCTGCAGACAGGGCACCTGCTAGTGTTGTGGGGATATCCCCATTCCCTGGTCTACCTTACCTGGACTCGATGAAGCAGTGGGCTGCTGTGAGGAACCACTGTGGGCTGATGAAGGACCCTCCACATATATGACCTGTGCCAATTTGCCAGGGATCCTGGATGCTGATGATCCAGGGCCAGGCCCCTGGCTGGGCAGCTGTGCCACTCATGATGCACAACATGCTGTAGTGAAAAGCTATGGGCTGGAGCCCACAGGTCCCTCTGTAAACAGAAACTCATTACTGTCCTGCTCAATGACTTGCACCATTCTGGCTGAAGGTCAGCCATCTTCCCTCCCCACAAGGTGTTGCGTGGCCAACAGGTCTGGGGAACCCAGCATGGGGAACCCATATTGAGCATGTAGTATCTCAATAGTTCTGAGAGCTTTAAGTCTTCGTCAGACGAAACTCTACTCTCTACCTTCCTGAGTTTCTCAAACAGCTCAGCAACTTTCAACAAGTACTTTTTGATAACTGTAGGTTCTTCTAATGCCAGGCTGTTCAAGCAAGCTGAAGTATAAATATAGTCATCTGCAACATTTTTATGAGATCTTGTCATCTTATCTGCTTTTGCACATGCATCCTTTATTCTGTTGTAGTTTCTACATTAGCCCATTTCCCCTCATTTCTACTTTAGCCCAGTAGATGAATTGCGCCAACAGCCTGCATACTGGCAAGGAACTGAGCCTCCCACACAGGGTTTGGCAACCTGTGATGTGGTCATGGGGGATATGCAGACACCCTCCAGTGAACCCCATAAGGGTTGCTCAAGCTCCCTCCCAGAGCCTCGGGCCATTTACCCACAGCTGTCCCATGTGCCATGTGCAGGACAGCACATGGCCAGCAGGATGAGGCAGAACAAACCCATCACTGCCAGTGACACAGGGCAGCTGCAAGAAAGAGGACTTGTCACCACCAGTGCAGATGCTGATGTAGTACCCACAGTAGTCATGTTGCCTAGGGTGCCCTTGGCCCCGGGGCTGATGTCACAGAGTTGCTGGTTCCAGGTGCAGGGCATAGTGGTCTCTTGGGGGAGGGGGGGGCAACATGAGGGGTTTCAAGCAGGAGGGGAGGCAGAAGCTGGGATCAGGCACCCCAAACAGAGCCCTGCTGAATGTGCTACTTGTGGGATGAGCATGTGCAGGCCCCATGGCAGGCAGCACTGGCTCTGAGCTCTGCCTGCTAACTGCTCACAGGAAAAAAGCAAACGTGGCATCACAGCTTCTTTAGGATGTTCAGTGCCGCCCTGCTCTCTGCAGCAATTTGCTGCCAGGTCCTTCCCAATAAACATTTACCAGAGAACCTAACTACTACAGGCAGTATACGCGTGTTACAGATCTGCTAATAAGTTAGAATTAATTGACTTTATTTGATTTTATAAAATAATTTGGAATAAGAAATATATTTTAATGAAACTTGTAGTTGCACAGCAAAAGCTGCTATTAAATCCTTTGTACAGCCCTGTACCAAGGCCAGAAGAATGGGCTAGAATCATTGTTTAAAACTTAGGTAATAAATTTAGGGTTTGAAAGGTTTCTTTGTATTTGACTAGTCTTCTGTATGTAGAAAGTGTATTGAAATGTCAGAATATAGAATTAATGGGAACTGGGGAGAGTCGACTGGAACAACTTGTAGTTACCTGCCAAGAAACCGTGAACTTTAGTAAAAGGTAATTCCAGCAGGGGGAGATCGCGACCACCGACTCATATACCACCTACCCAAATTGTACCCCAGACCCATTTCTGGACCTTTCTAATTTTTACTGTGCAGAATCATATATGGGAGGAGAGTATGCTAATGATTTCTGGGAAATACTATGATTATGCATGGATACTTAATGAATATGATGAATAAGTTCTATATATGGTGTATGATTTTGAAGCTTGGTGTGCGTTGATCGTGAGAGGACTCACTCACGCACCTGGCTGTCAATAAAGAAGTGTCTGCTTATCTGCATCACATTGGTGTTGATAAGTTCTTCATTCCAAGATTTCGGTAACATGCGTGTCTGGGTGTTGAAGAGCTAATCCTTTTACGGCCACAGCCAATAAGCAGTGATGTGCAAGCCAAACAAGCCAAGCATACCCAAGCAGTTTTAACCTTTCTCCACAAAGCACAGCAAAACACAGGTGCAGCACAGTCCACACTGGCTATATCAGCCACAACAACACCCTCTGGCAGGCTTTGTGTCCTTGCTGTCTGTGAGTTAGATTGCTGTTCTGGACCAATGCTGACAAAGGCAGTTGTGGCACCTGGTACACGTGGCCAAGGATATGCAATTTGAAGCTCTAGACAGAGAAGGATGCTCCTGCTCTAAAGCTCCACATGCCATCATTGCCCACGGCTTTGGTAAATCCCGTATCAGCCTCATCTTATAGTATGCCCAGCCACAGAAGCCAGCTATGTGCATTGCATTTGCTGAGCAGGGTTAGGTCCCTGGAGGGTAGAGGGCAGTGGCTTGAAGAATGGCAGCCTCAAAGCTTGTGAAAGGTGCAGGAGCTGCCTGCTGCCATCCTGGCTTGTGTGGATAGACGTAAGGCACACAGCTAAGTGAGCAACCTGGTCCCTAGGATGAGCAGGCAGGCTCTGTCTGAAAGTGGAAGACATGCTCTGAAGGCCCTTGAGGTGTAGCACGACTTCATAGGCACCAGCACTGGGACCCAAACAAACTGGACTCAAGGTTGCTTTATTTTTTGAAAAATGACTTGAAGTTCGTGCCTCTTACCATAACCATCTTACCAAACCCTTGCATTAACTTTAGAATTCAGTTTTCATCTCTATCTGCATTAACTTTTGTGCTGCCTGATTATATTGCGAGAGACATAACCTACAACTTTATGATTCTCAATGTCAATTCAAACGTAAAGGTCCTTCTTGCCTGACAGTCCATTCTGGCGATGCGGTGAGGAGACTGAGGCATGGACTCCTGAATTTGACCAGAAGACCCTTTATTAGTCCAAAATCCACACTTATATAATCTCTTTTTTTGATCACACGCAACATACTAAAATATCATTGGTTAATCAATACTGTTCACACACTTCTTGGCTACATATAATTGGTTAATTACTAAGTTCCAAACACACTGAACTTGTTACATTTGTTTTTCCTATTTTCTTTCTTATCTCTGCAAGTTTCATGTTCTCAGCCAGCTGCCGACATGGCATCGCACATCCGCTCCAGCCTCGCTTCATATCCCGTTTGTCTTCTGGACGTCCAGCCAACCTTATCTTATTCTCTTTCTTCTTTTAGCCTTCAAGGCCCTTCACAGGCATCATGGCCTCCAGCACCTGCTATAAAGATCTCTACAATTCCCCCTTATTTATTTTAAACAGAAACAACATATAGTACAGGTTAAACTGCTTTTGAATCACAGATCTTATACAATTCAACA
This sequence comes from Falco rusticolus, assembly GCF_015220075.1. NCBI lineage: Eukaryota > Metazoa > Chordata > Aves > Falconiformes > Falconidae > Falco > Falco rusticolus. The sequence goes on along the minus strand of NC_051209.1, from coordinate 10,037,024 downwards.
TACAGGGAACAACCATCAATATAGCTACAATTACCAATAACAACATTCCTCCGCATACTATAAGCTCCTGCGGCCATCCAGTGATTCCCCATGACTTAAAAAGATTCCTCAACCAAATTCTCAATAGTTCATGCTATAAGTCCTTTGACATGTCCTTCAATTTTTGTAACTGACTGTGCATCTCCTCTGAATGGTCCGAAAGGTTCATACAACACATTCCTTAGTGCTGTTCACTATAGGCTACTCTCTACTGTTCATGCTGTTTCCTTATCTTCTAGAGGTGAGATCACATTCCTCCTTTCTTTCTGTCTCACCCAGGTTTCTTCTCATACTCCCTCAAAGTTATTTACCTCTTTGCTGCAGGATCACAGCTGCACATAGTCAAAGCAAGGCCACAGCTGCACATTATCAATGTTAAAACAACCCACTGTCTCCATTCTGTACAATTTCCCCTTTTTGTTTTTTTTTTGTGTTTTTTTTTTTCCAAAAGGTTGCTTTAACACGTTATGGACTGTTCATTCCTTTTTTTTTTATCATCACTTAATTACCAGTTTTAGCCTTATTTTACGTGTACATTTGTACATTTCAATCAGGTTCACAAAATGCAAAACTTTTGTTATCAGCGCATTTCATACAGAGGTCAACTTATAGGTTTATGATTATTTATAAGAACATGCAATAAGCTATGGAAATTTTATGAAAATATTTTATCAGAAACTTCTAATCAAATAAATGAGCATGAGAAATTGTGTTTAACTTGTAAATTCTATATATAAGCTGTTAAGAAACATTTTCTATCCTAAAAAAAAAAGATAAAACCTACTTAAAAGCTCTTGAAATCTTGCACTTGGGCGAGTGTTCCACTGTGCCTCCATTCTAAAGCATGGAAGTGGAAATTGTGCAGAACAAAGTTTTACTTTAAATAATTGTTCAACTGTTATTACTGCTTTTTAAAGAACCTGAAAGCATACAATGAAAACTTAGAATTAAACAAACAGCTGAACGGACACCTTTAGATTGTTACTGGAATTAAATGTAGAAGTTAACTATAGAAGTTTCTCAAAATGTTCTGGTTGCTTTGTGTTGGTTGTTGTTTTTTATAGATATAGATATATAACTATACACAAACAGGGAAATAAAAAAGTTGCTTAAAAAAAAGGAAAGATAATAGTATACAGTATTTATAGCTTAGTCACCTTTTTTTTTCTTGTGAAACCAGAGACACTTTACTGTAACAGAGAAGCCCATATTTATATCTTTTTTATGCAAAGAGAAACACTTTTACCATAACAGAGAAGCCCCTATTTACATCTCTGAGCCCGGACACAAACCGTAGCTGTATGCACCACCAGGCTCAGGGCAGAAACCATTCAAGCAGTTACATAGCTATATATCACTACAAGCATGCAGACACCTATTTATCACTACAGAACCATGTTCATCTTTCCTACTCTCCTTCACAATACCTAGCTGTTCTCTCATCTCTTGTTAGGTCAAATATTCTCCATCTTCATCTCCTATATCTCTCTTCAGACATTCTCTATCCTCCTCTTTTTTGATTGTTAATTGCGACAAGGCAAAGGTTATATGTGTGTAGCTGGGTGACCATGACCTGATTTATGTTACGATCAACTAAACACTGAATACAGGAAAAAAGACATGGGAGATATAAGGCAAACATCAATAAGGTGGTTAAGATAATTGTAATAAATCCTGTAATACTTTTGATCCACGGCCCAAAGTTTCCCAGCCGTGAGAAGAGACCAAAGGCATCCCGCCCCTGGCTCTGCTGCAGATCTTTGTTTAAGGCTTTTAAGTTTTGTATGCTTTTGTGGATTGATTCAGAGTGGTCACTCAGATTCACGTAACAAATCCTATCAAAGTCTTCACACTCATGTCCCTGTGCTAATAATAAAAATCAATAACAACTCGGTTCTGTAGCAACATATGACAGCCAGAATCACCATCTGTTAATAAGCCAGAAAAAAAATAATATTTATAGTATTACTTTGTTTAGCAAGCTAGCAGCCTAATTTACTAAGCAAGTTAAGAGCGTGTACTATTCTTACAGAAGAGATTAGAGAAGCAAAAAAAAATGTGTTATGCTGCATCCAGAACTCAACCTGAGTTACAGTCTGCTGTGAGTTCTGCGTTATAATCATTTGACAGATGTTGGGGTTGCGATTGTGAAAATTGCACGTTTACAATTTTCATTGGCATTATCATAGCTAGTTGTTTTAAAAGCAACCCTTGAGCTTCCTCATGCTCGACTTGTTGTTGCAAAATATTCTGAAGCTGATCAATCAAGTTAGTATTAAAGTTAGTGACTCTCTAGGACCCTGCAAGACTGTGGCAAGACTCCCGCATCCGGACTGCCTTAATAGCCATCTCCTTCATTTGCAAATAGTTGTCCCTGGGATACCCTGCTTGAGTCACAGAATCGGCACAATTATTTTCTCCAGCCAACTGCTCATAGTTAACAGCAATTCCCCGATTAAGGTTTTCAATCAAGGCCACTACACATAGCTCACAAAAATCAGATAACCACATCATAGACTGCATCAGAGTTAGTACTATACAAAGCAATGACTTCCAATCATGCAGTGTGAGTGTATAAGGCTCTGCCATCACTTCAAGAAGGGACATAGCACATGTATTATGAATCCTCCCTTCTTGCACTGCTTTGCTTAACTCTTCAGCAGCCTCATATTGCACAGGCTGCCACTCTGGAGGTTGATTTGTCTGACAAAATACTGAACATGCCATAGCGACTCCCAAATCCCCTTGCTTAAGCGCTTCCCACTTGCATTCCTGCCACCAGTCCCTCAGACCCCCTTTCACCCTCCCCAAAAATACAGTCAATGCATTGCGGGGGGAGGGGTGGGAGTGGTGGTGGGAGGAAAAAGGTCTAGCTCCCTTTTCCGGCTCTATAGGACCTGGATCAAAAGGTTTATCAGTGTCAATGGAATCATTGCCCGAGTTGTTCTGTTCTCGTGCTTGGTCCTGTGCTGTGAGGGTTGCTGCAATCAGTGACAGGAGCTTTGAGGGCAGAAGAAGTGTGGATGGAGTTGCCATCATTGACAGTGTGTTGAGAAGAGTCGCGCTGTCGGTGGAATTTACAGCCTCCCCTGGTGCAGCACTGTTAGTAGAATTAGTCCACACTTGGCAAAGAGTAGTCAGAATTTGCCACCAAGATGCTAAATGCATTCCTGACGTGGAGTCCCCCTCTGCGGCAGCATCATACAATCGTCTGCTGACCGACCGCTTGCCAGGCAGGAATTTGCAAAGTGTCATCAGGTGGAAAGTCCAGCACTTTGTCACAGATCCATTCTAACAGAGTCACTAGCTGCAGACCCATCATCACATTCTCTAATAAAGTTTGTGTAAAAGGAGAATATAGTCCATTCTGCATAACCGTTTTCTATAGTTCCTTAATCATTTCCCAGTGAAACGGCTGATATTGGCCTGGGTGTCTATCTTGTAATATTACGGGAAACGTGTGCATTCCCTCTTTCATACTTTCTAAGTGCACTCTCCTCCACCCATCTTTAATCTGTCTCCCGATATAATTTTCATTATCAATACTACTTTCCTTATTAGCACTATGCCGCACCAGTTGCTTCTGCCTTACTCTCAAGTGTCCCTTTTTTAATTGCAAATCCTCCAACCATAAATTTAACAAATTTTCATCTTGACTATCATCATCTGAGTCCACTAACTCCGCTCCTGCTAGTTCATCAGAAACATGCTCAGTTGCAGCCTCAGCTGTGCTCTCATTCGGTTCCATCTGCTGAGCAACATATTGATTTGTTACAGTGGCTTCCTGCCCCTTCTCAGTCTCTGACCAAGCCTCCTTAGCAATAGCTGCAAGCTGTTTTTCTGCACGCATCTCTTTCAAAGTCTCAAACACTAATCTTCAAGTAGTCATAATTTGAGTAGCAGTTAAATCTCCTCGAGATGCCTTTTCCCAAATTTGCTCTGCTGCTGACGCCAACATTTTAATATCAAATATTCATGTTAAGGTAGCTGGGGTGCCTTAGCTCTTTAACCAGGCTACCAACAGTCTCAGATTACTTTTGTCATACACAACTTCTGTTTTTTGCAAAATATGCTGAAACATCCTCAATATACTTTTTTCCTCTGCAGACATATGGGATCCCAGTTTCTAAATTTTCTTAAAATTTTTAAGGTCTCTAAACCATCGCGGCTGCTCACCCTGCCTACCTGCCTGCCTGCCTCGGCGCGTACAGGTCTCTAAACCGTCGCGGCTGCTCATCCTGCCTGCCTGCCTTGGCGCGGACAGGTCTCTCAACCGTCGCGGCTGCTCGCCCTGCCTGCCTGCCTGCCTGCCTGAGCGAGTACAGGTCTCTAAACCATCACTGCTGATCGCCCGGCCTGCCTGTCTGCTAGCCTCGACACGGACAGGTCTCTAAACCGTCGCGGCTGTTCACCCTGCCTGCCTGCGTGCCTGCCTGGGCGAGTACAGGTCTCTAAACCGTCGCGGATGCTCGCCCTGCCTGCTTGCCCTGCCTGCCTGCCTGCCTGCCTCGGCACGTACAGGTCTCTAAACCGTGGCGGCTGCTCGCCCTGCCTGCTTGCCCTGCCTGCCTGCCTGCCTCGGCACGTACAGGTCTCTAAACCGTGGCGGCTGCTCGCCCTGCCTGCCTGCCTGCCTGCCTGCCTCGGCGCGCACAGGTGTCTAAACCGTCGCGGCTGCTCGCCCTGCCTGCCTGCCTGCCTGCCTTTCTGCCTGGGCGAGTACAGTTCTCTAAACCGTCGCAGCTTCTCGCCCTGCCTGCCTCCCTGCCTGCCTCGAAGCGTACAAGTCTCTTAACCGTCATGGCTGCTCACCCTGCCTGCCTGCCTGCCTGCCTGCCTCGGCGCATACAGGTCTCTAAACGTCGCAGATGCTCGCCCTGCCTGCCCGGGCAAGTATAGGTCTCTAGACCGTCGAGGCTGCTCGCCCTGCCTGCCTGCCTGCCTGCCTGTCTGGGTGAAGTACAGGTCTCTAAACCGTCACAGCTGCTCGCCCTGCCTGCCTGCCTGCCTGCCTGCCTGCCTCAGCGAGTACAGATATCTAAACCACCGCAGCTTCTCGCCCTGCCTGCCTCCCTGCCTGCCTTGGCGAGTACAGGTCTCTAGACAGTCGCGGCTGCTCGCCCTGCCTGCCTTCATGCCTGCCTGCCTCGGCGCATACAGGTCTCTAAACAGTCGCAGCTGTTCGCCCTGCCTTCCTGCCTGCCTGCCTGCCTGCCTTGGCGCCCACAGGTGTCTAAACAGTCTCATCTGCTCGCCCTGCCTGCCTGCCTTTCTGCCTGACTGCCTCGGCGGGTACAGGTCTCTAAACTGTTGAGGCTGCTCGCCCTGCCTACCTGCCTGCCTGCCTGCCTGGGCGAGTACACGTCTCCAAACCATGGCAGCTGTTTGCCTGCCTGCCTGGGCGAGTACATCTCTACAAACAATAGCGGCTGCTATCCTACCTGCCTGCCTGCCTGGGCGCGTACACCTCTCCAAAGCGTGGCGGCTGCTCACCTGCCTTCTTGCCTGCCTGGGTGAGTACACGTCTCCAAAGCGTGGCGGCTGCTTGCCTGCCTGCCGGCCTGGGCGAGTGCACATCTCCAAACCATGGCGGCTGCTTGCCTGCCTCCCTGCCTGCCTGCCTGGGCGAGTACACGTCTCCAAACCGTCTCACGGATGCTCGCCTGCCTTCCTGCCTGCCTGCCTGCCTAGGCGACTACACATCTCCAAACGGTTGCAACTTTTCGCCTGCCTGCCTGCCTACCTGGGCGAGTACACCTCTGCAAACCGTGGCGGCTGCTCACCTGCCTGCCTGCCTGCCTGGGCGAGTACACGTCTCCAAACCATGGCGGCTGCTTGCCTGCCTCCCTGCCTGCCTGGGCGCGTACACCTCTCCAAAGCGTGGAGGATCCTCGCTTGCCTGCCTACCTGCCTGCCTGGGCGAGTACACCTCTGAAAACCGTGGAGGCTGCTCACCTGCCTGCCTGCCTGCCTGGGCAAGTACACGTCTCCAAACTGTGGCAGCTGCTCGCCTGCCTGACTGCCTTCCTGGGTGAGTGCACCTCTCCAAACCGTGGCGGCTGCTCACCTGCCTGCCTGCCTGCCTGGGCGAGTGCACCTCTTTAAAGCATGGCGGCTGCTCGTCTGCCTGCCTGCCTGCCTGCCTGGGCGAGTACACATCTCCAAACCATCGCGGCTGCTCGCCTGCCTTCCTGCCTGCCTATGTGGGCGAGTACACATCTCCAAACCGTCCTGCCTGCTCACCTGCCTGCCTGCCTGCCTCGGCAAGTACACCTCTGAAACCGTGGCAGCTGCTCGCCTGCCTGCCTGCCTGCCTAGGCAAGTGTACGTCTCCAAACCGTTTCGGCTGCTCGCCTGCCTGCCTGCCTGCCTGCCTGGGCGAGTATACGTCTCCAAACCGTGGCGCCTGCTCAAATGCCTGCCTGCCTGCCTGCCTGGGCGAGTACACATCTCCAAACTGTCCTGCCTGCTCGCCTGCCTGCCTGCCTGCCTGGGCGATTACGCCTCTCCAAACCGTCGCGGCTGCTCGCCTACCTGCCTGCCTGCCTGCCTGCCTGCCTGGGTGATTTCACATCTCCAAAGCATGGCAGCTTCTCTCCTGCCTGCCTGCCTGGGCAAGTACACATCTCCAAACCGTGGTGGCTGCTTGCCTGCCTCACTGCCTGCCTGCCTGGGCGAGTACATGTCTCCAAAGAGTGGCGGCTGCTTGCCTGCCTGCCTGCCTGGGCGAGTACACGTCTCCAAACCGTCGCAGATGCTCGCCTGCTTGCCTGCCTGCCTGGGCGACTACACGTCTCTAAACAGTGGCGGCTGCTCGCCTCCCTGCCTTCATGCCTAGGCAAGTACACCTCTGCAAACCGTGGTGGCTGCTCGCCTGCCTGCCTGCCTGCCTGGGCGAGTACATGTCTCCAAACCTTGGCAGATATTCGCCTTCCTGCCTGGGCGAGTACATGTCTCCAAACCGTGGAGGCTGCTCGCCTGCCTGCCTGCCTGCCTGCGCAGGTACAGATCTCCAAACCATCCTGCCTGCTCGCCTGCCTGCCTCCTTGACTGGGCAAGTACACGTCTCCAAACCGTGGCGGCTGCTCGCCTGCCTGCCTGCCTGCCTGCCTGGGCGAGTACACGTCTCCAAACGGTCGCACCTTTTCACCTGCCTTCCTGTCTACCTGGGCGAGTACACCTTTCCGAAGCGTGGCAGCTCCTCGCCTGCCTGCCTGCCTACCTGCCTGCCTGCCTGGGCGAGTACACGTCTCCAAACCGTCGCGGCTGCTCGCCTGCCTGCCTGCCTGCCTGCCTAGGCAAGTACATGTCTCCAAACGGTCGCACCTTTTCGCTTGCCTGCCTTCCTGCCTGGGCGAGCACACATCTCCAAACCGTGGCAGCGACTCGCCCGCCTGCCTGCCTTCCTAGGCAAGTACACCTCTGCAAACCTTGGCGGCTGCTCGCCTACCTGCCCGCCTGCCTGGGCGAGTACACATCTCCAAACCGTCCTGCCTGCTCGCCTGCCTACCTGCCTACCTGGGCGAATACACATCTCCAAACCGTCACGGCTGCTCGCCTGCCTGCCTGCCTGCCTTCCTGGGTGAGTACAAGTCTCCAAAGCGTGGCAACTGCTCGCCTGCCTGCCTGCATGGGTGAGTACACCTCTCCAAAGCGTGGCGGCTTCTCGCCTCCCTGCCTGCCTGGGTGAGCACAAGTCTCCAAAGCGTGGCAACTGCTCGCCTGCCTCCCTGCCTGCATGCCTGGGCGAGTACACGTCTCCAAAGTGTGGCGGCTGCTCGCCTGCCTGCCTGCCTGCCTGGGCGAGTACACGTCTCCAAACCGTCGCAGATGCTCGCCTGCCTGCCTGCCTGCCTAGGCGAGTATACGTCTCTAAACCGTGGCGGGTGCTCGCCTCCCTGCCTTCATGCTTAGGCAAGTACACCTCTGCAAGCCGTGGTGGCTGCTCGCCTGCCTGCCTGCCTGCCTGGGCGACTACACGTCTCTAAACCGTGGCGGCTGCTCGCCTCCCTGCCTTCATGCCTAGGCAAGTACACCTCTGCAAACCGTGGTGGCTGCTCGCCTGCCTGCCTGCCTGCCTGGGCGAGTACATGTCTCCAAACCTTGGCAGATATTCGCCTTCCTGCCTGGGCGAGTACATGTCTCCAAACCGTGGAGGCTGCTCGCCTGCCTGCCTGCCTGCCTGCCTGCGCGGGTACAGATCTCCAAACCATCCTGCCTGCTCGCCTGCCTGCCTGCCTGCCTGGGCGCGTACACCTCTGCAAAGCGTGTCAGCTGCTCGCCTGCCTGCCTGCCTGGGAGAGTACACATCTCCAAAGTGTCGCGGATGCTCGCCTGCCTTCCTGCCTGCCTAGGCGACTACACATCTCCAAACGGTTGCACCTTTTCGCCTGCCTGCCTGCCTACCTGGGCGAGTACACTTCTGCAAACCGTGGAGGCTGCTCACCTGCCTGCCTGCCTGCCTGGGCGAGTACACGTCTCCAAACTGTGGCAGCTGCACGCCTGCCTGACTGCCTTCCTGGGTGAGTGCACCTCTCCAAACCGTGGCGGCTGCTCGCCTGCCTGCCAGGGTGAGTGCACCTCTTTAAAACATGGCGGCTGCTCGTCTGCCTGCCTGCCTGCCTGCCTGGGCGAGTACACATCTCCAAACCATCGCGGCTGCTGGCCTGCCTTCCTGCCTGCCTATGTGGGCGAGTACACATCTCCAAACCGTCCTGCCTGCTCACCTGCCTGCCTGCCTGCCTCGGCAAGTACACCTCTGAAACCGTGGCAGCTGCTCGCCTGCCTGCCTGCCTGCCTAGGCAAGTGTACGTCTCCAAACCGTTTCGGCTGCTCGCCTGCCTGCCTGCCTGCCTGCCTGGGCGAGTATACGTCTCCAAACCGTGGCGCCTGCTCAAATGCCTGCCTGCCTGCCTGCCTGGGCGAGTACACATCTCCAAACTGTCCTGCCTGCTCACCTGCCTTCCTGCCTGCCTGCCTGCCTGGGCGAGTACACCTCCAAACCATTGCGGCTGCTCGCCTGCCTGCCTTCCTGCCTGCCTGACTGGGTGAGCACACGTCTCCAAAGCGTGGCGGATGCTCGCCTGCCTGCCTGCCTGGGCGAGTACAGGTCTCCAAACTGTGGTGCCTGCTCGCCTGCCTGCCTGCCTGCCTAGGCTAGTACAGGTCTCCAAACGGTCTCACCTTTTCGCCTTCCAGCCTGTCTACCTGGGTGAGTACAACTTTCCAAAGCGTGGCGGCTCGTCGCCTTCCTGCCTGCCTACCTGCCTGCCTGCCTGAGTGAGTATACGTCTCTAAACCTTGGCAGCTATTCACCTGCCTGCATGGGCGAGTACACATCTCCAAACCATCCTGCCTGCTCGCCTGCCTGCCTGCCTGCCCGCCTGGGCGAGTACACGTTTCCAAACCGTGGCGGCTGCTCGCCTGCCTGCCTTCCTGCCTGCCTGGGCGAGTACACGTCTCCAAACTGTGGCGGCTGTTCACCTGCCTACCTGGGCGAGTACAAGCCTCCAAAGCATGGCAGATGCTCGCCTGCCTGCCTGCCTGCCTGGGCTTGTACATCCCTCCAAACAATAGCGGCTGCTCGCCTGCCTGCCTGTCTGCCTGGGCGAGTACACGTCTCCAAACCATGACGGATGCTCGCCTGCCTCCCTGCCTGCCTCAGTGAGTACACGTCTCCAAAAAGTGGTGGCTGCTCGCCTCCCTGCCTGCCTACCAGGGCGAGTACATCTCTCCTAACAATAGCGGCTGCTGGCCTGCCTGCCTGCCTGCCTGGGTGAGTACACGTCTCCAAGCCATGGCGGCTGCTCGCCTGCCTCCCTGTTACCTGGGCGAGTACAAGTCTCCAAAGCGTGGCAGATGCTCGCCTGCCTGCCTGCCTGCCTGGGCTTGTACATCTCTCCAAACAATAATGGCTGCTCGCCTGCCTGCCTGCCTGGGCGAGTACACGTCTACAAAGCATGGTGGCTGCTTGTCTGCCTGCCTGCCTGCCTGCCTGGGCGAGTACAACTCTCCAAACCGTGGCGGCTGCTTGCCTGCCTCCCTGCCTGCCTCCCTGGGTGAGTACACGTCTCCAAAGGGTGGCGGCTGCTTGCCTGCCTCCCTGCCTGCCTCCCTGGGTGAGTACACGTCTCCAAAGGGTGGCGGATGCTCGCCTGCCTGCCTGCCTGTCTAGGCGAGTACACGTCTCTGAACGGTCGCACCTTTTCTCCTGCCTGCCTGCCTGCCTGGGCGAGTACACCTTTCCAAAGGGTGGCGGCTGCTCGCCTGCCTGCCTGAGTGCGTACACGTCTCCAAAATGTGGCGGCTGCTCGCCTGCCTGCCTGACTGCCTAGGCGAGTACACCTCTTCAAACCGTGGCGGCTGCTCGCCTGCCTGCCTGCCTGCCTGCCTGGGTGAGTACAGGTCTCCAAACCATGGCAGCTGCTTGCCTGCCTGCCTGCCTACCTGGGCGAGTACACCTCTCCAAAGCATGGCAGATGCTCGCCTGCCTGCCTGACTGACTGGGCTTGTACATGTCTCCAAACAATAGCGGCTGCTCAACTGCCTGCCTGTTTGCCTGGGCAAGTACACATCTCCAAACCGTCCTGCCTGCTCGCCTGCCTGCCTGCCTGGGCGAGTACAGCTCTCCATACCATCGCGACTGCTCGCCTGCCTGCTTGCCTGCCTTTCTGGGTGAGTACATGTCTCCAAAGCGTGACGGCTGCTTGCGTGCCTGCTTGCCTGCCTGCCTGGTATAGTAAATCTCTCCAAACAATAGCGGCTGCTATCCTTCCTGCCTGACTGCCTGGGTGAGTACACGTCTCCAAACCGTGGTGGTTACTTGCCTGCCTCCCTGCTTCTTGCCTGGATGAGCACACGTTTCCAAACCGTGGTGGCTGCTCGCCTGCCTGCCTACATGCCTTGGCGATTACACGTCTCCAAACCATGGCTGCTGCTCGCCTGCCTTCCTGCCTGCCTGCCTGCCTGGGCTAGTACACGTCTCCAAAACGTGGTGGCTGCTCGCCTGCCTTCCTGCCTGCCTGGGCGAGTACACGTCTCCTAACCGTTGCGGCTGCTCGCCTGCCTGCCTGCCTGCCTGGGCGAGTACACGTCTCCAAAGCGTGGCGGCTGCTCGCCTGCCTCCCTAGGAAAGTATATTTCTGCAAACAGTGGTGGCTGCTCTCCTGCCTGCCTGCCTGCCTGGGCGAGTACACCTCTCCGAACCGTGGCGGCTGCTCGCCTTCCTGCCTGCCTTCCTGTCTGCCTGCCTGGGCGAGTACAAGTCTCCAAAGCATGGCAGATGCTTGCCTGCCTGCCTGCCTGCCTGGTCTTGTACATCTCTCCAAACAATAGCAGCTGCTTGCCTGCCTGCCTGTTTGCCTGGGTGAGTACACGTCTACAAACCATCGCGGCTGCTCACCTGCCTGCCTGCCTGCCTGCCTGGGCAAGTACACATCTCCAAACCGTCCTGCCTGCTCGCCTGCCTGCCTGCCTGCCTTTCTGGGTGAGTACAACTCTCCAAACCATCGCGGCTGCTCGCCTGCCTGCCTGCCTGCCTGCCTGGGCGAGTACACATCTCCAAACCGTCCTGCCTGCTCGCCTGCCTGCCTGCCTGCCTGCCTGGGTGAGTACACGTCTCCAAACCGTGGCGGCTGCTTGCCTGCCTGCCTGTTTGCCTGGGTGAGTACACGTCTACAAACCATCGCGGCTGCTCACCTGCCTGCCTGCCTGCCTGCCTGGGCAAGTACACATCTCCAAACCGTCCTGCCTGCTCGCCTGCCTGCCTGCCTGCCTTTCTGGGTGAGTACAACTCTCCAAACCATCGCGGCTGCTCGCCTGCCTGCCTTCCTGCCTGCCTGGGTGAGTACACGTCTCCAAACCGTTGCGTCTGCTCGCCTGCCTACTGGCCTGCCCAGTCGAGTACACGTCTCCGAACGGTCGCACCTTTTTGCCTGCATGCCTGCCTACCTGGGCGAGTACACCTCTCCAAAGCGTGGCGGCTGCTTGCCTGTCTGCCTGCCTGCCTGCCTGCCTGGTATAGTAAATCTCTCCAAACAATAGAGGCTGCTATCCTTCCTGCCTGCCTGCCTGGGCGAGTACACGTCTCCAAACCATGGCGGTTGCTTGCCTGCCTCCCTGCTTCTTGCCTGAACGAGCACACGTCTCAAAACCGTGGCGGCTGCTCGCCTGCCTGCCTGCCTGGGTGAGTACACGTTTCCAAACCATGGCTGCTGCTCGCCTGCCTTCCTGCCTGCCTGCCTGCCTGGGCTAGTACACGTCTCCAAAACGTGGTGGCTGCTCGCCTGCCTGCCTGCTTCCTGGGCGAGTACTCGTCTCCAAAGCGTGGCGGCTGCTCGCCTGCCTCCCTAGGAAAGTACATTTCTGCAAACAGTGGCGGCTGCTCGCCTGCCTGCCTTCCTGCCTGCCTGGGCGAGTACACGTCTCCAAACCGTGGCGGCTGCTCGCCTGCCTGCCTGCCTGCCATCCTGCCTTCCTGGGCGAGTACAATACTCCTAACCGTCGCGCTGCTCGCCTGCCTGCCTGCCTGCCTGGGCGAGTACAGGTCTCCAAACCGTGGCATCTGCTCGCCTGCCTGCCTGCCTGCCTGCCTGCCTGCCTGCCTGCCTGCCTGGGCGAGTACACCTCTCTCAAATGTGGCGGCTGCTTGCTTGCCTGCCCGCCTGCCTAGGCGACTACATCTCTCCAAAGCGGGGTGGCTGTTAGCCTGCCTGCCTGCCTGCCTGGGCGAGAACACGTCTCCAAACCGTGGCGGCTGCTCACCTGCCTGCCTTCCTGCCTGCGTTCCTGGGCGAGTACACCTCTGCAAACCGTGGCGGCTGCTCACCTGCCTGCCTGCCTGCCTGCCTGCCTGGACGAGTACACGTCTTCAAAGCGTGGCGGCTGCTCGCCTGCCTGCGTTCCTGCCTGCCTGCCTGGGCGAGTACACGTCTCCAAACCTTGGCAGCTGTTCTCCTGCCTGCCTGCCTGCCTAGGCAAGTACAAGTCTCCAAACCGTGGCGGCGGCTCACCTTCCTGCTTGCCTACCTGGGCGAGTACACCTCTCCAAAGCTTGGCGGCTGCTTGCCTGCCTGCCTGCCTGCCTGCCTGGTCTAGTACATCTCTCCAAACAATGGCAGCTCCTTGCCTGCCTGCCTGCCTTCCGGCCTGCCTGGGCGATTGCACATCTCCAAACCATCCCGGCTGCTTGCCTACCTGCCTACCTGCCTGGGCGAGTACACCTCTCCAAAGCGGGGCGGCTGTTCGCCTGCCTGCCTGCCTGCCTGCCTGGGCGAGTACATCTCTCCAAACTATAGCGGCTGCTTGCCTACCTGCCTACCTCCCTGGGTGCGTACACCTCTCTAAGCGTGGCAGCTGCTCGCCTATCTGCCTGCCTGTCTGGGCAAGTACAAGTTTCCAAAGCGTGGCGGCTGCTCGCCTGCCTGCCTGCCTGCCTGGGCGAGTACACATCTCCAAAGCGTGGCGCCTGCTCACATGCCTGCCTGCCTGCCTGCCTGTCTGCCTTGGCGAGTACACGTTTCCAAACGGTCGCACCTGCTCGCCTGCCTGCCTGCCTGCCTGCCTGCCTGGGCGAGTACACGTCTCCAAATCGTGGCGGCTGCTCGCCTGCCTGCCTGCCTGCCTGCCTGGGCGAATACACGTCTCCTAACCGTTGCGGTTGCTCGCCTGCCTGCCTGCCTGCCTGGGCGAGTACACGTCTCCAATCCTTCGCAGCTATTCGCCTGACTGCCTGGGTGAGTACACATCTCCAAACCGTGGCGTCTGCTCGCCTGCCTGCCTGCCTGCCTGCTTGGGCGAGTACACTTCTGCAAACCATTGCGGCTTCTCTCCTGCCTGCTTCCTGCCTGCCTGCCTGGGCGAGTACACCTCTCCAAAGCGTGGCGGCTGCTCGCCTGCCTGCCTGCCTGCCTGCCTGCCTGCCTGCCTGCCTGCGCGAGTACACCTCTCCCAAATGTGGCGGCTGCTCGCTTGCCTGCCTGCCTGCCTGCCTGCCTGCCTGGGCAAGTACAGGTCTCCAAACCGTCCCGGCGGCTCGCCCTTGTGCCTGCCTGGACATCAAGCACATAGGGACAGGTTGTTGCTGTCTGGCCCTCAAGGTTTTGAGCTCCCTTTCTGCTGGCCTGAGATTCCCAAGCATTGTCACACTGCGCTTTCCCTCCGAGCAGGTTGTATGTCTATTTATTTCATTTTCTTGTAGCTTACTATGTTTTAATCAACTCTGTAGTCTATCTTTTTACCTTTCTGTGTGTTCTTTTTATATAATACTATCGAGGGTGATCAGCATATGATCACTGCCTCCATTATATTAATAGGGATAGTGGTTTGCTTGCAGGCATTGATTTATGGTGTTAAAGTAATCATATTAATTGCACTGTGAGTCCTTGTGTTGGTCTGCACCGCCCAGGCCCACAACTGGTGAAGTGGATTCCCCACTCTAAGTAGCAGGCAGGAAGTCTCTCAGGTCATGACAGATTGGGGGTGTTTCGGGGAAGGATTTTAGGAACAGACATGGGGGGATTGAGGAAGGTTTTAGGGATGGACTGGAGGTTTGGGGGAAAGGACTTTGGGAATGGATGGACGAGAAGCAAGGGGAAGGATTTTAAGTAAGGATGAGGGGCAGGAGGAAACATTTTAGGGCTGGACACAGGGCAGTGGGAAGAAGGATTTTCAGGACGACCTAGGGGTTTTGAGTGGAAGGACTTTATGGATGTAATGTCAGAGACAGAAAGGATTTTAGGAATGGACAGGGGACAGGCCAAGGAGATGGATGCTAGTGGGGAAAGCCCATCACTGAGGTGCTTGTATGATGGGGCAGTTTTGCAGAACATGGGTGGCAGCTGTGCGTGGGGACATAGGCCCTTTGTCAAGGGAGGGAGGGTCAGCTTCTGGGCTACAAAGAAACATCTGAATTACTGCCAGGAGAAAATGATGTTGGGGCAGCATGGTCCTTGGACAGTTCTAGGGTGGGCACAGACCCCTGGGCTTCTGGGAGTGGCTGCCCAGAGGGTACCCATAGGACCTGGTGGTGGGACACTGTGAGACTCTTTGCAGAAGAGAAAGGATTTTAGGGGTGGACAGGGGACAAGGGAAGGATTTTATGGGACTGGCACCGGGGTGTAGGGGGGGAAGATTTTGGGAAAGACACAGGGGAGTCAATGAAGGTTTTAGTGACAGAGTGGGGATTTGGGGGGAAGGAATTTAGAGACAGACTATGGGCAAAGGGAAGGATTTTAGGGGAGGAGACAGGAGGTGGGAGGAGGTTTGGGGGGGTAGGAGCAAAGATTTTAGGGATGGACTGGGGGTTGAGGGGAATGACTATGGGCAAGGGAAAGGATTTTAGAGACAGACTGGGTGCAAGGGAAGGATTTTAGGCATGGACTGCAGAGAAGGGGAAGGATTTTAGGAGCAGACTAGCCGGGTTGGGGGGAAGGAATTTAGGGAAGGACCAGGGGGATGGGGTGAAGGGTTCTATAGACAGACTGGGGAGGCGGGGGTAAAGAATTTAGGGACAGACCGAGGGGACAGGGAGAAAGATTTTAGGGACGGATGGGGGTGGGGGGGTGGGGGGGTTGGTCAGAAGGAATTTAGGGATAGAGCAGGAGGAAGGGGACAGATTTTAGGACAGATTTATGTTTGGGGGGAAGGATTTTAGGGATGAACAGGGGGGTTGAGGAAGGTTTTTAGGGACACACGAGGGGCGGGGGACAAGAGTTTAGAGACAGATGAGGGGCAAGTGAAATCATTATAGGGATGACCGGGAGAGCAGGGGGAAGGATTCTAGGGGCTAACATGGGAGGGCAGGGGGAAAGAATTTAGGAACAGAAAGGGGGGGGGTGATGGAGGGGGAAGGTTTTAGGGATGGACTGGGGATGGGAGCAAAGATTTTATGGACAGGCTGGAGGGGTTGGGGAGAAGGACTGTGGGCAAGTGAAATGATTATAAGGACAGACACGGGGGGGGTTGAGGAAAGTAGGAATGCAGCGGGGGTCTGGTGGAAGGGATTTTAGGGATGGGCCTCGGGGCAAGGGGAAGGATTTTAGGGACTGACTGGTGGCTTTGGAAACATTAAGGATGCACCAAGGGCAAGGGGAAGTATTTTAGGAAAGAACAGGGGCATTTGAGGGGAAGGATTTTAGGGACGGACTGTAGTAGGGGGAGGATTTTAGGTAATGAAAGGGGGGGGGAGGGTCAAGGAAGGTTTTTAAGGATGGACAAGGCAGGCAGGGGGAATGATTTTAGGGATGGCCCAGGGACAAGGGGAAGGATTTAAGGGATGGATTGGGATGGGAGCAAAGATTTTAGGGATGGACTGGGGGAGTTGGGGGAAGGACTATGGGCAAGGGGAAGGATTTTAAGCACGGAGAAGGGGGAGCAAGGGAAACGATTTTCAGGATGAACTATGGGGTTTAGGGGGAAGGAAGTTTGGGACAGATGGGCAGAGTCTGGGGGAAGGATTTTCGGGACGGACTGGGGGCTTGCGGGGAAGGACTATGGGGATGGCATGTGGGCAAGAGGTAGAATTCTAGGGACGGACCAAGGGGGCAGGGAGAAAGATTGTAGGCACAGACTGGAGAGTTTTAGGGATGAAGCCTGGGGTCTGGGGTGAAGGCAGTTCGGGACAGATGGGTGGAGTCTGGGGAAACACTTTTATGGCTAGACTGGGGGGTTGTGGGGGAAAGATTTGAGCATGGACTGGGGAAGTTGGTGGGAAGGACTTTAGGGACGGAGCAGGGGTTTTGGAGGGAAGGACTATAGGGAAGGAGCGTGGGAAAAAAAGGAAAAAAAGGATTTTCAGGATTACTGGGAGACTGAGGGGAAAGGACTTGGGGATGGACCCCCAGGGTCAAGGAATGTTTTTAGGTTTGGATTGGGGGTGCGGAGCAAAGATTAGTGGCACAGACAGGGGCATTGGGGGGAAGGATTTTAGGGACAGACTGGAGGCTTTGGATTGAAGGAGTTTAGGGGAGGGAACAGGAAAAAGGCGAAGGGCTTTAGGGATGGACAGTGGTCAAGGTGAAGGATATTAGTGATGGAAGATTAGAGCGGGGGGCAGGCTTTTGGGGATGGAGTGGTGAGGCAGGGGGAAAGAATTTAGGGACAGCCTGGGAACAAGGGGAAGGATTTTTGAGATGGACTGGGAACAGGAGCAAAGATTTTAGGGGTGGAGTGGCGGTGTTGGGATAAGAACCAAGGGCAAACGGAAGGATTTTCGGGATGGACCGGGGGGGCAAGGGGAAGGATTTTCAGGACTGACTGGGGGATTTCATTGGAAGGACTATAGGGGTGGACCAAGGGAGCAGGAGGGACAGGTTTTAGGGATGGAATGGAGGCTTTGGAAAAATTACTTTAGGGATGGAGCAGGGGAGCAGGCGAATGATTTTAGGAACGGACTGAGGACAAGGGGAGGATTATACGGCTGGGCTGGGGGTGGGAGCAAAGATTTTAGGGGGGGTCCTGGGGGGGCTGAGAGAAGGGACCTTGCAGATGGACTAGGGGCCTGGGGGAAGAATTTCGGGACAGAGTGTCAGGTTTGCAGGGAAGGACTACAAGTACATACCATAGGCAAAGGAAAAGATTCTAAAGATGGACATTGGGGGGGAGGAGAAAGAATTTGGGATGGTCCAGGTGGAAGGGGGAAGAATTTTAGGGATGAAACTGGTGGCAGGGGGAAGATTTGCTCGACCAACTGGGCGGTGCCTTGCCTTGCCTTGCCTTGCCTTGCCCTGCCCTGCCCCTGCCCTGCCTTTCCCTGCCTTGCCTTGCCTTGCCCTGCCCTTGCCCTGCCCTGCTTTGCCTTGCTTGCCTCTGCCTTGCCTTGCCTTGCCTTGCCTTGCCTTGCCTTCTCTGGAGGAAGGAGAAACAGTATGGATAGTAGATTCTGACTGACTGTAAGCCTTGTTGCAGCCTGATAGCTTGCTTGTGTTGCGACAGCTGCCTGCTTTCTGTGGTGAGAAGTCACTCCTCACTTTTGTACTCTCCGGAGCCCAAAAGCACGTTGGAGCTGTCCAGGCACTGCTCCCCTGGAGAAGGTTCCAGGAAGGAATTCTCTCAGTGGCTATCACTGTCCCCTACTAACCATGTTAGTAACAGAACCAAACCTTGGCCTCCCTTTTTTCTGAGCCAAGAATAGGTCAACTCACTCTTTCCTTTCTTACAAAGCCCCGTTTGCGCATTGGGATAGTCTAGGCACTGTTCCCCTGGAGAATGTACCAGGAAGGAATTCTCTTGCTGGTTCTCACCCTGCCCTAGCAGCCATGTGGGGATAGCACAAAAGTTCTGCTACTGCTTTCTGTGGTGAGGAAAGTCACCCCTCACTTTTGCACTCTCATGGAGCCCGAAAGCACATTGGAACTGTCCAGGCACTGCCCCCCCTGGAGAAGGTGTCAGAAAGGAACTCTCTTGCTGTTTCTCACCCTGCCCTGGTAGCCATGTGATTTGAAGAAAAGTTCTGCTTTCTGATGCAAGAAAATAGACACCTCCTTTTTGTACTCTAAAGGAGCCCAAACGCTCAATGCGACTGTCCAGGCACTGCTCCCCTGGAGAAGGTGCCAGGAATGAATTCTCTCACTGGATCTCACTGTCCCTAGTAGCCATGTTGCTAACACAGCCAAACCTTGGGCTCCCTGTTTTCTGAGCCAGGAATAGGTTGACTCACTTTCCCGCTCTTACAGAGCCCAGTTGGCACATTGGGAAAGACCAGGCACTGCTCCCATACAGAATGTGCCATGAAGGAATTCTCTCTCTGGTTCTCACCCTGCCCTGGTATCCATGTGAAGGACACCACAAAAGTTCTGCTGCCTGTTTTCTGTGGTGAGAAGAGTGACCCCTTGCTTTAGCACTCAAAAGGGGCCCAAATGCTCAATGCAAACGTCAAGGCACTGCTCCCCTGGAGAATGTGCCGGGAAGGAATTCTCTCGCTGGACTTCACTGTCCCCTAATAACCATGTTATTAACAGAATGAAACCTTGGGCTCCCTGTTTTCTGAGCCAAGAATAGGTCAACTCACTTTTCCTTTCTTACAGAGCCTAGTTGGCACATTGGGAAAGTCCAGGTCTGCTCCCCTGGAGAAGGTTCCTGGAAGGAATTCTCTTGCTGCTTCTCACCCTGCCCTGGTAGCTTCTTTATGTTGTGGTCTCTATTCTCCTGCATCTCTATATTTTGCCTAGTTTCTGCCTGCGTGTGTTTCCTGTTCCAACCATGGACTTCAAAGCACTTCAAATCATGTTAATTTATATGAACCTCCTCATTCGCTTCACTCCTGCTTATCAGTACTTTGTGGTACTTCATGTATAGCATTGACATAAAAGCAATTCTTAACCTTAATGATATTCAAGCAACTATTATGCCCCTCTCTCTGCTAGTGACCCAAAGACTAAATCCACGATATCTCCCTCCAGCTCACCTGCTGCAAGAAATCTAGCTGCTCAAGCAAATGAAAGTAGTAACAGTTCTCTCCCCAAGATGGTTGCTGCAGCTTGGGGAGTGATTCCAGGAAATGAGATTGCAGTAGGATATAACTGAGGTTGAGGAAAACACACAGTGGGCAGAAGGGTAGTCAATGGGAGAGAAACAGACAGTGGGTCTAGTCCCTTTGGTGGTCAAAAATAGTTGGGGTTAAAAAAATAAGATATATCTGATTATAAAAACATTTAGATTAGCAAGATCTACAGCTGTTTGCAGATAAACATATACCCTCTCTTCCTCTACCACCTTAGTATATCCAACTCCTCTAGAAAGTTTCAGACACTGGAAGCGACTCTATGGAGATATTAGAATCATAGAATGGTTTGGGTTGGAAGAGATCTTTAAAGGTCATCTAGTCTAACCCTCTGCAATGAGCAGGGACATCTTCAACCAGATCAGGTTGCTCAGAGCCCTGCCCAACCTGACCTTGAACACTTCCAGGGATGGGGCTTCTGCCACCTCTCTAAGCAACTTGCTCCAGTGTTTCACCACCCTCATTGTAAAAAATTTCTTCCTTATATCTAGTCTGAAGCTACCCTCCTTTAGTTTGAAAACCATTATCCCTTGTCCTACCACTACAGGCCCTACAAAAAAGTTTGTCCCCATGTTTCTTATAAGCCCCCTTTAAGTATTGAAAGGCCACAATAAGGTCTCCTTGGGGCCTTCTCTTATCCAGGCTGAAGAACCCCAACTCTCTCAGCCTTTCTTCATAGGAGAGGTGCTCCAGCCCTCTGAGCATTTTTCTGGCCCTCCTCGGGACCCACTCCAACAGGTCCATGTCTTTCCTGTACTGAGGACTCCAGAGTTGGACTCTAGGTGGGGTCTCACCAGAGCAGATTGGCAGAATCGCCTCCCTCGACCTGCTGGCCACGCTTCTTTTTATGCAGCCCAGGGTACGGTTGGCTTCCAGTGCTGTGAGCGCACAATGTCCACTCATGTCCAGCTTTTCATCTACCAACACCCCCAAGTCCTTCCCCGCAGGGATGCTCTCCATCTCTTCATTCCCCAGTCTGTATCAATTCCAGGGGTTGCCCCAAGCCACGTGCAGGACCTTGCATTCTGCCTTGTTGAACCTGATGAGGTTCACATGAGCTCACTTCCCTAGCTTGTCCAGATCCCTCTGGATGGCATCCCGTCCTTCAGGTGTGTCAACCGCACCACTCAGCTTGGTGTGGTCTGGAAATTTGCTGAGGGTGCACTTGATCCCACTATGTTGTTGATGAAGATATTAAACAGTGCTGGTCCCATTACAGACCCCTGAGGGACACCACTCATCACTGATCTCCATGCAGACATTGAGCTGTTGAACACTACTCTCTGGATGCAACCATCCAGCCAATTCCTTTTCCAAGAGATAGGATATACAATTATGAATCTACTTGTGAACAAATATTTTGTTCTCTTCCCTTTGTACTGTAATTTAGGTGTGGTGGGTTGACCTTGGCAGGCCCACCTAGCCGCTCTCTCGTTCCCCCTCCTTAACAGGACAGGGACAGAAAATAAGATGAAAAAGCCCATAGGTTGGGATAAAGACAGGGAGATCACTTAGGAATTACCGTCATGGGAAAAACAGACTCAGCTTGGGGAAAATTATTTTATTGGTGATGAAAATGGAATTGGATGGTGAGAAACAGACAAACTAAAACACCTTCATTCTACCTCCTCCCCTGCCCCCAGCGGTGCAGGAGGAATGGGGAATGAGGAGGGCTGCAGTCAGTTCGTAGCAGTTGCTCTCTGCTGCTGCTTCCTCCTTGCACTTTTCCCCTGCTCTTGTGTGAGTTGTCTCCATGGGCTGTGGTTCCTGTCAGGAGAATCTGTTCGTGTGTGGACTTTCCACAGGCCACAGTTCTTTCAGGGAATATCCACCTGCTCCGCAATAGTCTTTTCCATGGGTGTGGATACCTGCTCCTCCCCCTCATTCTTTTACCTTAGTGTTTGTAGGATTGTTTCTCACACTTTTTTCCCCTCACTTCCCCCACTGCTGTACTATGTTTTTCCCTTTCTTAAATATGTTTTCACAGAGGTGCCACTAGCTTTCCTGATTTGCTCAGCTGTGGTCTGCAGCGGGTCTGTTGCAGAGCTGGCTGGAACCAGCAGTGTCTGGCATGGGGCAGCCCCTGCCGCCTTCTCACAGAGGCCACCCCTCTGTAAGAACTATTCTCACAACACTTTCTTTAAATCTGAACTAGTTTTGGCAAACATAAAAGCACAAACTTTTTTGTTCCTCATACTTGGAGCCTTCCTACCAAAGAATATTCCAATGTGAATTAGGAAATGTATACCTTCCACACTATATTGATTTTGGCATATCTTCTGGTAGTAGTAAATACCTTTAAGTGAAATGGTAAAATATTATATTTTAATGTTGAAGTTGGTTCTAATTGTTGTTCTGCTACATTTTTCTTTCTTGAGCATTGTTGTGGTGCAGGAATTCAAAACTTAACCTTACCACTCTTAACCAGTGTGCTGTATAGTATTGGAAGAGCTCTGATTTTTGGCAAAATCATTACAATAGGTCAAGTCGAGAATTTATACTATTCCCTGAGGAAGTATTTCCTCATTCACCTGGTTAACTTGATTTAAACTTTTAGGAAACCTGTATTTCAGTCCAGTAACCATCCTTTTCTACTATTTATGTAGAACTTATCCTTAATACAGATGACTAAATGATGAAAAGTGCTGAAAGGTTATGGAGAGAGCTGAGCATACTATTTAAGTGATCACTAAATCACCCCTTAGAGGTATACGTGTGTGGTTCCCATTACAGCTGAGAATAACTGTAGTCTTTGGCCCCTCTTCTCTTTTAGGCACCATTGACATCTATGTCCTTATGTAGGGAATCAGTCTGACTAGTTGGACATCTGAGAGATAGTGATTTTTTTCATGATAGAGGAATTTTAAATTTTTCTCCATGAGCCATCTCACTGCTTGATTGCCAAAGTACCAGTACCAATGCAAAGGCAGATGAAGGACTTGAGGGTGGAAGGGGAGAAGGGTGTAATGGAGATGCTCACTTAGTTGGTTTAAGCTGCAGCCTCTTGCTCAGGAAGTGCCTAAACCACAGATTGTTGAAGGCTGGAAGACAGAATAGCCTGGGAAAGACACACAGGCATATAAGGAATAGTATAAAATCATCAGCATCTATTTTTTATTACTGCTATAAAGAGGATATTGAGCTGGATTAGGCCTCAGTCAGATGTGATATACTTTTTTCCTGCTTTGAAATTGCAACTTTAGACTTTGTAGAATCTAATGTGCTGCTAGCTAAGGGTGTTTCTATAGAGTTCGTTTTTCAGCTGGATTACAGAATTGCTTGGTTTCTCCTTTGAAGCTGAGTTTGGTAGTGCCAGCACAAAAGGCTCCCTGGGAGCACTACCAGTATCATAGAATCACAGAATGATTTAGCTTGGAAAAGACATTTAAGATCATCGAGTCCACCCTTAAACATAACACTGCCAAGTCCACCATTAAGCCATGTCCCTAAGTGCCACATCTACACAGCTTTTAAATACCTCCAGGGATGGTGACTCAACCACTTCCCTGGGCAGCCTGTTCCAATGCTTGGCAACCTTTTTGATGAAGAATATTTTCCTAATATTCAACCTCCCCTGGTGCAATTTGAGGCCATTTCCTCTCATCCTATTGCTTGTTACTTCAGAGAAGAGACTAACACCCACCTCACTACAACCTCCTTTCAGGTATTTGTAGAGAGCAATAAGGTCCCGCCTGAGTTTCCTTTCCTCCAGACTAAACAATCCCACTTCCCTCAGCTGCTCCTCATAAGACTTGTTCTCTAAACACTTCACCAGCTTCATTGCCCTTCTTTGGGTGCTCCAGCACCTCAATGTCTGTCTTGTAGCGAGAGGTCCAAACCTGAACACAGTATTTGAAGTGTGGCCTCACCGGTGCCAAGTACAGGGGGACAATGACTTGCCTAGTCCTGCTGGCCACACTATTTCTGATACAAGCCAGGATGCTATTGGCCTTCTTGGCCACCTGGGCACACTGCTGGCACATATTCAGCCATCTCTTGACCAACATCCCCAGCTTTCCAGCCACTCTTCCCCAAGCCTGTAGCGTTGTGTGGGGCTGCTGTGACCCAGGTGCAGGACCTGGCACTTAGCTTTGCTGAATCTTATACAATTGGTCTTGTCCCATCAATCCAGCCTTTCCAGATCCCTCTGCAGAGCCTTCCTACCCTCAAGCAGATCAACACATGCACCTAACTTGGTGTCATCTGCAAACTTACTGAGGGTGCACTTGATCCCCTCATCCAGATCATTGATAAAGATATTAAACAGAACTGGCCCCAATACTGAGCCCTGGGGAATCCCACCTGTGACCAGTTGCCAGCCAGATGTAAGTCCATTCACCACCACTCCTTGGACACGGCTGTCCAGCCAGCTTTTTACCCAGCAAAGAGTACGCCCATCTAAGCCATGAGCAGCCAGTTTCTCCAGGAGGGTGCTGTGGGAGACGGTGTCAAAGGCTTTAGTAAAGTCCAGGTAGACAACATCCACAGTGTTTTCCTCATCCACTAAACAGGTTACCTTGTCAGCAAAGGAGATCAGGTCAGTCAAGCAGGACCTGCCTTTCATAAACCCATGCTGGCTGGGCCCGATCAGAAGGTGAAACAGCATGGAAAGTAGAATCTGACCGACTGTAAAGCCTTGTTGCAGCCTGATAGCTTGCTTGTGTTGCAACAATTGGTGCTCTGTGAGTGAGGCTAACTGACTTGGACTCAGACTGCAACAACTGGTGCCCAAAGTAGCTGAGGCAAGTGGGAGAACCTGTGACCCATAACAGACACCGTGAGAGGTGAGTTGTTGACAACTAATTGATAAGGGTGTATTGCAATATTTGTTGTCCATCTTAACTCAAATTGCAACTTTTGGCACCCAATGTGGATGGGGACTAATCGATATGGGTGCGCAGATTTCAGAAGAAGAAAATTCTATGTTAACAATGCTTATAGATATATTTGAAAAAAGAAGCCTAAAATATAACAAGAAGGCAATAAGAACTTTGCTAGGATGTTGTAAAGTAAATGATGTGCTAGTTACGCTGAAAAATGTCTCCAGTGTTCAGACACAGCAAAATGCTGGAAAATTACTTTTTGAGGCTGCCTTGAGGGGGAAATAAAATTGCCACAGCCTCGTTAATGATGTGGAGATTAGTCTTAGACTTACTAGAACAATTAAAAGTGGACAAGGAGACAAATTCTATATTTGCAATGCTTATGGATATATTTGAAAAAAGAGGTTGTAAAGTATGATAAAACGGCAATAAGAATTCTGCTAGTGTGGTGTAAAAAGTATGATTTGCTAGTTACAACGAAAAAGGTTTTCAGCATTCAGACATGGCAGAGTGTTGGAAAGTTACTTTTTGAGGCTGCCTCGAGGGGAGACAAAATTACCACAGCCTCGTTAACGATGTGGAGATTCATCATAGATTTGCTAGAACAATCAGAAGTGGACGGAGAGACAAACCCTATATTAACAATGCTAACAGACATATTTGAAAGTAGAGGCATAAAATATGATGAGACGGCAATAAGAACTCTGCTGGGGTGGTGTAAAAGGAGTGATTTGCCAGTTATGGTGAAAAACGTCTCCAGCATTCAGATATGGAAAAGCGCTGGAATGTTACTTTTTGGGGCTGCCACAAAGAAGGGACAAAATTGATACAGCATCATTGACAACGTGGAGATTGGTCCTAGATTCAATAGAACAATTAAAAGCAGACAGGGAGACAAAGGCTGCAGTTGAAGCAGCCACATCCCCATTTGCAGGGATGATGCCCGATAAGGTACCTTCGGTGCCGCCAGATTCTCCGCCATTGCCTGATTAACGGGGTGAGCAGGAGGAGCGGAGCGGCGCCGGGTTGAGCGGGCGGAGTCTGTTCCCTTCTGGGTGACAGGGGAATCTGGTCATTGTCCCGTTGCCTGTCTGTGATCCCGAGCCACCTGTGATAGATTTATTGGAGGAGACCTCAGGTCATGTTCAACAACCAGCCCAAGTTAGAGCATCGGGACCAGATCCTGCCAAATTCTGGAAAAAGATGCAGGAGCAAGCACTCGCGGAAGGGGATATCGGTGCCACAACTGCCGTGGGGGGTGGCTTCAGCTTCTTGCAGCCCATGATCTGGTGCCTGATGTCACACAGGAAGATATAGAGGCTGTCAAAAGTGACTTCAAAACAAGTCTTAGAAAGTTCATTTTAGCACCCCAGATGGGACATCACTGCTAACGATCAGTGGCTTGGGGAATTGTGGACCCTCCAGCCAGCACTGAGAAGCTTTCTTGAGGAGACTCCCTGATTCCCGAGCCAATGGTCTTGGAGCCAAGAGTATTGGTAAGGTTTAAAGCATTCTTTTCTGGTTTGGTTTTTTATGGGGGTTTTTTTGTTTGTTTTGGTTTTTTGTTTTTTGGTTGGGGGTTTTTTTTGGTTCTGCCTGCCTGTAAAACAGTGGCAAAAGCCCTGCAACGTTGGGCTAAGGGGTACCCCAGGGGTTGGACCCCTCCTGGTTGAATCACATGGCAAAAGCCAGAGATTCCTGGTCTGGTTTGAGGACTTTCAGGTGATTTTTCTGGTTTTAAACTTTTGGCTCTGTTATTCTGACTAAAGATTGTGTCAAAGAATTTGGTAACATCGGGATGGGCTCGTCTCAAGGGAATATTATGAAGACTGTAGACTACAACATTAGGAAGAAATTGGCGGGCCCCCAGGAGGGCCAGTAGATTGAGGAAGAAATTGGTTGGCCCCCAGGAGGGCCAGTAGATTGAGGAACATTAAGTATTGTCATCGATGGCGGCCTCTTTGTAAACTGGGTGATGGGGAGAAATGGCCCATTAATGGACCTTTAAATGATAATACTTTGTTGCAATTAATGATGTTTTGAAGACAGGAAGGAAAGCAGGATAAGATGATGTATGTTTGAAGAATCAATGTGCGTTTTGCAAAAGGGAAGGATGTTGGCAGGGAATATGGACAGGGAGAGTTGAAGTCAACTGAAAGAGGAGAGGTTTGACGTGTCAGGTGCAGAGGGCCTGTAGGACTAGATCCTTAGTCAAAGGCTTCATCCTGGAAGCTGATTTCTTCAGCAGTCTATTGGCATGAGCTTGTGCAAGGTTGGGTTACATTTCTTGAGTAATATTTTTGGGAGGACTGTCCACTCTAGAGTCTGAGTTTTGCTGACGGCCAGTGAGATGGAGATTCTTGAGCCATTTTATCCATTATTTTAAAATGCTTTCGCTTGCCATCAGGGTAATCTTCCGTGGTGTTTAAATGCTGCCTAGGAAAGTTTCGTGACATATGACTCTATCTGCTGTGTGGACACAGCCTCAATGGGGACATCTCTACATGCATGGACAGACTGGCAAGATTCCTTGTGTGTACAAACCCTTCACTGCTTGTCTTTCAAAGGGCCATCTCTACATGCATACTTGATGAAGCACTGAAGGTGATAATCTTGATATTTAGCTTGTCACTGGCAATTAGCGCTAACATGCAATCCATCAATCTGCAAATGAGACACTAAGAGCCTCGGATGATACTGCGTTGGTAATACTTGATTTCACAGTCCTATAATTTCTTTGTTTTCTATGTTCAGCACCTAGAGCACAATAGGATGGCTGCAGATTAAAGATCTTGAGTTACAGAAACTTAATCTAAGCTGATGTACAAACTTGGTGCTGGGAAGGCAGTTTCCCTATAGAAGGAGTCTTTTTCTGCAAATCAAATACTAAGGATTATTTTATCTGTTAGAGGGAGCTTGATTTTATTTCTCAACAAAAAAATGTACGTGCTTGCCTTTCTTGTCATGTGTGTAATTCAGCAAGAATGTAGGGTAAGCATCAAAATAAAGACCAGTCATGGTAGCTGGTTTGTTCTTGCCCGGTTCAAGAGGAGCATAACTCCCTGCACAACAGTTTCCTGACTAATGAACTGAAATTTCCGAAGGTACATATTGAGGTAGTGTAAGAGTCGGTCTAAAGAGAACAATATTGTCTCAACATTGCCAACAGAGACCTGAAGATGGAATGTGGTCCTCATGGACACCAAGACACAAAGACCCTGGGAAAGAGAAATGCACGGTACGAGGAGTACTATGCCGCTCCCTGAAACCTGGGACTGAAAGGAACAGCTACACCCTGGGAAGGAGAACTGCACGGTACGAGGAGTACTATGTACCCGGAGAAGATAGGGCTCGAGATAATTGGGCAAACTCGCAGAATGTAGTGGACCAAGCGATGTCCTTACAGGCTGAAGCTAAGGTTAGATCAGGTAAGGGCAAATCTATAGTCTGTGCAATTTTAGGAGCCAGCCTGGTCGCAGCAATTGAAGATTGCCTTAGAAAATGTAGCAATGAAAACAAAATTATAGAATCCTGTTGGAAGAAGGGATCGCCGGAGTCAAGAAGACGCTCAATATGAGTTATGAATCTTGCTCCACTTTATTAGTTTCTAACACTACTTATATAGAATCAATACACATGCATATTCGTGAAGCAGAAATATGATTGGTTATTAGTCTCTAAGCGCGCGGGGTTCTCACACCCCTAATTATCATGACTAAAATAAGCATTCTATCCATGTAGCTAATTGTGTTGCTATGCTTCAGCCTTGTAGTTTGTTACTCCATATATTCCCATACCGCTCCCTATCTTTCTTGGCCCTGCACCTGCTTTCCCAGCAGCTGTAGCTTGTTACAGCCACAGCCTGTTGGCACAACATAATTACTTGGTCTCAGGATTCAAGAATAGCTCAAGGCTACCTTTCTTGTTATCTTCATCACAGCAACTTCAGCACAATTCTGATTACAGGCCTATTCTAATACCAGGCCTGGATTGTGCAGAACTTAAGGTATTCTTTGGCCACGCTTCCGCAGCCATTCTTCTACAATTCCCCCTTTTTTCTTTTGCACAAGCCAGGCCTGATTGGTTACGTTAAAAACTACTCTCTTTAAACAAGAAAAAGCACAGCTAAAAACTAAAAGCATTACAACAATGATTATAACAAAGCGTATTCCTTCCATCAATAATGTCTTTAACCAACCTGTTATCCCCAATCCTCTCAACCATTCATCAAAGGGATTATCATCAACAAGAATATGCTTCATGTTTCCCTGCAGTTGTGACAACTTCTTGTGGATAGATATGGAATGATCGGAAAGGTTCATACAACACATCCCTTCAAAATCCTCACAACCGTGTCCATGTGCTAGTAACAAAAAATCTACTGCAGCTCTATTTTGTAATGTAGCATGCCTAACACTATCTACGTCAAGCGATAACGAACTTAAAATCTGCAATGTAAGATTAAATTGTTTCTCTCCCCAACACGCTAACCTTTGTATATTCTTAGTGTTTAATGCAGTCATTGCTCCTGGCATAAATATGGAGGCTAAGACATTTGCTGTTACAGACTGTAGATTGACTCGGTCATTACATGTTTCATCAAAGGTGCGCAGTGCCCTCCGTGATCTATGAGACTGTGGAGTCATTTTCAATAAGTCTTTCATATGTGGGGCAAACAAAGTCAAACACCCTATAATAGCATGGTCCACTGACAGGATGTATCGGTATTCCTGGCCACGTTCTGTCCCCACATATCAAAAAGACTCCCGATGGCAACTGATAACCCCCTGATACATTTACATGGAAACTCCCAGTTTTCAATTCACCCCAAATAGGCGAACCGGTTAGATTTTGAAACCCTGTATAAAACCCCCGTTCACCTTGATGTGTTAGCCATAACTGCCACGGTTCACCAAACCAAATTACTCTAGTGCTATTCTCACGGGTTGAAGTGGTGGTGACATGTGGGTACAGTCTGCCATACCAGTTGCAGTTACATTAACATATTCAACAGGTACAATGCTACCCAATAGGTCTGACTCCTGCAAAGGTAAATGATGTGGATGATTTAAATTCTCAATAACTGTCTTCTGCCACGCTGCATCATGCATAGAAGGCCAAACATATTGCCCATTCGGACTCATACATGTACCATTCTGATTGGAAGTCAGATCCACTGTTTTAACATTCCAAAAACCATTCAAAATCTGTTTCATTCTCTTGCAGGGGAATACCAATTAAACAAGTTCTAAAGGGGATGTCAGCTTGTTGCAGACTCAAACAAATGTCTGTTACCCCCGTGATATTTGCCCATGTCACCCATATGTTTGTTCTAGGCAGGATGTCAAAAATACTTTGGCCAATGGGTAAAAAATTCATCAGGACCGTAAACCAAGTCCACCACTTAAACATGTTTAGTCCTACAATTTCCACTTTTTTTCTTTTTTCACCCTTTTTTTTTTTTTTACATTCCACCCCACAAATCTGTGCTTCCACAGATTCTGATGATGTATACTGTCTGCATGGTATTACACTAGTTGTATGCTTTCTCTTGCTTCATGCCCAGTTACTAATCAAACACATACATTCTTTACACCATTTACATTTAAGCTTTGGCTTACAGAACCGTTTTACCCCACATAGCATACATTGGCACAATACCCGCGGGTTACATCCCTTACAACATAGACAGTTTATTCCATCTGCTCGCTCTGAGTCTTCTTTTCTGTCTTCTGATCTTGACATACAGGTTGCACAAACTTGCTAGGGACCCATATAGGTCCTTTATCTGTGGAGATACAAAAATAACCTCTACCGATAAATAACACCGGATTAGGTCCTTCCCATATGCCTGAAGCCATATTTTTATACAGAACATTCAAAACAGGAACTGTAGTTGTTTGGTTCCCTTGCGCTGTTTGGTGATGTATAACAACAGGTGGTCCCTCTCTACCCTCCCTAAGGGAGAGATAGTTTAAGGTAAACAACACCTCAGTCAACTGTTTAGTTACATCTATGTCCTGCAATACTTTCTGTCTCTGAAGATAATCCTTCAGGGTATGGTTTGCCCTTTCAACAAGTGCTTGCCCCGTTGGGGAGTGAGGAATCCCTTTAATGTGTTTAATTCCCCAAGTTGTCACAAACCTAGCAACTCGTTGACTACTATACGCTGGACCATTGCCTGTCTTTATTTCTACAGGTACTCCCATGACAGCCAAAAAAGACATTAAGTGTCTCTCCACATGTAATGCCTTTTCACCGGTTTGTACAGTGTCCCATATAACATGAGAATAGGTGTCAATTGTGACATTAGGGACAGGAGCGGACAATACCCTTTGCATCTGCTACGGGTATTTGATACTGTCGATGTAAAGACTGCATTCTGATGAAACATCTCATGGCTGTTACGAGCTTCTTCAAACTTATTTGTTGGAGGAGTTATTGCCAGAGAGCTGACTGCTGCATCAGCTCTAGCATTACCTTTGCCAACCCAATGGTCCACTGATGCCTTCTAATATGCATAATACAAAATTCATGTTTTCTCTGTCGAAGAATACTACGCAGTTGTATAAACATTTCACCAAGATGTTGGTTCTTTGTGTCTCTCAGCAAGGCATCTTCAATGCGCTGTACTACACCAACTACGTACAATGAGTCTGATACTATGTTTACAGGTGTATTGTTCCAGCTTCCCAATGCCCAACACACTGCTTTCAGTTCTAAGGTTTGAAGGTTGTCCCCTGGTTCACCGGTGATCACTTGTTTCTGCCACTGATTATCGGATTGCCAAACACACGCAGCCTTCTTCATCTTTCGTCCTGCATCTATAAACACCGTTGGCCCTTCAACTGGTCTTTTTGAGCATAACGGTCTCACAATCCACTGGTAATGTTCTAACATCTTCCAGAGAGGTTCTTTTGGCCTGTTGTTGTGTACAACACCTGTATAGCCCATCAAGGCTTCCTGTATGGCTGTTGAATGTCTCAGGAGCCACTCATAATCATCACCACGGACTGGAATACTGATATCTGCCGGTTCAGTCCCATCAATTTCAACAATCCTGTCTCTTCCTTTTCTCACCAAGGCCTCTACTGCTTCAGGGTGACTTAAAATACGATGTCTGGGTTGCGATGGCAAAAACAACCACTCTAAAACGATCGCCGTATTTTCCCCCTTTTTCTTTTGCCATTGCAAAATAAGGGCAAAATGTGAAGTGGCAACAATACAAACCTAAAAAGATAACAGATGACTCACCATTCAGCGACCATACCAGCCTGTCTGAATCTTGCAGGACACAACTTCTAGGGCAGCCCGCTGTTCTGGTGAACAAGTTCAAGGACTGTTGGCTTTGGTGCCATGCAACCAGGATCGGAATGGTTGCAAATCATCATTAGTGAGTCTATTTGTGTGTCATCAGGCTATAAGGGAATCGTGAAAAAAACAGTCTTTCAAGTCTATCACAACGATTTGCCAAATCTGAGGGATCATCATAAAAGGTGGAAGAGCAGGTTGCAACACTCCCATCGCTAAAATATGATCATTAACCTTCCATAGATCATGTCCCAGTTATGTGCATCACGATTATTAATCAGTACTGGACAAGCTAACAAGCTGGTCACCTGCCAATCACCCTCCAAAATAGCATCACGAATAACACCAGACCAACGCTGTAGAATTGGATCTTTTCTCGAGTTCAGCATCGGTGGGGTAGTTGGGCTAACTGGAGGAATTACAGGTATTGAAGTAATAGGCAGGTTCATTTTAACTCGCTTTACCAGGTTTCTTAATTTATCTATTATCTCCTGTAAGGATTTCTCTGTATTGTTATCACAAAGTTTCTCCCCGCCTTCTTCCTCCAATTCGTCAGATGATGTTTCAGGATGAGGAGGGTACGACAGCCATTCTTCTACACCAGGGAAAGCCCACTGCCGAAGGAGACAAAGGCCTTTAAATTTGAAAAAGCGTGCCAATGGAGAGCCAATAGGAGGAGAAGGTGTACCCTAATGACCCAATCGGGAAAGAGCGGGGGCGAACATCCGGCGAGAAGAGATTGGTCAAGATCCAGGCATAAAAGATGTTGCTTTTAGGACTCAGGTGTGTGTGTGGTGGAACTAATTGAGTTCTCCGCGCACCCAGCACTGTTTTTGCTTATTGTTTCTCAACCTGAATTGATTGAACCCAAAATACAACTGTTTTAATTGTTATCGTTTATAACAAGTTCATCTTTTCAACTTTTGAGGTAAACCAAATCTCTCTCCTGGTTGAAACTGATGTACTGGTGAATCCAAAGGCAAAGAACATCTTTGACTTAATTATCTATGTAGGTAAAATAAGGTTCATGACAGAGAGATTAAATATCTCAACATTTCTTCACCTTTCCTCTCTTGTGATTAGCCTTTTAATTGGATTTGAATTCGTGTATAAAATTTCAAATGGGCTTACCCCTTACTTTGTTCTAGGGGCAATCCTAATTCTCATTAGGGCCACAGGTAATACCTCAATCCATTTCATATGAGTTTCCTAGCACAATTTTATTATTTGTCTCTTAAATGTTTAATTCATCATTTCTATTTTCCCACTAGATTATGGTCTCCAAGGGCTGTGCAAACCCCATTTAAACTGGGGGAATATGGGCACTCCTTGGACTATCTCTGTGGCAAAATGGGTGCATTATCAGAGGAAAATCCTTCTGGAATCCAAATCTAGGAATTATTTCCTTTAATATTACCTTAACAACTTCTCTCACCTGATTGGTATGGCAAGGGAAAGCTTCCAGCCATCCTGAAAAGGTATCTACTGAAACCAAGCAAATATACTGATTGCACCTCTGTAACTCAGAAAAATCTATTTGCCAGTGTTCCACAGGAGCAATTCCTCTCTTCACATCTCCTGTCAGTGGTTTCTTTTGGATTTTAGGATTATTCATACAACACATCTGGCATTTCTTTACAGTGATGTCCGCAAGGGTCTGCATTTTTGGTCCTACTGTATATATTTTGATGCTATCTACTAAGGCTTCAGTTCCCAAATAGGTTTCATTATGCATTTTCTGCATGAGTTTTTTCATCATTTTCAGACATTAATACTTAATGATCAGGTGTCACCCACCATCCTTCAGAATTTTTGGAACATTTTAGTATTTCGGCCAATTTATCTTCCTTTTCTGTACATTTTGGTAACTCCAAACTCATTTTTCTTTTGAGTATTTGTGCTCCTAGTATTGACCCTTTTATTGCTGCCCTTCTTGCTGCTGGTTCTGCTCGTTGATTTCCCAATATTAGGTTCTCGTTCTGGCAGGGGCAATAGGGTGGCAGGGTTTAGGGAGGTTACTGTTTTAAGACTGGTGTCATCTTGTTCCGGCAAAATGGCTTGGTATCTTGCTAGTTGACTAGGAGAGATCCAGTGATGTCCTTTCTGTTCTAGAATGGCTGTTACTGCATAAGGCACTAGGACAGTTACTGGTTGTCCCAAAGTTGATTTTCAGGCTTCTACAATTAACAATGCTGTGGCAGCTACAGCTTGCAGGCAAGCAGGCCAGCCTTTACCATCTTCATTTAATTGTTTAGAAAAGTAAGCAACTGACCACTTCCAATCACCAAGTGTCTGAGTTAACATCCCCAATGCCACTTGTTGTCTTTCATGTACATAGAGCTGAAAAGGGTTATTCATATTAGGTAAGCCTAAAGCTGGAGCTTCCATCAATTCTCTTTTTATTTCAACAATTGTAAACAATTGTTCAAAGTGTATAAAAAGTTTTACCATGTGTGAAGAGGTGTGCTAGTTTTGTGGATTACCACCTACCACCCATCTCTGCACAGACATGCAATAAACAAATCTCTCTACTGTGTGTGTGGATTGGCTCTTGCACACAGTGTGAAGAACCTGGACAAATAAACAGATATTATTCCCTCATTCCATCACACACAACCTCTCCATTGTTCATAAGAATAGGCAATGACTTGGGCTCCATCTGTCAATGTGATTGCTCAGGACAGGAGAAGGGGTGTTTTGGATTGTTGGGAGCCAAGACTCGCTTTGTGTTGGGTCACCACCACATTTACCTGGCTCCTCGTGAGGCTCATTCTCTGTTGGTTCAAGGGGTTCCTGCTGTAGCACTTCCTATAATATACAAGTCAAAGAAGGGATTATTTTTCCCTGAGGTTGAGACTTCTTCAGGCATACACCAGATCTCCCCATCCTTCTGCATTACCCACCAAGTGCACCCAGGTCCTTGAGCAAAGACAGTTCCAAGAGTGAGCTTGCCTTTTCCCAAGGGAGGAGCAACCCTCACTGCCTTTCCCAGCCACTTATCTACGTGCAGAACAGGGACATTATCTCCTCCCACATTATAGAGGGGCTTTGTGGCTTTGTTTGGGCAGAACCAGGGCGTTTAGCAGATCCCCTGGTCTTAGCCAGTGCGACAAATTCATGCCTGTTTGAACAAACTGAATTTTGGTTCAGGCAGATGCTCAGCAAGTCGGCCTAACCAAAGTTAATCCTATTGTGTGAGGCTATCAATGAGAATCCAGCACCAAAACCAAATAACCAGTTTGGCTGGACATTGGGCTGATAAGTGTCTAAAACTGCATGAAAACAGCAGAAAATCTGACTATGAATCAACCACTTTATGCTATAAATATGTGCAGCCATCAGGGTCCATTCAGCTCTCTCTCTGTAGCAGGTGGCTACATGGTGATCTCCCCTTGAGTAGGGATACTTCTCAAGGTTACCCCTCCAGGCTGAGAGATCCTTTACCTGACACCAGGCATCGATGGATTGGTGACATTATTTGCATGCATGTAACATTTAAGATACATATAGTAAGCTTACGTGATAATCTTTGTATCCCATACTAACTTTGTGTAGCAATTAGCAGAGTATTGACCACTGTGGCAATGTATTTGGAAGAAAAAGGACATGTGGACTATCAAAAGTTGCTCTTGCTTTAGCAGCTTGACATGATTAAAAGCTTTATCTGCTCAGCAAGGCCACAAGGTTGTGTGAGAAAGACACCTGGAACAAAGAAAACAGGATCTTTGGCAGTTAAGCAGGCAGAAAAACAGGAGCTGAGCTGGGAACTGATGACCGCAAGGATGTCAACAAATTTAAAGATGAGACTAACCGCTTGTATGCTTTTAACCAATTAGTATCTGTATAGCAGCGTGTGAACAGTGTATGTAACCAATAGAATTGTGACGTGTGTATGAATATGAAAATTGTATATAAGCTTGCAGAAACTTAAGTAAAGCAGCTTCAACTAGGATCATATTGATATGTCATTGAGTCCATGATTTTTGCTCTTGCAGACCACCAATCCATCTGTACTTGTTAAATATTTTACATACCTAAACTTACTGATTAGAACTCAATAAACCAACTACTAGATCAGATCTTTCTGAGTAATCTATGATTCTTCTCCTGCAACAGCCAGCCAAGTGGCTTCTGCTAAATTTATATTCCAGTGCTTTTATTCCTCAGTGACCAATGATTTCAGCATAGTCTTTAACAGTCCATTGTATCGTTCAGTCTTTCCAGAGACTTGTGGGTAACAGGGAATATGATACACCCAATCAATGCTGTGTTCCTTGGCCCAGGAGTCTACTTTGGAAATGAGTCCCCTTGTCTGACTTGATTCTTTCTGGGGTACTGTATTACCATAGAACTTGCCTTTCAAGGCCCAAAATGGTGTTCTGGGCAGTGGCATGGTTTGTTGGGCATGTTTCTAGGCATCCAGTAGTTGCTTCCACCGTTTTAAGCGTATAGCACTGTCTTGGTTTCGGCTGGGATAGACTTAATTTTCTTCTGGGTGGCTAGTGACGTGCAGAATCAAACTATACAACTCAAGGAGAGTTATAAAGCAGGTATGTTTATTGCGGCACCAGGTGCAAGGGGGATCACTCCTCCTAACTTGCACACTTAGTTTTACTCACAATACATATTTATACAGTGAAGTTCGTTAGTTCTGACCAAAGTCTACACGTACTAACTAATTATTGGTTAGTTGCTTTCTTGCTTCAATTTAAAGTTACATTTCATTTTAAATTCACTACACATGTTCCCCGAGCAGAGGATCCACCCTCTTGGGGGGGGGGGGGAGGGCATTTGAGTAGGAGGTCGGATCTCCCACTACCATAATTATTTTATCCTAGTATCCTTGAGTCTTATCATTTCAGTAGTTTGTTTTCTTTTAGCAGTTAGCAAGTCCTTGTCAGAAGGCTCCTTATTTACATTCTTCTTGAGCTCTTCTACATCTGTACTAACTGTCACTTTTTGAAGTGCTGAGTGGGCCGAGCTCCAGACCTTATCTCTCAGACAGTGAGGCTCCTGCTTGCCTGTTGGGTGGTTCCTGTTATCTATGCAACTCCTGCCTGCAGCAGAGTTTTAGGTTTCTCACTGTATTTTCTCCCATCACTACTGCAGTGCTGTGTTCCAGATTTGGTGTGGGAACAGTGCTGATAACATGCTGAAGTTTTTGGTTGTCGCTGAGTAGTGTTTGTACTGGGTTTGGGGGGTATTCCAAACCATGGGACATCATGCTCGGTATATAAACTGGGGGCGGTGGTGTTGGCTGGGACCTGCCAATTGTTGCTCGGGGACTGGCTGGGCATTGGTCAGCGGGTGGTGAGCAGTTGTATTGTGTGTCACTAGGTTTCTTTTCTCCCTTCCCTTTGGATTTCATTCCTCTCACCCTTCTCCCTCCTTTTCATTATAACTGTTATTGTTGATTATTATTGTTGTTCTTTTGTTTTCATTTTATCTCAGTTATTAAACTGTTCTTATCAACCCTCTTTCTAATTCTCCTCCCCACCCCTCTGGGTGAGGGGGGAATAAGCAAGTGGCTGTGTGTCATTTATTTACCTGCTGGGGTTAAATCACAACAAGCATTTGCCTTGGCAGGTTTATGGCAATGGTCCAATACAGTCAATCTTCCAGGCCTGGCCATATTGATATCCCAGCCACCGCCCTCTATTCCAGTGATTTGAAGAATCACTTCACCAATATACAAGCAAGCAGAGGTTATCTTTATTTGGCAGCGCTGGGTGCATGGGGGGATCGCTCCACCAAAGTCATGCACCCCATGGGAACCTTTCAGCCCCCTCTTTATACAAGTCACTCATGTCTATTCATTAACTTTCCGGGAACTCATTAACATATCTCGAACCTGGACAATTAGCACATTCCCATTCAAGGACCTAGTGTATCTTCAAGTTAACAATATTAACATATCTTGTGCCTGGACAATTAGCACGCTCCCTATGTCACCCATTTAAGGATTTAGTACATCCTCAAGTTAACAATAAGGGTCTCCTCAGATAAACATGAGCACACTGTTCTTTAAATAAATCATATATGGCCCATTATTCATTCCCCCCTTTTCTAATAGCTATTGTAAATTCTTTTACAACTATAAAAAATCACTATTCCCTATGATCATTCTTTGACAGTACCAAAAAAAACATTGAAGTAATACACATATTAGTATTCCTAAAACTATTACAATGAGTATTATAACAAAAGCATGCTTTAACCATTCCAGATTAGGTAACCAAAAAGTTAATTTGTCCCATATAGCCTTAAAATTCCATGATAAATAATCTTTGGTAATTTCATGTAAAATCTGAAACTTGTTCCATATCTTCTGGATATCTGTTTCAATTTGATTACTTTGTGTTGACTGCTGACTGCCGACAGACGTTGGTGTTGTGGGTTCCTTGCTGACAATTTTGGCACCACACTTGATGTTGTCGACATCGGTCATGGGTATGTCCTGGCTTCCCGCATCTATAACAGAGGAAGTCTCGGCGCGTGGTGGTCGCTGGCTTCGGGGGCGCGGTAGCCCCAGGGGGGCGCAGAGGCGCAAGCGCTGCAAAAGCCTGACTTTGGGCTTGCACTAAATCTCTCCCTACTGCTTGGATTGCTTCCACTAGCAAGGCTTGCTGACCTACTGGCACCTGACTCATTCGCTCTAGCATTGTTTCTACAGAAGAATCTAAGGGCAGGGTTACTAAAATGCCTTTGGTGTAACTGTTACTATTCTCCAAAATACATTGGCGCAATAACGGCCCTTTCATAAAGGTAGGCATATCAGCTAAGTTGATAGCATCAGTTACTCAGTCAACAAAGGATGCAAAAGACTCATCTCTCCCCTGTTTAACAGATAAATACGATGGTGAGGGTGGCGAAGTTTTTACTCTCTGCAGGGCTTCTCGGGCCAGTCTCATGGACTCGGCTGCTACCTCAGGGGTAAAGTGCAGTTGAGCGTTGACGCTTTGAAATGGCCCTGTGCCCATTAGCTGCTCAACGGTGACTCCTAATAGGGGATCACCCTGCTGCCTTGGACTATGTGCAGATACTTCACACAGCCGCTGCCAATGGGCTTGCCACAACAATTGCTGGGATTGTTTCAAAATGAGACGCATTACGTTTTTAATATCTTCAGGGCACAATATATCACTGCTCCAAATATAATTTAACATTTGTCTGGTGGGCTCACTGTGGAGGCCTGACTCATTCACTGTACTACGTAACTGACTCAATATTTTCCAATCAAAGCCTCCCAGGTTCCCTGTCTTTGGTTAGCGGCATTGATCTGATACGTTACAGGGAAAGCTTGTGGGGGGTTGACTTGCTCAGCAATATCAAATATTCCCTGAGCAGCCGCTTCCTGTGCTATTTTTTGCCAATTAATGCGCGTAGAACGCACCAGTTTGTTTACTGTATTTTTTTTTTATTATTTTTTTTTTTTTAGAATTTTGTATTGACTGCCCACTGCTATTTTCTTCCTCAGCAGCACTTTCATCAGATGTGTCTCCGCCCTCTGGCCCCCCCGAGGCTACTGCGCCGGAAGGGGGGGGGGCGGAGGACACGAGGCTACTGCGCCGGAGTGGGGGGTGGAGGACACGAAGGGTCTGGAGGTGGTGCAGTGGGCTCTATAGGTGGTGCAGAGGGCACTGTTTGTGATAAAGGGGGTATTGGAATGTGATTTTCACATGGCATAATTATTCCTGCATTAGGATCTGCGCTTGCAAGTCGGCTTGTTACTGCTGCAGCAAGGCGCTTTTCTGCTTGATATCTTTTTATACAATTAGTTACTTCACGCCATGATTTCATTAATTTTTTTGCTGCCTTATCGTTATCTATAACTAAGTCCCACAAGCAGTCTCCAAACGCATGCCACTCCTCTACTTCAAACATTTTTTCGGGGTCTGTAAAAAACCCTTTCGCTTTTCCCATAGTAATTAATCCGGCCAGATCTTTTAAAGGGCCTACTCCCCGCTTTTCTAAAAAGCATCTTAATAATTCAAAGGCTACCTCTCTTTCCATGATGCGCGCACTCTGTAGTCTCGCCCCCCTTCTTGTCCGGCGAGGTTGGATTTCCGCAACCTCCCTATTGTCTGGTCCAGAGCAGCGATTTCACTAGGTAGCCTCCTTCTCGGCTGGCAGACCCCGCCTTATTGCCGAAGGTCCAAGCAGGGAGACAGCAAACAATGTCTTCGGAGCCAGTTCCCCGCTTCCCGGATGCTGCAACCGGGGCCTCAACGAGCACGCTGTCCACCGAAGGAGGAGTGGGGGTCCTCTCTTCACGGGAACATAATGAAGGCGTCAGTCCCTGTTCGGGCGCCACTTGTTGACGGCGAGGGAAGTCAAGCGGGCAAACTCAATATGAGTGATAAAGCAAGCTTCAATTTATTACGGCGCGATAATGTCTTATATACAGTTCCAGTTAATTATGCCTACTAGTCATCTGCTGATTGGTTAAGCTCTAAAGGGTTACATTTTCATACGTCCTCCTACTTGCGGTTTCTGCGGTTAGCTAGCTACATATATTTTTTTTTTCTCTCTTGTCTACGCGAATTCCTCAAAGTTATTTACAACATTAGGCACAAGGTCAGTGTGTTTTTCTCAACTTCCTTATCAGCATGCCTCAGCACAGCTCCAAGGCCTGCTTCAGCTAACTTACACTAACTTTGTTTCACAAAGATCTTTAAGGGAGTCATGGCCGTGATCACACAGCCATTCTGCAACAACTTTGGTCTACGTATACACCCAGTAATCATTCCATCCATCAGATTGGGAACAAGTGTTTTGCCCTGGGTTTCCAGGACATGCTCCCCCTGTCTTGCTTCGAGCTTTCCAACAACAGTTATTATCACTTTTCATAAATATTGTGGTGGTTAGGTTTAATATTTGTAAATTAAATCTGGGACCCAACTCATATGTTTTATCATCAAATAGGCAATATCCTCCACCATTGCCTGGCTTTTTCAAAAAGTCTGGCCAGGTAGGCCATTTGTCATCGAGATAATTCCAGTTTTGAGAGGCCACCCCATACAGGGGTGTTACCAGGCCTCCTTTAGGAAGAAAGGTACATATCCAGCATTCCTTAGCTTTCGTAGCATTAACAATCATTTACAATGTTTGAAGACATCCTGGTGGCCAGCAGCTCCCACAACTGTAACAAATGCTTTTCTTACTAAAGATTAACACCAAATAAGTTGCTTTTGTATTCACTAAAAATTCCACCTCATTTTTCCTAGTCCCTAGTTCACCAGAACCCCTTGCTGGTTCTTTAGCTTAGGGCAACCTCACTTCCAGTGTCCACTTTCCCTACAATATGCACAGTGATCCGATCCCATAGGAGAGGGGTTCACTCTTTCACTTCTGCCTGACATTCCTCCTCTGTCTCTGCCTCCTCTCCTCTACTGATGTACAGAATTAGACTCTATAACTCGAAAGTTATAAAGTAGGTATGTTTATTGCGCGCAGATGCACGGGGGATCGCTCCTCCACAAGCGTGCATGCCCGAAGTGACGAACCATCTCACATTTATACAATAAAACAAATGAATATTCAATTAACGCCTATACATATTCGTTACCTAAACCCGCTTACTCTCGCTTCGTATGTTAATTAGCTTATCAGTCCTTTGCCTGGAATGTGGTGGTCTTGCAGGTTTGTAGGTGATTCATGTCCTTGTGACCATCTGACCTTCTCCAGCAAGAAGACTTAGCACTCCCTCCCTCTAGATAACATTGGAATGTCTCTCATCCTTTTCTCATCCTTTTTATAAATAGCCCCTTTGTTAGAGGAAGAAGGGCAGGCGTCTCCTCAAAGCTGTGTGGCTATGTGACCAGACACCACACCCATGACCAGTCACCATACCCACATTCCTTGAGCAGACATATACAATCACAATCGATGTCCATTGTCCCCATTTCACACTATTTCTCCATATCACTACCAGTTTAGCCTCTACCCAGCTCTTCTTCTCTTACCTTCTGTACACGTTCCCTGTTCCTTCTATCAACATTTCTACATCACAATTATCTAGTAACAATCAACTCAAACCTTTATCTAGTCCTATTAGGTCATCCTGATAAGTTTTTCACTACCAACTTTCAAACATCTACATTTCCCCATCAAAGATTCACCTTTATTCTCCTCAGACCCATTGCCTGCCCTAAAGGGGCCCTTACTGGTCCTGTTGTACTGCAAATGCTGCAGCACTTGGGGTAACATTTTCAGGTCCTTCTGCTCAATTGTTAGCAACAGCAACCCCCTCCTCCTCACCAGCAGAAGGACTGGAGCAGGAGATGCTCTTCCTGCTCTGCAGGTTACACAAGCCTGCCTCTGCAACAGCACTTCTGCTGTAATTCCTTCTTACCCTGAATGCAAATCTGCTACTTGTTGCTTTAAGCCTGTGTTCTTACATATCATGCCTTTGCAGGCAAACAGCAAACACCCTGCCATGCATCCAGCATGACTCAGCCGCACCTTCGAGGGAGTACGGGGGTTTGTACAAACTCACCCCGATACTTTAACACTTTCACAGGGTCTTTGATTCTCCACCCCCCCACCCCACCCCCATTCCTTTTCCATTGCTAATATTAAAGGATCTTGTGGAGCTAGGTTAATACCACACTCCTTTTACCACTCTGGGTGATTTCTCAGAGTGAAAAACATATCTGCACACATCACTTCATCCCATTTTTCCTCTCGCCTCAAGAATAACATTAACTGTAATAAAACATTATAATTCAGTGACCCATTTAAGGGCCATTTCTCTCCGACCCCTAACTTATACAGGGGCCACCACGGATTGCAGTACCTAACCAAAGTCCTCTTATTCACATTTCCTCCAGGTTGCCCTCCTATTTCCTTCCAGTGACTTAGAACACATCCCAACGGAATCTTTCTTACTATTCCACCACTTTGTTTTCCCCCCATATTATCTCAATCGCTATCCCAGCCACAGACCACTCTAATTTCACTTACAGCTCTCTCTCTCTTATCCCAAGGCGTCCAAACCTTACAGTTAGGGCATTCAATTTCTTGTCCCCACCATACATACAATAATTCTTTACACTGATTTGAAGAATCAGTCAGCAATATACAGGCGAGCAGAGGTTATCTTTATTCGGCAGCGCTGGGTGCATGGGGGATCGCTCCACCAAAGTCATGCACACCGAGGGGACTTTTCAGTCCCCCCTTTATACAGGCTACTCATACCTATTCATTAGTTTTCCAAGAAATTGTTTACATATTCATTACAATTCTGAGAATTCATTTTCATATCTCGTGCCTGCGCAATGTCCTTGAGGAGTTGTCTCTGTGCAGACTCTATTCCTTAGCGGTCATGTTTAAAGCCTCCATCTTCGCCACGTTTCATGTACAACAGGAATCTAAGACAAAATGTCCCTTCTAAAGATAACCAACCCAAGGACTTAGCAGTCTGTACATCCGTCATGTGGCAATAAGGGTCCTTGGGCATTTCCCGACTTTTAACTAAACATAGGTGCGTCATCCTTTACATAAGTGGTACAGCATTCACTATTCAACACCATATACACTTTAAAACATATAGAGGTTCACATTCACCCCTCAAATGTTCAAGACAATAACCACATACCAACATTTATAATATACTTAATACAGAAATGTTCTCACATTTCCAGCATAAAATGAATATAACAATTATTATTAGTAACCCTATAATTATTAATCCTGTATATACAGATTGACTTCAAATTATCAAACGGTTTGTT
Organism: Falco rusticolus; assembly: GCF_015220075.1. NCBI lineage: Eukaryota > Metazoa > Chordata > Aves > Falconiformes > Falconidae > Falco > Falco rusticolus. Next base: position 9,993,618 of record NC_051209.1, on the reverse strand, counting down.
CTTCTTTTTTTTTTTTTTTTTTTTTTTTTAGTCTCCCGACCAAAACAGAATCAGAGTTCAAATATTACCTTAATATCAGAACGAGTACCAGAACAGAATCAGAGTTCCAATATTACCTTAATATCAGAACGAGTACCAGAACAGAATCAGATGTATACCTGCGGTGCTAGCTACCCGGCATATGCCACCCTGCCTAAGCATACAATGATCTTATGGGTTACGGACAGCTTTACAGATGGACCGGTCCCAGAACAGAAATATCTGATACAGTACTGTTCAAAACATAGCAGAAAATAATATTTGAATAAAGACAGTACCTTTGCTCCACAAGATGGAGTCCTTGTCTGCTCCTGCGGTGATCCAGATGAGACAGGAGCCCTTCTGGGAAAATCCCCGGGGGTACCCTAGGGAGTCCCCGCTCTCCAAGCCTAGTAGAGGAGGTCCCATCTGGGTCGCCAAATTGATTTAAAGAATCAGTCACCAATATTTGAGCGAGCGGAGGTTATCTTTATTTGGCAGCGCTGGGTGCATGGGGGATCGCTCCACCAAAGTCATGCACACCGAGGGGACTTTTCAGTCCCCCCTTTATACAAGCTACCCATACCTATTCATTAGTTTTCCAAGAAATCGTTTACATATTCATTACAATTCTGAGAATTCATTTTCATATCTCGTGCCTGCGCAATGTCCTTGAGGAGTTGTCTCTGCGCAGACTCTATTCCTTAGTGGCCATGTTTAAAGTCTTCATCTTCGCCACGTTGCATGTACAACAGGAATCTAAGACAAAATGTCCCTTCTAAAGATAACCAACTCAAGGACTTAGCAGTCTGTACATCCGTCATGTTAACAATAAGGGTTCTTGGACATTTCCTGACTTTTAGCTAAACATAGGTGCGTCATCCTTTTAGATAAGAGGTACAGCATTCACTATTCAATATGCTGCTAGTATCTCTCTTCTGGTCAGGGTGTGGTGGGCCTTGGATCCTCTATACACTCGGTTCCAAAACCCTAGAGGTCAACCTCAAGTCTCTCCAGGTACTTTTTGCCAGAGGCTGCAGATGAGGCCATGCTCCCTAGATGCAGTGTGATGCACATTTCTTACATCTTGTCCTGTCAGGACTGGTTCAAGGGCTACCACACAAGCTATCGCCTGTCTAATCTGTTTAAAGGCTTGGAGCTGCTCAGGGCCCCACAAAAAATAGTTCTTTCAGGACCCTCAATAGAGAGGGCTCACAAGCTGACTGTAACCTGGAATATGCATTCTCCAGGAACCCACAACTCCTAGGAAGGCTTGGGTTTCTTTTTTGTTAGCTGGTGGGGACATAGTTGTTATATTATTGATCACATCCATTGGGATGTGATGACACACTTTTTGCCATTTTATTCCTAAAAACTAGGTCTGTTTAGGTCCTCTGACCTTGCTTTGTTTTACAGCAAAACCAGCTTTCAGAAGTGTCTGGATTATTCTTTTACCCTTTCTCAAACACTTCCTCTGTTGTGTCACCCCACACAATGATGTCATCATCAATATATTGCAGGTGTTCTGAAGCTTCACCTTGTTCCGGTGCAGTCTGGATCAGTCCATGACAAATGGTAGGACTGTGCTTCTACCCTGGGGTGGTCAATTCCAGGTGTATTGGACACCCCTCCACATGAAAGCAGACTGTGGCCTGCATTTTGCTGCCAAAGGAATCAAGAACACATTGGCAACATTAATTGTAGCATACCACTTGGCTGACTTGGACTCCAATTCATATTGGACCTCTAGTATGTCCAGTACAGCAGCACTCAGTGATGGTGTGACTTTGTTCAGGCCACAATAGTCTACTGTTAGCCTCTATCTTCCGTCAAGACTTTTCCACTGATCATATGGGGATTATTAAACAGTGAGTAAGTCTTGCTGATCACTCCTTGGCTCTCCAGACAATCTATCAGCTCATGGATAGGAACCAGGGAGTCTCAGTGTGATACTGCTGTCAGTGTACCATCATGGTAGCAATCAGCGCCTGCCATTCTTTAACTCACAGCAACCCCACAACAGAGGGATCCTCCAAGAGACTGGGAAAGGTATATAGCCCTTTAATCTTCTTTGTGTCCACACCAAAGTCCATCAATACCATTTTGGGTCTCTGAGAGACTGTATCCTGAAGTAGTCTATGCTGAAGATAAACAAGGCCTCCAGGCCAGTCATAGTAGGATACTTCTGCCACTTGTCTGATATTAGGCTCACCTTGGCCTCCAACACAGACAACTGCTGGGACCCCCATGTCACTTCAGAAATCCAGATGGGTTCCACCTCTTTGTGCCTTGATGGCATTAGGGTACACTGTGCACTGGGTGTCCACCAAACCTTACACTCCTGTGGGTCTGATGTGGCAGGCCATTGGATCCACACAGTCCAGTAAATTTGGTCATCCCTTTCCTCTGCCTGGCTTAAGATAGGGACCCTCTCTTCCTTGTTGGAGTCAGACCAGAAGTCTCTTCACCAAAATCAAGATGAGAGGTGTTCTTAGCCCTTCTTATAAGTCTAGGAGATTGCTGGTTGCCTTCTGTCATCTCAATAACAACTGAAGTGACAGTCTTCTTGGATGGCCCCTCTTAACAGCTGTCTTCCCCCACAAGTCACATGCATAGGCTTCTAGCTTCAAGGTAGGCTCACCATCCCACTTCCCCATATCCTTCTCCTAGTCACGCAGGGAGAACCAGAGGGTGGAATGCAGCATGTACCTGTGACTCCCTTTCCCTCCAGCAGGGGAAGGCAAACTCTGTGGGGTGCTCCTACAGCCTAGAGGGTGGCCCACACAGAATAGAAAAAAGATTCTTTTCAAATGCTGGAGCTGGCAGGACAGTCTCTCCACAGTTGGTATCTTGATGCCTGGCCAGTCCATCATCACCAGGATGGCATATAACACCAGTGCATTTCGCACAAACCTCCCTCCACATGTCCCATGTACACTGGATGCCATTTGGATCTTTGGAGACCTGGTTGTCACCCAGGTCACTGTAGATGATCTCCACCACTGCTAATTCTCTCAGATATTGGACACCTTCCTAAGTGGTGGTCTACTTTCCTCAGTCATTTACAAGATCATGCTTGAGGGTGTAAGAAACTATGCACTAGGGTATTGTTTATTAAGATTTATGTTAAGCCCAACGTAAAGATTAGGCAACAAAAGATAAGATAACCGCCAGGTGTCCAGGATGCCACTTGTGAAAGATAAGGTAACCGCCAGGTGTCCAGGATGCCGCTTGTGCATATGAATGAAGGGTCAACACCTCCACTACTTCATGAACACGAAAGTAAAAAAAGTATAAAAACGGACTGTTTGAACTGCTCAGTACGGCAGTTGGCGAAGCGCAGACTCCCCTGCCGTCCAGCGCTGTCTTTGCTCGTATTCTACTTGCTGTAATTAATAAAAATTTTAATTGGATTATGATCCATTGTGGTCTCAATTTATAACAAGGGTATACCTCACCTTTACACTCAACAGGAGCCACTGCTAAAGGCTGCATATTGTCACCTCTTATCTAATTTCTTTGTCAATCCCCCAGTCCCTAGCTAAGGATTCTGGCTGCTGGGCTTCCTTACACTCTAATTCCTGACTGTCAGCCCGAGTATCCCAGCATCGGGAGCAAACAGGAAGCAATTTGCTCACCTGGCTGGTGGTCATAATCTTTGCACAGATCTCAAAGTTCACTCAGGATTAGGAACCAGGTGGTTTCCACCTCTTGAATGACTTCTGTCACATCCTCCAGTGACACACTTCTAGTTTATCCAAACATGTGACAACTGCAGAATTAGCTTTCTCAACGGAGAGGGAAACACATTTAACAATTGTGGCCTATAAATATTTGCTAATCAACTGACCTCAAAGACTGATACAAATTCTCAACGTATTTTCCTTAACTGTTCGTAGTCCACTAAAAGTGTAATTTTAATCGATCTATTAAATGTTTAGTGTATTTCATTATGCTTTTATTGTTATCCCATGTTGCAACGGAGGGAAGACACAGTCACTCAATATGAGTGATCAGCAGACTTCATTTATTGTGCCTTACAGCCATCTTTTATACCTTATTATAATTAGCTCATACATATTACAAAAGTTAAGCTCATTATTGGTTAGTGTTGGGGCTCTTGCTGTATTGAATGATTATACTGAACTCTGAAGCAAGTGGAAAAATACTGAAGAAATAAGACGAGGTTACGGCCAGAACAGTGGGATGAAGAAAAAGGAGCAAATTGCAGATGTTTGCTCAAAAGCAAGGCCAACGGGACGTGATAAGAGGAGCTGGGAAACCGCAGAAAGGAGCCTACATGCCAGAACAAGCAGAAACAGAAATCTTCCCAGTAAACAATTGTTAACCAATCCTATTATTATACGCTTGTAAAATAGCCAACCACATTATTGCACGCATATAGAATGCCTTATAAAAGTCTACCTGGTTTGTACAATAAACGGATCAGATCTTGAACTCTGTGAGTATTTGAATCTGACTCCCGCTCGCCCGAAATGCCCGCAGCATCTGGTGACCCCCGACGTGATCCGATGAGGGTCGACAGGATCGGTTAAAAGGTCAGGAGGATTCATTAAGGATCGTGTTACGAGCTGCGGAGCCGGCGAGGATCCTGCTGCCAGCGGAGAGAGAGCTGGGCGCCCGAAGAAAGGCGGAACGTGCACGGCTGACCGGTGCGTCAGGAAATTTAAGCAGGATGGGAATCACTGCATCAGTGGTGGAAAAAGCAACCGTAGACAGTTTGATGAAACTGGCAGAAAAAACTGAAACGCCAGTCTCACGGCAGGCAGTAGTTGATCTGCTATGTTGGAGTCGCCGCCATGGTTACCTTGCTTCTACGCAAGATGTATATAATAATGAAACATGGAAGAAAGTAGGAGAGGACTTATGGGAATCTGTGCAAGTTGGGACTAAGGGGGTAAAGACTTTGGCTCGCACGTATCGAGCTGTACGGGGTATGGTCGCGCAATTACCACCCTGGTGTCCTGAAAAGGAACAAGCGGCGAGCGGCGGCGTGTGGCCCGGCAGGCCCCGTCCCGGCCGCGGTTTCTCTCCGAGGCTGCACCCCCCCCTCCACCCCCCCCGCTCCGATCGGCGCCATGGCGATGCAAGCGGCCAAGCGAGCTAACATCTGGCTGCCCCCAGAGGTCAATCGGATCCTTTATATTCGGAACCTGCCGTATAAAATCACAGCGGAGGAAACGTATGATATTTTTGGGAAATACGGACCTATTTGACAAATCAGAGTTGGAAACTCTCCTGAAACAAGAGGAACAGCTTAAGCTTCTCAAGGAAAAATACGGACTTGATTACAAACCCCCCCCCCAAAAAAGAAAAAAAAAAAGAAAAAAAAAAGAAAAAAAAAGAAAAAAAAAAGAAAAAAAAGAAAGACAAAAAAGAAAGAAAGAAAAAAAAAAGAAAGAAAAAAAAAGAAAGAAAAAAAAAGAAAGAAAAAAAAAGAAAGGAAAAAAAAGAAAAAAAAAAGAAAAAAAAAGAAAAAAAAAGAAAAAAAAGGGAAAAAAAAGAAAGAAAAAAGAAAGAAAAAAAGAAAAAAAAAGAAAAAAAAAGAAAAAAGAAAAAAAAAAAGAAAAAAAAAAAGGAAAAAAAAAGTGCTTCAGATGTCACCTACAAGAAATGCGTTTCTGCTTTGAACTAGCTTTTGAGCCTTTGGGAGTAAACTATACGGCTATAAATCAATCATATTGGGGTTGGTTAGATAAGAAGTATAATGACACGAATTTTGGCTTTAGTGATAACTGTACCTGGTGGAATACTACACTTGTTAAAAATACGTATTTTTTGCAACAGTTGATTTACCGTTTAAATGTATCAATTTATTTACCTCAACAAGAATTGAGGGTGGTTGAGGGATTTATTGAAACAAGGTCTGTCTATATTGTTGTTTGTTATTCTTTTGTTACTTTTAGTGCCTTGCCTTTTACAATGTTTTCAGAGCTGTGTGGAACGCAGTATTAATGCTGTATTTAAAAAGAAAGGGGGAGGTGTTGGGGCTCTTGCTGTATTGAATGATTATACTGAACTCTGAAGCAAGTGGAAAAATACTGAAGAAATAAGACGAGGTTACGGCCAGAACAGTGGGATGAAGAAAAAGGAGCAAATTGCAGATGTTTGCTCAAAAGCAAGGCCAACGGGACGTGATAAGAGGAGCTGGGAAACCGCAGAAAGGAGCCTACGTGCCAGAGAAAGCAGAAACAGAAATCTTCCCAGTAAACAATTGTTAACCAATCATATTATTATACGCTTGTAAAATAGCCAACCACATTATTGCACGCTTATAGAATGCCTTATAAAAGTCTACCTGGTTTGTACAATAAACGGATCAGATCTTGAACTCTGTGAGTATTTGAATCTGACTCCCGCTCGCCCGAAATGCCCGCAGCAGGTTAGTTGCCTAAATATCAAGCCCGCCCCTAGTTTCTCTTCTGTAGTTATCTGTTCCCACCTGTAACATTCTTTTCCCACCGCGATCTTCCTGTTATTGTGTAACAAGGACAGCCAAAGACAGTGTATTTTTGCTTTACTTCAGATAAGCTGAGAGGGATGTGCATTTTTGTCCAGCCAGCTGTACTATGTTTATGTGAACTTTTTCAGCTAGCCAGTTATCCACAATCCCAAATCTGGGTTCTTCACCCAATGTGCAGGAGCCAATCCGCACACAGAGTAGAGAGATTTGTTTATTGCTGTCTGTGCAGAGATGGGTGCTAGGTGGTAAATCCACAAAGCTGGCACACCTCATAACACATAGCAGAACTTTTTATACACTTTGAACAATTGTTTACAATTACGTTTAGTCACACTTAATTCTCATTGGTAATGTAAGAACAAGGTTCGTCTCCATTTAAAGGTACAGTGTTCTGGTTTTTCACCACATGTGTTCTGTGGGGAGGGGGCTTTGTTAGTAGGGGGCTTTCTTTGCTCGAGGGTGGATCTTTTAGTATGCTAATTAGGAGAATTCCACACGTAGTTCCAGTAATTTTCTGTTTAGTCTCATTATCAATTCGGTTCTCCTTGAGCTTATCTTGTTGTGCTCCAGCTTGACATATTTATGGTGTCTATTCCTTCTCCCAAGGCCATGTTTTATTAACTGTTTGCAAGGGTTTAACTAACATCCTCTGGTTTTCAAATTCTTTGTTTTTCACTATAGATATTTACTTTTTCCCCCCCTCTCTTTTTCTTTTTTAAAGAAAATTCTTATATCAGTGCTAATCAGAGCCTCTCAAGAAATAGTTTTGGCTGAGAGGAAAACCAATAAAATTAAAAAAAAAATTAACATCTTGAGCTTCCTGTTGTGTACTGCTCATCTCCCTTCTTTTGGCAGAAAACTGCTATGTAGTTCATTGAGCAATTCCTATTAGCTTCAGGGTCTCCAAGAACAGGACTTTGGTGTCAGACAGCATCTCCACAACAGAGTTGCCTAGAAATCAGTGCATACTAACAAAGAGCTGCCCTGGAAGCAAAATGTTTTGGCCTAGGTAGACATTACCACTAAATTTCCTAGATCAGAGTAGATGTACCCTGTTCATGAGGTTGGAACCTGTTCCTGAAGCATCTTCCTATTTACTTCCATTCCCTGGGCATATCATCCATCTGCCCAGCTAAAGTGGGTGTGCGGGTTGAGTTGTTTACTTTTTTACCCAGACCAACACTTCCTAAAGTGTTGCAAGGTGGTAGACATTGATCTCTACTGGAAAGATGAACAAAGAAGCTGGACCAAGCCTGAAGTCCCATCCTGTCCCCCAGGGCACAGATGTGACAAGACAAAGAGGCCAGGAGCAAAGTTGACATTTACCACAGCTTCTGTCCAGGCTTCCATACTCCCTGCAACTAGCAGGGCTGCCTGGCTGAGGCGATAACAGTGCCTTTTGTTTACACACTGATGTCCTATTGAGTCACCAGAGATTGAAATGAGAGCAGTATGAAAGGTGGAAACTATCTTAATTCCTACTGGAAGTCCTCTAATGGACTGTTAACTTGCAAGGCTAATTCAGGATCACAGGGTTGTCAGCACAGTTAACCTCTTTATTGCTGATAAATGGAGCATGAACTTTGTCACCTTTTGGCACTTCTGCTCAGCAGGCAGGCTGTGTGCTCTGGCACACTGGCATTATTATTGCATTGGGATTATTCTTAGCTGTAGGGCTGCTTCCTCTATTTGGCCATAGACTTGTGAGTTCAGCAGCTAAAACTGGTGGGACTCCAAGCTGCAGTCCAGGGAAACCCCTGCATTTCCTCTGCAGTTGCTTAATCTGGGAGTAGTGGCTCTCTTGTAACTATTAATATCTGCAAGAATTTAGGTGAACAGAACAAGTATTAGTGATATGGAGAAATAGTGTGAAATGGGGATAATGGACATCGATTGTGATTGTATGTGTCTGCTCAAGGAATGTGGGTATGGTGACTAGTCATGGGTGTGGTGTCTGGTCACTTAGGCACACAGCTCTGAGGAGTCAACTACAGTTTTGAGGAGACGCCTGCCCCTCCTCCTCTAACAAAGGGGAGACGGGGAGACGCCTGCCCCTCTTCCTCTAACAAAGGGGAGACGCCTGCCCTTCTTTCTCTAACAAAGGGGCTATTTAAAAGAGAATGAGAAAAGATGAGAGACATTCAAATGCTATCTAGAGGGAGGGAGTGCTAAGTCTCCTTGCTGGAAAAGATTGGGTGGTCACAATCACCTGAAGAAGATCGGATGGTCACAAGAACATGAATCACCTACAAACCTGCAAGACCACCACATTCCAGGCAACAGACTGATAAGCTAATTAACATACGAAGCGGGGTTTAGGTAACGAATATGTATAGGCGTTAATTGAATATTCATTTGTTTCATTGTATAAATGTGAGATGGTTCGTCACTTCGGATATGCACGCTTGTGGAGGAGCGATCCTCCGTGCATCTGCGCGCAATAAACATACCTACTTTATAACTTTCGAGTTATAGAGTCTAATTCCGCACGTCATTAGAAATACAGGTTTCCATATAAAAATCAGTGCCATGGCTCATGACTTTGCTCCTGTAAAGTTCTTTTAACTTTTCTTTCTTTTTTTTCCCCCCGTGACTGCTCTTTGGTAGAGCATGGGCTAACAGTCTTCAGAACTAGCATGAGATGGAAGAAACTCCCCAGAAAGGAGTTATGGATTAATTTACTCACCCATGTTGAAAAAATTTCCTCCCGATATCCATGAAGAAGTACTTGGTTTTTGGAAAACTCTTTGCAAAACTTGAACATGTGTTAAAGGAGAGCTAATGGGCAGATCACAACTGCCTTTGATTCCCTGGAACCAGTGGGAGGAAGGGGATAGAGTGTTGAAACTTTTCCAGACTGCCTCCATGAAGACCTTTTTTCCTAGGCTTGATGACAGGTTCTCACAAGAGCCTTCATTTTGAAATGGGATTATTTCCCTGGCGGATAGCTTGATAGAAGTCGGGTGTTTGGGGTTTGTGGTTGTGGGGTTTTGTTTGTTTTATAATTTAAAATGTAATATTAAAAGACAAAGAAGCAAATTATCTGCCTTCGTGCTGATGGTACATCAAAGAGTACAAAGCCCAGGCATGCTCTTACTGTGAAGAGGATGATTTATAGAAAATTGCAGGCAGAACACATCCATGTTCTGGCAGCTGTAATGACAATCCCTCCTTAAATTCACTAAATCCAACAGTGCTCCTTCTGCCCAGAAATTATTCTTCCTCCTATTTCTTACAACCCTTCATTGAAGGGAGTGGGGAAAGATGGAAAAAGAAGGAGGAGTAAGAATTTGCTCCTGTTTAGCAATGAACTTGTACGGCTCAAAGAAAGATTTAATGTGAGAGACCCTGTTTGTGTGCTTTGTACTTGCTACAATTTGGTCTGTAACTGAGCTGGGATAGTTTTAATGTACCTGATCTCTTCTGTGGCAAATAAAATCTTGGCTCCTTTAAGATTATCTCAGCTTCAACACTCCAATAAAACTTCCTCAGACCAGAGGAGAGATCTTCCCCCTTACTGTGTGGTTCTACTCTCTCTTCTATCTATATAAATTGCAGTGCTTGAGGGCTCAAGAAATCCCAGCAGTGTTCCAATACTAGTCATGCCCTTTGTGCTCAAATTGTTGAGTCACTCCCATACATTTTTTTGGTGAGTATGTATATAACCCCTAATCCCTCCCACCCGCATGCATATGCTCTCCAGTGCTAGATGTAAAACTGGAAAGAATTTGATGGTGCTGTAGGAAGAAGTGTGTGTGTGTGTGAAGATGTGCACAAGAGGTACCTCAGGACAATGATTATTATTAATGCAAGCAACACTAAATAAAAATTCAGACTAAGGCAGCTTTGTCTTTGCTTTTTTACCTCCATCACAATGACAGCATTTCATTATGAACCTTTATTGTTACTTTCCATGGTTTTAAATGATCAGTCACAAAAGCGCAGAAATTTGGGGTTGGAAGGTTTGCTGTTTTAAATAGGATTGCTTATTTTATTTTGCAGCCAAAACATTTCACAAATCTAGGAAATATTTTTGGTGCTTGGTAGTATTCTTCTACATGCTTATGAGGAATAAAAAAAAAGAGATGACCCTGTCTTTATTTCTGGGAGAAGACTTCAAAATACATGCCAGAAATGGACAATGTGAGTTTCTTTACATGAAATGTAAGTTGGAAGGGGAATTTAAAACTGGCCACATGGTAGATCTGGTTTTATGTTTTGCAACCTCCAGTACCTGTTATGCCTCCACCCCATTTTATAGGGTAAAAAAAACTTGCTTAGGGAAGCCATTTTTTGCTATGGCTGGAAGAGAGCTATTACCTAGCATAGTGCTCCTCCCGAGCAGCTCCCCCAGCACTGCAGGAGCTGCTGCGCCCCTGTGCAGGAAGGTTTGAGAATGCAACAGCTGGGAAGGGAAAGCTCTTCAGACCTTTCCCCCTTCTTCTCCTCCTTCCTGACCTGTGAGTGACTCAGTGCCCCAAACCTTAACTTTTTGTTACTATTTTTCTCCCTTTAATCTCCTTCATTTTCGACATCTCCCATCTTCTCTTACATCTGTCTGCTCTGCCTCATAGATCTCTTCCTTGTTTTCCTACTTTCTTCCCTCCTCTCCCATTTCCTTCCTCCTTTTTATTCTTGCTCTTTCCTCTTCTGTGTTCTTTCTTTTTCCTCCTCTTTCCCTACACGTTGTTGTTAGAAAAGATTCTTGCATCCCCTGGTGCTCTTGCATTTTCTGTGATAGGAGATTGTTTTTTTTCTCTTCCCCTAGTAGATCATTATTCAGAAACACAGAATGTGAGACACGGATATCTCAGGTCATCCGCAGCAAACCAGTGAAAGAAGGGGGGGGGGGGGAGGGGAATCAGGGAAAAGATGGCGATCCTCTATTGCCTGCCCAGGAGCACGAATCTCACAAAGCAACTTCCACAGCAATAACAAGAGCTAGACAGAGAGAAAGAGGTGGCAGTGGCGTCGGGACGCTCCTGTAAGTTCTTGCAAATAAAACTCATCTCTCGTTTGGCATGAGAGATTCTCTCATTCGTGTGTGCATGCCGTTTTTTTCCACCATGTTTCTGTGAAATCCATTCATTCAGCCAGAGAAGGAAAAGGGGGTGGGGTGGGGGGAAGAAGCAAGGAAAAAGAAAAAAAAAAAAAAAAAAGCGGCGTGTTTTGTTTGAGAGAGGTCTCTTGCATGAAGGAGGAGGTGCTGGTAGTGGGAGGAGGAAAGCGGTTAATTAATTTTTGTTCTTACATTAAAGTGGGATATGGAGACATAAGTGAGATACGAGCAGAGCTTTTGGGGTGGGGGGTATTTGCGCGCGCGCGCTGTCTGGATGGTGCTCTGTGTGTGTGTGAACTTGGATCGGAGATGGGATAGCCACAGAGGCGAGAAAAGCTCCGTGCTAGCACGACTCAGGCAATCGGGTGACCTTTCTGTTTTTATCCTCGTACCCCCCTTCTCTTCCCCTCTTGCAAAGCTGGTTCCTCACACAGATATTTATTTCCCCCCGACATTGGGATGTGAGGGCTTCTGGTTCTGTCTTTGTGTGTGTGTGTGGCCGGGGGGGGGCAGGGGCAGTGGTTTCTTTGAAGGACATTGTTTGGAGGAGGATGATAGCGTTCAGCTGGAGAGCTGAAGCCATTACACACGCTTTTGCTCCTTTTTCGAGAGGGAGATGAGAAGGGAAGAAAGGAAGAAGCCCACTTCTTGTTCGGTCCCCCGATGTCTCTAAGTCAGACAAGGAAGGAGTTTTCTCCTGCGCCTTTCTCCATCACCCGGAGCAGCTTTTCCTCTCTTTTCCCCTCTTTCAATTTCTTTATCTCCCTGTCCTCCGTTTGTAAGCTGTTTGCTTTGGTTTCAGTTTAGACTCCACAACACAAAGCTTCTCTCTTATGCATGCATGCGTTCTACGGTCTTTTTATGTCTTTTGAAGTTAACTTCCCCCCCTTAACATTGTGGTTTCTGTCCTACGCACAGATCATCCTGGAGTTTCCTATAGATGTGATCTGTTAAGATTCCTCACTTCCCCGGCCGCCGCCAAGGGGTGGGGGAGCTTTGCATTCGTTTTCTAGTGTTTGGGAAACAGAAAGATCTTCAAGTTTGAGTTGCTTTCTACTGCTATTTTTGTGTGACTCTGTGTGTGTATGTGTGTCCCATGAAACTGCTTGCTTGCATGTATAAGAGGAAGTGACTAATTTGGCAGAGAGCTGTGATCTGAGTCAGGTAAGCCATGTCATGTTCTCTAGCTCCACTAGAAAATGGAGGAGAGCAAGCGGGCTTCCAGTAGACAAAGCTGAGATGGGAAGTGCTCCTAACGTTATGGATCTCTCAGTTTTTTAATTTTTATTTTTTTTAAGCTTTGCTAGCAATCTCTCCACAGCACAGCCCCCCCTTCCCCCATTTATTCAGTTTTTCAATATGCAGGACTGTGATGGGTATTCTTTCTGGTTTCATGCTATCAGGAAATGAGAACTGGAGGAAATTGCCTGGATTGTCCTTCACATAGAGGAAAAAACTTTTATTTTGTTGTTTTTAACTTACGTTTCGTGTTGAGGTTACTTTTCTATATATTTTGCTTTGGTTAAAGTTATTAGGATTTAAGGGTTTGATCAGTTAGGTAAAGAAATAGCGTGTGTTTGTGTAATACACATAAAATTTGGAGAAAAGTATTTGTAGCCTGAGGCTGCTCAGGTTCTTCCAGAGAACATTGTGCAATCTCATACCTTCTGTGTGGTGACAATGGCCTGAGTTTTGGCATTTTATCTTCTGATGCTCAAAAGCATTCTTTATCTTGATGTACTTTAATATGGAACATTCTCCTTCACGCTAGGCTGCATATTTATAATACTGGAAAGCTTTCAGGAAGCTTCTCAGTACCATAAAATGTATAATTCCTTGCAGTGTGTGTGGTGGCAACTTTCATGGTGCCAACTTTTTTGGGTATCTTACAATATGCTTATATGTTTTTTGAAAAAACATAACAGGGATGTTGCTGGAAGCTTTTGTGTCATGGAAGTTGAACAGGCAGTCTTTTTTTTTTAACCTACCTTTTCATCTGATATAGTTTAGGGTGGTCTTACGGGTGGCCTTTTTTCCCCCCAATATCATAATTTTGCACATCGTTTGCATAGTAGATACAGTTCCTCAAAATTTCAAATTAAATGCTTTAGTGTGAGCACCTTAAAGTGCAACTCCATAGGGAAAGTATAAGATGGAATACTCAGAAGAGCTCAAGAGGAAATGTGAAATATGGATGGATGTATGGCAGAAATGACAGGATGAGAGAGACCAGTGAATGAATACAAGTAACCATGCTTCTATGCATGCACCAGGAATAGAAAGATGGTAGTGGTTAGTGATGAACTTTAGAATTCCAGCTGCTGCAAGGTTAAAATTAATGCTCGTTTTAGTTTATCTAGCAAGAAACCGTTCCGTATATAATGTAATGTACTTTGAAAATATATTGCTTTATCAGTTATGTATTTATTTAGTTCTGGTTGCAGATGTGCCACCCAAATTACTGAGACACTGTAGTTATCTCCATATTTTTTAAATAAAGTCCTTTGTGAGGTGGGCTGTGGAATGTATAATTTCACCTACATTTAATGTTATACTGTGACTGAGTGAAGAGGGGAAAAATTAACTTTTTTCCTGATGTGATGGTGATGGATGCAATTTGCCAACCTTAGTATGGACCTAAATCAGCACCTAGTGAGGGAAACTAAAAGTTTCTCACTGAACTGTGTTGGTTTGGGTCAAATTCTAAATGCCCATCCTCTCTGTTATGTATAGAGTATTCTTAGATATGTATTTTGTATTGTGAATTGCCTCATATTTTGAGAGATCAACTCAGTACTAGTGCTATAACGTGATGTACAGATGCATTGCACTTGAACATGAAATGTTATCCAAGAGCAAATGAGATTTAAGATTAAGGTCTTTATGGGAGGGCCTATATATTCCTCGCACCTGGTGACAGACACTCTAGTAAACCAAAGGTCATCACAACTGATATAATGTTTGAGTTGTGGTCAATGTGGTTTCATTTCCATGATGGTACTCTTCATTGTTCTCTAAAGAGATTTAAGTCTCATAATTTCTGCTAATGATGTTTCTTGCAGTAATTGTACCCAGACTGAAATTGAAGTTTACCTTGCTGCCAGAAGACTGGCTAAGAAACCTTTTTTTTTTTTTTTTTTTTTTAATTTACACACCAGTGAGCTAAAGGAACATTGGAAAAATTGTACTGAAAAATGCTAGTCACCGTTAACTCATGAATCTTGCAATTGGACATTAATTTTTTGGTTCAAACCAATGGTTTGTAATAGCTTTAGATTTGTGGGCATTCAGAAACTTTCCACAGTGCTAGCCCTTCTAGAAACTTTGCATTCATAATTTATTCTATAGTATATTAACTTGAAATTCTTGATTACCTTTTTTAGGCCCATTAGAAATAGTCCACAGATCACCACTTAAAAAAAGAGTACTTTAAACATTTGATTTCCTTATATGTTACTATTAGACTCGTAATTAATTGTATTGTTGAGAAATGTCAGATTTAACAGGTTGCATTTAACATTTATTTCTTTCATCAATTTGAAGTTATATTTTGATATGTGAGGGAAAGTAAAAAATGTTGTGTATGGGTGATTAAGATATGAAGAATATGAGTACATAATTGGGTGATGGATGGGAAGTAGAGCTACAGAGCTACTGCAAGCAGAAGTGTTGGGGTGGTTGTTTTTTTTAAATTATTATTAGTTATCACTAAAGACAGAATCAAATTTAATAGTGTTGTGGCCTTTGACTTAAAGGAAGATTGATGGAAGCCATGAGTGGATTGTAAGATAGCTAGTTAAGAAACATTGGATGGGAACTGTAACATCTGTCAGATGTCTGAACATATATGTAGAATACGTTTGGTTGTAAGGAATGGACAAGTTGAATTTTTAGGCTTACAAAGGAAATTGGGAGCACTCCAATTTTATTATAGTATAAGCTACAGTTTGAAGAAGGTTACTTAACTCCCAGATATTTCTTAAAGTTTAGAACACCCAGGAACAAGTATAAAAACTCTATTCCTCTGATGGTTTTTGGTTTACAAATAAAACCTGTAGAATTACAATATTATTTGACACTCTTCTAATTTGCAGTAACACTTTCTCTGTGTGTTCTGGCAGATAACTTCTCAAATAAGCAAAACGGTGCTTTGTAGTATGAAACTGGGGGGAGGGGAAGGACTTAAATCTGTAAAACTGGTGAATAACTGTAATGTTCATTAGCAAGCTTTGTGCTATTATGAAACCATCACTAACCAAATGTGCAGGCAAAAAATATGGATGTATAATTTAAAAAACCCAATGCACTGAAATATTGAAAAGAATACCTTGAAATATTGTAGAGGAAGGAGATCCTCTTTTGACAGTTCAGGAACAGTCTACAAAGAACATTAAGTTGTAAAATGTTTTTGTGTCTTAGCTATTTTGTTGTTTTAGATGTTGTTTTGTACTTACAGTGCATCATAGTAAGAAGTCATATAAACGTTTAAATGGAAGATTCTCTCTATTGGACTGAAATAGTCCATTTTGTAAACTTGTTCTGGATAAAAGCTATTCTGCTAGCGACAGAACTGAATGGTTTGCTTAACACTTTGTTGTGGGTTAGCCTTGGCTAAGGGCCAGACACCCACCCAACTGCTCACTTGCTCCCCCTCCTTAGTGGGACAGGAGAAGAATAGGATGAGAAGGCTTGTGGGTCAAGAAATAGACAAGGAGATTGCTTACCAATTACAGTCATGGGCAAAACCGAATCAATTTTGGGAAAATTATTTTAAGTTATTGCCAATTAAAATAATTTGGGTAGTGAGAAACAAAAAGATACACCTTTCCTTCCCCCCTTTCCCATGTCTACCTTCATTTCTTCACTCCAGACTCCTTTACTCCCCACCAGCAGCACAAGGGTTAGGGTCAGTACATAACATTTCCTCTCTGCTGTTCCTTCCCTTTCGTACTTTGCTCCTGCTCCAGTGTGGGCTCTCCCACAGGCTGCAGTCCTTCAGGAAAAAAGTCTGCTCCAGTGTGGGTTCTCCATATGCTGCAGTTCCTTCACGAAGTATCCATCTGTTCTGGCATGGATCCTCCATGGGCTGCAGTGAATATCTGCTCTAGTGCCATGGAGATGACGACGACTCCTCACACAGAGGTGCTACAAATTCTTTATTCAGGGTGGTGTGATGATGCTGGCAGATGCAGTTGACATTATGAGTTGAATGTCAGCTTAGTACTCCTCCGAACTTGTTGACTGTTGAAAAGAAAATGTTCCAGAACACCTAGGAGAACAGGAAAAGAGAGAAAATAGCATGGTTTGTATGCCAGTACTGAAAGGAGAAAAGGGGGAGGAAGTGAGATGATTATTGTAAGTTGAGCTATCTTGTTAGTTGTAGTGAAAATGCTTTAATAGAAGTTTCTGAATGAGAGGATTTGATTTATAAGAATAATTCAGTCTTCATTTATGTCCTGAGCTTTGGAAGTATTATTCTGCCTGTTAAGCTTGTGTTTGAGAAGCTGAATACATGAGTAAATAAAGAGTCAAGTGAGATTATTTTGGATTTTGTACTGTTTTGTTGTTTGCTTTTTTTTAACTTTAGAAGCAGTAGCAAGGACTCCAAGTCTGCTACTCATGTCTTTAGTTTTATGAAGCTATCCCAGATGTCACAGTACAAACTCAACTCGGAAGGGGTTTGAAAGAGGGTGTTTGAGATGGAGAAAGGATTCTCTGTTTCCAGTTTAATCTATTTGAAACACTCAGGCTTATATGTGATTTTAAATTTTTCTGTGTTTAGCAAGAGTGCTTTATTGTTTGTGTAGTAGTTTGTTCAACTTGAGATGGTAGTGTCTAATTATTGCAGTACTTTTTAAAATATTCTTGCCTAATTGCTTATTGAAGAAACTTTAAGTGATGTTTTGGAAAAAAAATCCTCCCACCATGGGCGGTTGTATTTGCTCTGTAGTAGTTTTTGAGATGTGATGGTTAACTGAACATCAATCCTAGATACAGCAATAAAAGCCATGCTTTCTGTTTCACTTTGATCTAGAAACCTCTTTGTTTTTGAGTAGTCTTCATGATGTAATCACAGGCAGTTGGTTTCTAGAATAAATATATTAAGAGATTGACTGGGGCTAAAAGTTTATTCAGTGAAGAGGTGGGAAAGGTCTTTCAAGGAAGACAAACAGTTTGGGTCAGCATTAGTAGAAATAGAAAATAGGCCAAACTCTTCAGCAAAAAGATGACTAGGATAAGGCATGGCATAGTTAGATATGGCAGAAACCTGCTGTTAATAGTGATTGCATGGGATAGAAAGGCAGGTGAATGATTTTGCAAGAGAAAACAAAGCAGATATTACAAAGAATGATAAAGACAGATTTCAATATGCTCCTGATAATATGAAAGAGAAGATTTTGTATTGAAAGGTACTGAAAATGGAATCAGGTGTTAACTATTTCCATGGTCTTGTGGACAATAAGGGCTTCATTGCCCTGGTTCAATGAGCAAAGTCTTTACTGATGATAATAATTCTTAGGGTTCAAATAGTTTTGCTTTGGGATGATACCAGTAATCATGGGAAGAAAGCATCATAGGATAGTAGTGCTTGCTGGGAAGTAGATGCTGGAACACAATCAGTTGCCATGATTAAAGATGTGTCTTTGGGCCTCCTGTGATAAGTAACAACTGTTTCTTCTGCAAATTGCTCCCTGATCTCTGTTGGCAAAAGAAAGGAGGATGGAGGAAGGAGATAGTGAAATGTATATTACAGCAGCAAGTATGTGTTCTTTTCTGTAGCTTATTTATTAAAAAAAGGAAAATGCTAAGGGAAGGCTGTATGTGCTTGTAGATTCAGGTCAAGAGTGAGTAGTTTGACATGCAGGGTGGTGTATTTACCTTTTAATTACTTAAAAGATGGTTGGTCTGCTGAACATTTTAATTTAATGTTAAGCTGGGAAAAGAATCATTAGTAACAGGCTCACTGCAGTCAGATGACATTTGCAGATGCCATTTCAGTTGTCTGGTGATGAAGCTAAAGAAAAAGCAAGTATTTTTTTTCTTTTCTGTATTCTTCCTCTTGTTAATTTAATTCCATATTTTCTGACTTGCACTAGGCAGAAGTTCTAGAGTGACTGGTATGGTCAATTAACTCAGTGGTTGGCTAACAGTTTATTCCTCCTTTATTTGAACAAAGTGGATGTTCCAGTCCAGGCTAAACTTGTGAGACTGCTTAGAGTGATGATCTTGTGGTCTATGCTGTAAATCAGCTATGGATATTTCTCTATCGTTTCCAAAGATGACTTGTGTTGTGTTGGGCAGATTGCTTCTGTCCAGAACTTAGTGACATCTGAATATTTATTTATTTGAACTTAAATTTGAATTATTCAGGTCCTTTCAGATTCGGCTGGAATTGTGGCCATGTGAATCTTCATAATTGGGTTTTAAGGGTCTCTGACAAATTACCTAAGAGACTAACACCCTGGAGGGGGGATACAAGATTTTCCATTTGCTATGCTTCCAAGGAATCATGTTAAAACTGTTGATGTCATAACTGGAAAATGTCATTCAAGACAAAGCTTTAAGTCAGAAGTTGCTTGGTGTAGGATGTTGGTCAAACATTGGAAGAGGTTGCCCAGAAAGGTCGTGGAGTCTTCACCTTTAGAAATATTAAAAACCTGACTGGACATGGCCCTGAGAAACCTGCTTTAGCTGACCCTGCTTTGAGTAGAGGGGTTGAACTAGATGATCTCCACAGGTTGCTTCCAACCTCAACCATTCTATGGTTCTGTGACAGGTAGATTGACCAAACCTCGCATATGGTGTTTTCTTGCAAATCAATATGAAATGCTGGTTGTCCTCCATCATTCTTCAGTGCTTCCACAAGTTCACCAATATCACTTCAGTGGTTTATGTTAGTATAATTTAATTGCTGGTATTCTGGTTGTATCTGTATTTATTTTAAGAATTCATGTCTACTTAGGTTTGTTAATGTACTGTAAGATCAGATAAGCTGCAAAGATCTCAAGGGGGTGAACAATCTGTTTTTAATGTGTTTGAAGGATAGACGATGTTACCATGTAGTGAATTTTTTCTGTCTCGTGGCAGTGAAGTCCAGTCATATGATGAGGTAGTAACTTAGGGTGTGAACGTTTTCTCAGAGTAGGGTTTGTTTTTTAAGATGGATGGAGGTAAAATGTCATGCTGTCTATTTCTATACTTGCTACCTTGACATGCAGCAGAGTAAACCTCTTTACAGGTGAAATAAGCAGCCTGCTTATGGTCTGACAGCAATGCCTGCTGATCTGTTCACTTCCAAATTGGAGAGAAATTAATGTCCAAGTGATGTTTCTAATAATGGTTAAATTAAAAAAAAAAAGTATTTTTTTTTTCTTGAAATTGCCTAAGGGATGCTAAGAGGTTGATTTGTGACCTCTTTTCATGTCAGAAGTTAGCCACGTGGGTGTTGTGGTTTAGGTCAGAACAGACTAAATGCATGTATTAATTTCTACTCAGCAATTGGATCCGTGTGAAGGAGTTTGGATATTTATTGCCTCTGTGAAAGAATGATTAATAATGCAAATAACCACTTTTCTGTAGCTCTGAAGTGTTATCTCTGTTTCCCCTTTCCTTGCTAACAGGAGTGGCAATTGTCAGTAGGTGGAAAGAGCAGGGTGCTGAGCATGTCAGTTATGGCTGTATGAGCTTGGTTCCAAGTGTCACTGGAGGGCCTCCAGAGTCAGGCATCCCAGAAGGTAGAGATGTGCTGCTTCCCTTCAGGTTGAGGTAGATGAGTTTCATGAGGTGGACAGCATCTTCCAGTTAATCTGATTTTTTTTATTGGTTGGTGTGCCACTCTGAGCTGTTGCTTGTTGATTGGTGTAACAAGTCATTGGGCAGATATTATTGTATAAGCTTAACTTTACTATTTCTGCCAATTATGCTTTTTTTCTTTTCATAACTTATCTAATTATGCTTAATTACATCTCTAACAACTAGAGAGAAACATACCAAAGGTCAAACTGAGCCTCTGACATTGGCTTAATTACTTGAGTGATGTCAGCTCAGTAGGCCAACACAGCAGAGGGAACTGAATAGTAGTAGTGCTCTAATGCTTGTTTGAACATGTTTGAGAACCCAGCTCTGCAGAGATTGGGAACTTTAGGATGAGGAAACCTTGTTTAATAAATGTGTGGTTGCAACAAACTGAACAGTGAATCCAGTACTGCTTTGGAGACACTGCAGGGTAGTGGTAGCCATGAGGAGCAGAGTTTTATTATGATTAGATTTTATATGAATTGACTTCCTATTTTCTTTTGCAGTGAAACTGCAACCTCTACAGGACTCTTATGCTTCTGGGATTTTGTTTTGTGTGCAAGTGCATATGCTTTATTAAATTCTTACTACCACTGTTCGGATCATAAACAAAGACTTTTTATTAGGTCAGATCTGAGCTACTATTGTATACTCTTGTTACCATAGTACATCTGTCAGATAATAACGATAGGGGCCGAAGCCTTTATCCTGCAAGAAGTTATTTCTGTGAATAGTCCCTGTGATTTAATTGTGAGTTTTACTGCAATCAATCATGTGAGTAAACATTCAGAGGATCAGGTTCTTAGCTACATGGATTGACTATCTTGAAGTTTTCAGTGAGGCATTTGGAAATAATCTTATGTATTGAGGTGTTATTTGTTTTTAACAAGTAACACTTGTAAGTAGTTTGTGGCTGTGTGAGGGCATGGTTGTAGTTCATTTGTAAAGAGACAATGGGTGCTAATGCACTAGGTAATTCTTTCACTTCCAAACCCAAATCTTTTGCTCTCCAAATATGGAGGAATAAGTGTTCAGTCATGTGGAAGTCCTGAGCTTCAGATGAAGTTTCATTGTAGAGCCTTATGGCTTTAGCATAGAGATAGTTTGCTCAAAAGCTGTAATAATTTAAGAATCTTGCACTGCATTTATGAAAAAGAATAGTATGAAATTCCACAAGTAATACTGCATAAACTTTATAATTATGTAATTACTAAGAAACCATATAAACGTTGCAGTTGCATCTGCTTTCTTCTTAGCAGGAATGTCCTATTACTTGAATATTTTTTTTTCTATTTGATTAAAGCTAAATTAACCATGGCACCAGTTTTTATGAGCCAAATACTGGAGTGTCTAAATTTGCAGAGGAAGAGTTCATAAATAAACTTCCTAGGTCTCTCTCTCCCAACTCTTTAAGTCTTAAAAATCCAGTGATTGGTCTTCTGTCAACTTGGTGGTACATAGTGGTGGCAGCGGGTGGGGTTGCTTTTCCCCCCAAGTTCAGGGATATCTTCCTATACTTTAAGCTTGGGAAGCTCTAGTATACTAGAACTTACTCTGTGGCAGGCATGCCAGAGCTGGACTTCCTAACCAGAACTGTTGCAATTTGTTGCCTATTTGGCAGGATTTTAAAAGAATAATATTGTAGCTCCCCTTGAATGAATCCTCATCTTAAATGCTATTCTTTGATAGCTCTGCAAAAGTATGACTGTCTTCATATGCTCCTAAGAGCTTGTCGTGGTTTAATCCCGGCTGGCAACCAAGCACCATGCAGCTCACTCCCCCTCACTCAGAGGGATGGGGAGGAGAATCGGAAAAGGAATGTAAAACTCAAGGGTTTGAGATAAGAACAATTTAATAATTTAAACAGAATTAAAAGGTAAGAACAACAATAATAACAATAATAATAATAACAAAAAGGAAAGGCAGAGAATAAAGGGTAAAGCAAAAGCTGCGTACGCAAGAAAAGCAAAACAAGGAATTCATTTACTACTTCCCACGGGCAGGCAGGTGTTCAGCCATCTCCAGGAAAGCAGGGCTCCATCATGCATAACAGTTATTTGGGAAGACAAATGCCATAATGCCACATGTCACCCCCTTCCTTCTTCTTCCCCCAGTTTATATACTCAACGTGATGTCATATGGTATGGAATACCTCTTTGGCTAGCTTGGGTCACCTGTCCTGGCTGTGTCCCCTCTCAGTGTCCTGTGCCCCTCCAGCCCTCTGACTGGCAGGGCCCAAGGAACTGAAAAGTCCTTGATTCAGTATAAACAACACCCAGCAACAACTAATACCATCAGTGTCCTATCAACATTGTTCTCACATCATAGCCAAACCACAGCACTGTACTAACTACTAAGAAGAAATTTAACTCTATCCCAGCTGAAACCAGGACAGTATTCCATACCATTTATGTCATGCCACAGTTTACGATACCACCTCATTAACCACCATCACCCTTCCCATCCTTTGACATAATACACTGACATCACTCCCCTAGTCTATGCACCACCCCTGTAAAAATGTCTATAAAATGTCCACAAAATGTCCATTGAGTTCATTTAGTCCATGAAAATGATCTCTTATGGTGGTCACTCAGTAGAAGAGAGGTTGTGTGTTGTATGGGGTTATTGGGCATCAAAGCCAGCTCAGGTTGGGTCACTGCTGCACTTGCACTGCTTCTTGCAAGGCTTGTCCTCCAATGGTTCAGGTGGTTGCTGCTATAGTCTTTCCTATAACATGAAACTCAAATCATGGGTTACAAGAATTTTAAAGGTATATCCATTACAGTCTCCACCCCTGGACCCTTTGGACCAGTCTGTAGGGTTTAACATTGCAATGAACTCCTCCCCTTGCCCCTGCTCCGGCTTGGATTTACCCACAGACTGCAGTCCCTTAGGGTTGTACCTGCTCCAAGTGGAGTGTCGGCTACAAGCCACAGTCTCTCCAGAGGTATACCTGCTGCGGTATAGACTCATCCACTGATACAGTCACTTTGAGGTGCACCTGTTCCCACATGGCCTCTTCCATGGGCCATGACCATATAGACCTGCTCCTATGTGGCCTTACCCACAGCCACAGTCCCTTCAGAAGTAAATCATCTCCAGCCTGGCCTTATCCCTGGCTGCCTCCAGGGCTGTACCTGCTCTGTCATGGGCTTATCCATGGCCACACGCTTTGAGGTGCTCCAGCATGACCTCACGCACAGCCACTGATGCTTCAAGGTGTACCTTCTCCAGCATGGACTTGTCCTTGGGCCACAATTCCTTCAGAGGCATACCTGCTGCAGCACAGACATAACTATAGCCAAAACACAGCACTGTACTAGCTACTAAGAAAATTAACTCTATCCCAGCTGAAACCAGGACACAGGGAGAGTACTCAGCAGTTACAGTCACGGGTGAAACAGAGTAATCTTGGAGAAATGAATTTAATTTATTGCTAATTAATAATGGAGGAGGATAATGAGATATAAAAGCAAATCTTAAAAACACCTTCCCTCCACCCCTCCCTTCTTCCTGGGCTCAACTGTACTCCAGGTTTCTCTACCTCCTCCCCCATGTGGGGGACAGGGAATGGGGCTTGCAGTCGGTTCATTACATGTTTCTGCCACTTCTTCCTCCTCACGTTTTTCTTCTGTTCCAGTGTGGGGTCCCACCTACAGGAGATAGTTCACAAACTTCTCCAATGTGGGCCCTTCCCACAGGCTGCAGTTCTTCATGAACTGCTCCAGCATGGCTTCCTTCCATAGGGTGCAGTCCTTCAGGAAGAGACTGCTCCAGCATGGGTCCCCCATGGGGTCACAGGTCCTGCCAGCAAACCTGCTCCAGCCTGGGCTCCTCTCCATGGGGCTACAGGTCCTGCCCCAGAAGCCTGCTCCAGTGCAATCTGCCTATGGGGTCACAGCCTCCTTCGGGCATCCACCTCCTCTGGCATGGGGCCCTCCACTGGCTGTAGGAGGATATCTGCTTCACTGTGGACCTCCATGGGCTGCAAGGGGACCACTTGCTTCACTATGGGTTGCAGGGGAATCTCTGCTCCAGTGCTTGGAGCACCTCCTCCCTCTCCTTCTTCCCTGACCTTGATGTCTGCAGAGTTGTTTCTCACATATTCTCACTCCTCTCTCCCTGCTGCTGTTGCACAGCAGATTTCCCCCCTTCTTAAATATGTTATCCCAGAGGTGCTACCACCGTTGCTGATTGTCTCAGCTTTGGGCAGTGGCAAGTCCATCTTGGAGTCAGCTGGAACTAGCTCTGTACAACATGGGGGCAGCTTCTGGCATCTTTTCACAGAGCCCACCCCCCACCCCCAGGCCAGTAGGCTGGGAATGGGCAAGAGGCCAGGAGGGGACACAGCCAGGATAGCTGACCCAAACTGACCAAAGAGATATACCATACCATATTGTACTCTGCAATAGAAGCTAAGAGAAAGGGGGGACATGATGACAATGTTGGCTATTAAAGCATTTGTTTTCCAAAGCAACTGCTATGTGTACTTGAGGCTCTGCTTCCCAGCAAGTGGCTGGACATCACCTGCTGATGGGAAGTAGAGAATAACATCTTTTTTCCTTTGCTACTGTCTGTGGCCTTTGCTTTTCTTTATTAAACTGCCTTTATCTCAAGCCATGAGTTTGTTTTTCATCTTATCATCCCCCTCCCCTCCCCTGCAGTGAATGAAGAGATGGGACATAGCTTGATGCAAGCAAGATGTCAATTTATTGTACAGAAACATGAGTTCATATATATTTTCAGAAGCTGCACATTTTAAACAGATTGGTTCTTTTGATCTAAGCATCTCATACTAGGCAATCCCTGATTGGTGGTTAACTACCATCAATTAACAGCAAGGTGTTATCTTTCCTTGGCATCATCTGTCCCCCCACTCCCCTATGCTCTGTATCATGTTAATTGTTGTCTAGACAAGCTCGAGCACATTCCCCTCAGCTAACTGATTGCCACACATGGTCCTAGTTTCCAGCCCACTCCTGCACTCCCCCTCCCCAAGTGGAGTGATAGAGTAGCTTGGTGAGCACCTGGCAGCTAGTCAAGGTCAACCTACCACAATGCCTAATAGTTTAGACTATTAACATTAGGTTAGACATGGACAGCTGTCTAGCTGTAGACAGTGAACATTGGGAAAGATGATCTTTACACCACCACTCCCCATATCCCATTTCAGGTCAGGGATAACTTGTCTCAAAGAATAGATGGTGGAAATGCCTTAATATTTGTGGAGTGAGAGGTCTAAGTAGGCAATTGAGCTTCACCAAAAACATACTAAATGCCATCTACTACTCTAGTGAGCAAGGTTTTCCTACCCAGAGAAATTGGCTGGATGGCTGTGTCCAAAGTTACAGTCAATGGCTCGATGCCCAAGTGGAAACCAGTGGTGAGTGGTATCCCTCAGGGATTTGTGCTGGGACCAGCACTATTTAATATCCTCATCAATGGCATAGTGGTATTGAGTGCACACTCAGCAAGTTTGCAGATGATACCAAGCTGAGTGGTGCAGCTGATATGCTAGAGGGAAGGGATGCCATCCAGAGGGACTTTGACAGGCTTGAGAAATGGGCACATGAACTTTTTTAAGTTCAACAAGGCCAAATGCAAGGTCCTGCACCATGGTCAGGGCAATTGCCAGTATCATTACTGACTGGGAGATGAATGGATGGAGAGCAGCCCTGCAGAGAAGGAGTTGGGGCTATTGGTGGATGAGAAATTGGACATGAGCTGGCACTGTGCATTTGCAGGCCAGAAAGCCAAGTGTGGCTAGTGGATCGAGAGAGGTGATTCTCCCCCTCTACTCCGCTCTTGTGAAACCCCACCTGGAGTACTGCATCCAGCTCTGGGGCCCACAGTACAAGGAAAAACATGGACCAGTTCGAATGGGTCTAAAGGAGGGCTGTGAAAATGATCAGAGGGATGGAACATCTCTCCTATGAAGAAAGGCTGAGAGAGTTGGGATGGTTCTGTCACAGCACTCTCCAAACTAGCCGGCTGCAAAAAGGTCTTTTACTATCTTAACAGCACACTCTTCATACCAGTCCCTCTGCTGCCTTCTCCTAGTCTCTCCTCATCCAGAGGATATGTTCTTTCTCCTCTTGCTTCTTCATCAGCTGCTCTCTCTTCATTGGCTCTCAACCACTTAAGGTGCAGGTGTGGCTGGTTCTGTTATCTACATCAGCCAACCCAATTGTATATTAGCAATGCTAATTAGCCCAGCTTCATTCCACTACACTTCCCCTTTTTTAAAAAAGTGTTTAACAATCATTACAACCTTTTTACAAATAATTTTTTCATACAGTCCTGTAACTCCTCTACAAATTTTTAACATTTCATATCTCATGTTTTTACCAACCATCACAAACTTTTTACAAAAACTTTTCATACAGTTCAGACAACTTTGTCCCTGAACTCATATTCCTTCTTCACCTTTATCTTGGGCTTTTCATCTTCTGCAGGTTGATCACCTTTCTTCTTATCTACTTTCTTAGCATCTGGGATTTTGATTTCTTCAGAGGGCAGTTCTGATGAACTTATAGTGCCTTGTCCTTTCACTTCTTGGATCATACTGGACAGTAACCCAAGTGAGCTTTCAGCAGCAGCAGATCTGCAATACAGCACTAACATCATTCTGTGTCCTGAAAAACTTAACATCTTTGTGGTTGCCCATTTCTTCTTCAACTGGAGACACCTTCAACAAGCACATAGACACAGACAGGAATACCACTAGGCCAAGCAGCAGCAGCGGGAGACGCTCACAGCACCACACTGCTCCCGTACCTTCCCCCAGCACAGCCATCATCACTGTCTAGCCAGACCCACTCTGGACCCACCGCTGCTGCAGGCTGCTGCCACATCTGACCACGTACTCTGCCACTTTTGCCCATTACCCTCAGTCTTTTAACTCCATAGCAGTCAGGCTTCCCCCTCTTTGATCCCAACTGCTCACCTTTACCAGTGTCCGATCTGGATCCTCAGGTTCTTCCCACCTATCTCAACATGATCTGGATCGCAGGCTATCCCTGCCTGCCTCTGCTACATTAGGTCACTGCCATTACTGTTTCAAACATGCCCTGGCACAGCTAATCACCACTGTCACTGCTTATAACACTCAGTCTCATAATCTGAGGGTCCCCACATAGGACACCAATTGTCACAGCACTCTCCAAACTATCAAGCTGCAACAAGGTCTTTTTACCACCTCATACCAGCATACTCTTCATACAGTCCCTCTGCTGTCTTCTCCTAGTCTCTTCTCATCCAGGGCATGTGTTCTCTCTCCTCTTGCTTCTTCATCTCTCCTACTTCTTCCTCAGCTGCTCTCTCTTCATTGGCTCTCAACCACTTAACAGAACCAGCCACACCTACACCTTATCTACATCGGCCAACTTGCCGCCCCTGAAGCCAACCCACAGTTGTAAATTATCAATGCTAATTAGCCCAGCTTCATTCTACCATAGGTTCAGCCTCGAGAAGAGTCCAGGTAGACCTTATAGCAGCTTTTCAGTACTTAAAGGGGGCTTATAAGAAAGGTGGAGACTTTTTACCAAGGCCTGTAGTGACAGGATAAAGTGCAATGGTTTTAAACTTGAAAGAGGGTAGATTTAGATTGGACATAAAGAAATTTCTGAAACAGCTTGCCCAGAGAAGTTGTAGATTCCTCATCATTGGATGTGTTCAAGGTTGAGTTGGATGGGGCTTTGAGCAACCTGATCTAGTGAAAGATGTCCCTGCCCAAGACAAGGGGGTTGAGCTGGATGACTTCTAAAGGTCTCTTCCGACCCAAACCATTCTATAATTCTATATCAAAGTTGAACGAAATTAGGCTAACTGCAGGCTTATGGTATCTGTTTTATGAAATCTGATTATTTCTCTACCTCCCCATGTAGGCTCAAACCTATAGAAATGATTTGTGTTTTGGTCTCAAAGTAGAATCTATTAACATGGTTAGTGAAAGCTGCCTTCTGCATGGATTTATGTGCTTTTTTGTTTTCTCAGTTTCATTATGGAAATAAGAAATAGAACAGGGTATTGGTAGTCTTAGCAGCACTACTGTAGCCTTTCAGATTGTTGTTTCCAAGGACAGTAATCCCCCAAATAGAAGAGACTTCAGGTTTCCTCAGGAGTCTGCAATCAAACACTTTGGTTATCCTGAACTTCAGTCTTGCTTTGACAGCTAGGAACTTGTGGTGGGTTTACCCTGGCTGGATGCCAGGTGCCCATGAAAGGTGGTCTATCACTCCCCTCCTCAGCTGGACAGGGGGGAGAAAATAAAATGAAAGTCTCATGGATCGAGATAAGGACAGGGTGAGTACTCAGCAATTACCATCACGGGCAAAACAGTCTTGACTTGGAGAAGTTAATTTATTGCCAATCAAATCAGAGTTAGGGTAATGAGAAAAAAACCCCAGAATCTTAAAACACCTTCCCCCCACCCCTCCCTTCTTCCCAAGTAGAACTGAGTAGTTCTGTTCTGAACTAGAGATTTTGATCCTTCAGTTATAGGTAATTGTTGCATTAAAAACTCAAGTAGAATTCAACAACATGTCAATTTCCTGGAGAGACCAAACTCTTTAAAAAAAAAAAAAGTATATGCATATTAAAAAAATCACTTCTATTATCAGAACATTTTACAGATATCTAAAAGACCTGTCAGTTCTAATGTGTTTCGCTTTTCTGTCAGACATCTCTCAAAGTCTGATACTTTTGTCTGTTATGAAAGATATGTAGGAAATGTAGGGACTGTTTTATCTGCTGTTCCTACTAATCAAGGGCTTTGAATGTGAGTTGGTTGGGTCTTCAGATCATCTCTGTTTTTTCAGTTTTGGTGTGTTTTTTTTGATGTGGGCTTTTTTGGTTTTTTTTTTTTTAGCAGCTGTTGTGCAATCAAGTCTTACTGAGACAAATGATACATTAGCATGGTTCTGGAGTTCATGCTGTAGTAAAAGCTTCACTTAGTGTGTTTGCATATGTATGTGCATGTGAATGCGTATCTATATTTTCCTTTTTATAAAGCAATTACCTCAGTAGGAGGAAAGAGGGTTATGATTCTTGAATTGACGAAATATTTTTGGTTTTTAACTCATAGTTTCAATTTTGGGAAATTGTTTTCAGGATTTGGAATGTTGTATTGCAGTAGTCTAATTGGAGGAGTTGGAAATAGGAGAACAAAGGAATTCAGGAATGAAGAAAGGGGAAGAGGTCTGAGTTTTCTTTGTCTGTCTTGGTTTGAATGAGTGATTATTTTAATTCATGAGTAATGCTTGGATCAATGGCTGTCTTCCATTGTGAAATGCAGAATAAGGTTAAGGTAAGGAAGTAAAAACTACTTTTCAACCTGTTGTCTCCCTGCTTCTCTCCAATACTTCTTATAAAATCCCTACTTCCAGAGAGAAGTTGTAAAGGAATCTCTTGTTTTTAATGTTTCCTTCTAGTATGCAAGTCTACAAACATCTCCATGTGCTCAGCTGAAAAGGAAACTCTTTCCTTTTTTTGACAGCAAAGCTTCATTGCCAAAATGTTCTTGTGCTGCAGATGGCTACAGGTATATGATACAAGCTAGTCTGTCAGCTTTGGAACACATTTGAAAGGCAGGTTCTTCAAAGAGGGTTAACTTAGCATCAGTACTATGATTAACAGGTCTGGTTCTGCCTCCTTCAGTTTCTGAGACCTGAGATCCATTGCAGATTCTACTTTGAGGTAAGGAACAACTTTTTCCTATTTTAATCCTCCACTTGACAATAAAAGGCTCTAATAAATACTGTGCCACTTTACCCCAGCCTGAGGATCTGACTTTAACTAGCAGAGCTCCATTATATTTCCAGAAATAAAAATTGGGAGAAATCTTTCAAAGCATATCAGTTACCAAGACTTGTAATAATTTTGCAGCTAATAAGGTAGAGGAGCAAGAGGATGGAATGATACTCATGGCTTAATCTTTTGGTGACCTCATATTTTTGAGGGGAAGAAATGTTTAGGAGATAATTTTGTTCTTGATCTGCTTGGTGGCGTTGGCTTGTGTGGCTTTCTTTTTCCTCTGGATACTCTACCATTTTGCAACCTTCAGGAGTGGAGCTTTGCAACAGGAGCTTAAGTTTAAAAATAAAATATCAGGCTGCCTTTCTGAAGATCCAGACATAGCATACATGCACAGATGTGATATCTTGACTGAACACAGTTATACCCATTACTGAGTTCAGAGCAATGGACAATGAAAAATGAAGAGTCTTGTTCTTCAAAACAAAAGAGGAAGAAATGTAATGCTTCTGCACCACTGGATACCAGTTTGTAAAGAGTGTGAGACCTCTCAGCAAGAGCTGAAAAAGCAGTAAAGCCACATGATTGTCAGGCATTCTTCATGCTGTTTTCTGCAGCTCCTGATGTAGGTGCTGTAATCAAGATAACATCCACTACTCTCCCTTCCTCCACCAAGCCAATCATTTTATAATAGAAGGCAATCAGGTAGGCCGGCATGACTGTTCCCAATTACCTTGTTTGTCCTGTCCTCTATATGCAAGGGCATAGCTTCCAGGAGAATTTGCTTCATAAGTTTCCCAGAATATGTAGGGTATTCCTATGAATTTAAAAAAAAAGAAAGAAGAAAAGTACCACAACCTCACCAACACAAAAACAAAACTAAAAAAACCCCAAAAGCCAACTCCTAAAGAACAAAAGGGTGGGGAGCAGTTTGGGTACAATGGTTTTGAGAGAAAAGCCTCCCAGACCCTACAATTTTTTGCATTTGTTACTAGTTGTCAGTCCTTGGTAAGAAAACTCTTTCCCCCATCCCCATTATAAAACTCCCTTTTAAAATTGTCTATCCCTTTTCCATCTTCCCCATCCCCCATGGGCTCTAATTCTAGGCTCTGCAGACATTTGGTTGAGTTGGCCTAAATTCTTTAGCAGAAGTCCTGGATTCTGTACAACACACTGAAAATGGCAACTGCATTAAAAAAAACCAAGCCAAAACCCACAAAGAACAAAAGTTGTTACCTTGTGTGTAGTGTATGATTTAACTACCTGCTGCTAAACTGTAAACTTCTAGTATGCTACAGAAGCTTCTATTTGTAATTGTTGCAATAATTTAATGTTGGGATTTTAGAGATCCAGGCACAAAAAGGTTAAGTGGTGTAACAGGGAGGGGCTGGAATCTGGAAGCCCACATTCAGTTTCTGGCTCTGCCAGGGACCAACTGTGTGATCTGGAGCCAGTCCAGTTCACCAGTCTGTGCTTCTGTCTAATTAGTTGAAGTAAGACTCTTCATGGTAAAGATGCTCACTTAGCTTGTTTTTCACACAGAGCCTAACACCAAGTGTGTGTTCAACCTATATCACTCAAATAAGTGGGTATCAACTGCACAGAATATAAATGGATATTAGATGTGCTACTTAGAATATATAATTCTGCCTTTTTGTTTCTCACGTACTACCAAGAGATTAGGTGAGTCTTCAGATTATGTTCAATAATTCGAAGCTGGCTGAAAGCCAGCTTTTGTCTTTTGTCTCTGTGACATAGCAATTTATGTTGTTTTACTGTTTTTTAAATGGTTTATTTGTAGTACATGAGTGGAATCCTGAGTTGCATCATATTGTCTTGTTTCCCTTTGGTATTCCATAAATAATTCCCTCTTCCTTACTGTCCTGGTTTTGGCTGGGATAGAGTTAATTTTCTTTTTAGTAGCTGGTACAGTGCTGTGTTTTGGATTTGGTTGAGAACAATATTGATAACACACTTATGTTTTTAGTTGTTGCTAAGTAATGTTTATACTAAGTCAAGGACTTTTCAGTTTTTCAGGCCCTGCCTGCAAGAAGGCTGGAGGGGCATGGGAAATGGGGAGGGCACACAGCCAGGACAGCTGACCTGGACTAGCCATGGAACAGTCATGCTGAGTATATAAACTGGGGGAAGTTGTCCAGGGCCTGCTGATCACTGCTCAGGGACTGGTAAGCAATTATATTGTGCATCACTTGTTTTTTTTTCCCCTACCCCTTTGGATTTTCTTCCTCTCCCATTCTCTCTCCTTTTCATTACATTTGTTGTTGTTATTTTATTTTATTTCAATTATTAAATTGTTCTTATCTCAAGCCTTGAGTTTTACCTTTTCCCGATTCTTTTCCCCATCCCTCTGTGGTGGGTGGGGAGTGAGCAGTGAGGAGTGGCTGCATGGTACTTAGTTGCCAGCTGGGATTAAACCAGGACACTGCCTTTCTCCTTCCTTCTGTCACCTGTGGGCTCCCTTTCTGCCTCTCTCCCTCCCTCTTGGCATGCTCTCACACGTTCTTGCTCTCCTGCTCTGTCTGCCTGCCCCCCCTTCTGTCAATCCAAATAAAGCCATGACTAACATGGCAGTGGAGATTGAGAACTACTGCTTAGTTTGCTTTCCAAGTATTGATGAACCTCTCTGGTGGTGGCAAACAGTATTGACAGCAAAGAGTTTATGTCCAGCAGCACTGTATCTTCTACTACATGTTTGGAGTTGCAGTAAAATAAGGAACCAAAGCTTAAGATGGCTTTTTCTTGACATTTTATATAGTGCCTCTCTTTAGACTTCACTACATTGCTTCTTCATAAATATATATAAAATCAAAATCCTGGTCAAGTTTAGGGCTTTCCTGCCTTTGGACCCTTTGACTTTTCTTGAATGTATCTAAATACCTTGATGTATTTTTGGGGCACTTTTTTTCCATCTTTTGAGAAGTTCCCATTGTCAAGTAAGGATATTCATGTGCTTTCCAAAAAGTCCTTCTTCCTGGGACTCATTTTTTCAGCCTCTCTTCTTAGGCCTGGAAAAATGAAAATCTCTTCATGTGTTTACCTTCCTTTAAGACTAAGCACTCTCTGGGGAACTGCATTGGATTATTTACTCTTTCCGCCTTAAAAATATCAAGGTTTTGGGGTTAGTCTCTAGATTACACATTTCCTAAGATTAAGGAAACTTAATCCAAGGTCTTTCTTTGAAGTTCCCTGTCCCATGATTTTATTTTTTCATAATGATGTGCCTTTCTCCTTCAGATAATTTAAATAAAACATATGAGGGCAAGGTTTGAAGTTGGTCATGGCCTGAGGTAGCTAAAATCGTTAATGATCCATTTATAAATTACAGTAAGCCATTTCTTTAATTCATAGGGTTAAGTAGAAAGTAAGAACAATATATTCTGAATTGGAGGGGGAGGGTACTTCTCTTTTGATACACTAGATCTTGACCCTCCTTGTGACAAGAAAGGTAATTTTCCTCATATGTTTGATTATTTCTACATATTACCAGGAATAAAGTTTTTGTGAAACTGCCATTAATTTTCTTTCCCAACTTTTACCCATGTTTTGAGAATGAAACCAATGTAGTCCCGGTATTCTCAAAGTGAAAGTAAGCCTAAAGCAGTAGAAAGCCATTTCTTAATTTTAAATTTATTTTTGCTTACTACTTTGGT
Organism: Falco rusticolus; assembly: GCF_015220075.1. NCBI lineage: Eukaryota > Metazoa > Chordata > Aves > Falconiformes > Falconidae > Falco > Falco rusticolus. Next base: position 9,959,834 of record NC_051209.1, on the reverse strand, counting down.
TCAAATGCTTGAAATTTTGAGGTATTCATAATGGCAGGAAAAATAAAATTTATGCAATGAATTTGTAAAAAGGGGAAAATAGCCACAATATATTTCTAGTGTCTACATGTAGGAAGTGTAGCTTTTTTAAAGACACAATTGGATATTATTTCTGTCCCCCTAGTTATGGGCCTCATTTCATTTACATGAAGAAAGTTTTAGTTGTCTTCTTCCCCCCCCCCCCCCCCCCCCTTGTGATCCATTTCCTGTTTGGTATTTCTCAGGAGGAAAAAAAAAGAAATTGTATCTTGGTGATTAACCCTCAAAGAGCTTGTTTAAGGCAAGAAGTAATGAACTGGGACAGAACACCACCATTAGAAACTTTAACATCTTGCCGCTATTGATATAACTCAGCTTTAATAAAAGATCTCGCCTTAATTTGAATGTTGGAATAGGGGAAAGAGCAGCAGCCACAAGTTTAGTATGTTAACTATTTGAGATGAGATGCAAGGTTAACGGAGGGTTTGTTTGTTTCCTGCATTAAAATAAATAAATAAAAAAAACCCATGCTGCTTTTATAGACAGGACTTTTTCTTGAAGTGCATTGTGTCCATTTAGTTTCTGCTAGATATGAGTATTTATGTATTGCATAAATGATGACAGTTGAGCCAATATACTTGCCTTATTTTAAATATTTTATATTTAGGCTTGTCAAAACCTACAGAAAATAGTGTTTCTTGAAAAGAAGCAAGTGGGAGGAGACAGAAATTGAGGGGGAGGAGAAAGAAGCAAGGTTCTTATTTCTTCCCAATGTATTGTATTTCATTGTGTGTATATATGAAATTAAAATATGGGACTAAGTAAAGTGTTTTGGACAACATATAAATGTTAGTGACAAAGTACTGTTCCTTCCATTCAGGGATGTCATTGTTCAGCAAAGTTGTGACCAGTACATTGCTATCATTGTCCCAAATGGACAGAAGCCTTGCATTTATGCAGGAGGAGAGGATCTTTTGGTAGTGAGAAGATATTTTTTGCAATCTAATGATAATCACTGGTGTGAGATAACTGTTAAAGGCAATTTGTCAAATGCTGCAGAAGTGTATATTCTCATTCCTGGGGCAAAGATGCTGGCTGCTGTTCCACCAGGGAGTCAGTGGGCAAATAATAGAATGATTTGAGTTGGAAGGGACTTTTAAAGATCATCTAGTCCAACCACCCTGCCATGGACAGGGACATTTTTCACTCTTCTTCCTTGCCTGTCCCTTCTGAAGAGTTTATAGCCATCCATTGCAGCACTGCAGTTGTGTGAGTCATCCCACCATGTTTCCGTGATGACAACTATGTCATTGTTTTCCTGCTGCACCAATGGCTTCCAGTTCCTCCTGTTTGTTGTCCATGCTTTGGGCATTTGCATAGATGCACTTCAGTTGTGCTATCGATCTTGCCTCCAACACTGGCATGCCACCTCCAGGCTCATGTCTAGCAAGCCTGGTTTTAATCCTCTTCCCCGTTTGAATCAAGTTTAGAGCTCTCTTAATGAACCCTGCTAACTCATGACCTAGAATCCTTTTCCCCCCTTTGGGACAGGTGAACCCCATCTGTTGCCAGCAAGCCTGGTGCCATGTAAACTGACCCATGATCAAAAAAATCAAAGTTCAGCAGGTGACACCAGGCCTGAAGCCAGGTATTGATCTTTGTGATCTTCCGGTTACATGCACCATCATTCCCTGCGACTGGCACGATAGACAAAAACACTACTTGAGCTACTGATCTCTCAAGCAGTCACCCCAAGGTCCTTGAGGTCTCTCTTGATTGCTCTCAGGCTTCTTGTTGTTTAGACTTCATTGCTGCCCACCTGGAAAACCAGTATTGGATAATAATCAGAGGGCCGTACTAGACAAGAGAGTTTTCTACTAACATCCCTTACCCAGGCCCCAGGGAGGCAGCAGACTTCCCTATGGGTTGAGTCCAGTCAAAATATCGGGCCCTCTGTTCCTCTCAGAGTGGAGTCACCACTGACAACCACCTTTTTTTCTTAGCAGATGCAGTCATGATGTGTGGACTTCATTGACTCACCCTAGGCAACCCCTCCAACCTGGACGGGACTTTGTCCACATCATCATTTTCCTGGCCCTCAGGTTCCAGAGCGTCATACCTATTGTATAGGGGTACCTGGTGTCATGGTTTAACCTAAGCCAGCGACTAAGCACCACGCAGCTGCTCACTCCCTCCTCCTTCCAGTGGGATGGGGGGGGGAGAATCAGAAGGGTAAAAGTGAGAAAACTTGTGACGGTTGAGATAAAGACGGTTTAATAGGAAAATAAAAGCTGCGTGCGCAAGAAAAGCAAAACAAGGAATTCATTCACCACTTCCCATGGGCAGGCAGGTGTTCAGCCATCCCCAGGAAAGCAGGGCTCCACCTCACATAACGGTTACTTGGGAAGACAATCACCATCACTCCAAACGTCCCCCCCTTCCTTCTTCTTCCCAAAGCTTTTATTGCTGAGCACAACATCGTATGGTCTGGAATATCCCTTTGGTCAGTTGTGGGGCCAGCTGTCCTGCCTGTGTCCCCTCCTGACTTCTTGTGCACCCCAGCCTACTCACTGGTGGGGCAGCATGAGAAGCAGAAAAGGCCTTGACGCTGTGTAAGTGTGGCTGAGCAATAGCTAAAACATCTCTGTATTAATAACACTGTTTTCAGCAGAAATCCAAAACATAGCCCCATACAAGCTACTATGAAGAAAATTAATCCTGTCCCAGCCAAAACTAGTTCAGAGAGACTAAAGTCCAGGTAGACAATATCAACTGCCGACTACACCAAGGAAGAAGGAGGAAGACAGGGACATTTATCTACCAGTCCAGTCCCTTCATCATAGAAGGTTATCAAGTTGGTCAAGCATAACTTCCCCTTAGTGAATCCATGCTGGCTACTCCAGATCACCTTCTTGCCCTTGATGTGCCTGGAAATGATTTTCAGGATTAACTGCTCCATCACCTTCCCAGGAATCGAGGTGAGGCTGATTATGCTGTAGTTCCTTGTATCCTTCTTGCCCTACCTGAAGACAGGAGTGACATTTGCTTTCCTCCAGTCTAAGGGCACTTCTCCCTATCACCATGATTGATTAAATACTATCTGGAGTGGCCTTGCATTGCCATCAGCCAGCCCCCTCAGCACTCATGAGTGCACCCTATCAGGGCCCATGGATTTATGTATGTCCAGTTTGCTTAAGTATTCTCTGACCTGATCCTCTTCCACCAAGCGTACATCAACCTTTCTCTACGTTTTCCCCTGGTCTCTGGGACCTGGAATTCCTGAAGGTTGGTCTTGCTAGTAAAGCCTGAGGCAAAGAAAGCATTCAGTACCTCAGTTTTTTTCCATGTACTGTGTCACCAGGTCCCCTGTCTCATTCAGTAAGGGGCCCACATTTTCCCTAGCCTTCCTTTTGTCACCTGTGTTCTTAGAGAAGCCCTTCTTGTTGTCTTTGACATCCCTGGCCAGATTCAATTAGATTTGAATTTTAGCTTTCCTAACTTTGTCCCTGGATGCTCAGATAGCATTTCTGTATTCCTCCCCTGTTACCCATTCTTGCTTCTACCCTCTGTATGCTTCCTTATTGTGTTTTGAGTTTGACCAGGAGCTCCTTCTTCATCCAAACAGGCCTCCTGGCATTTTTGCCTGACTTCTTACTCCTTGGGGTGGAGCTCTCTTGAGCTTGGAGGAGGTGATCCTTGAATATTAAGCAGCTTTCGTGGACCCCTCTTCCTTCCAGGGCCTTATGCCACTGGTATCTTCCAAGCAGAACCTTGAAGAGGCCTAAGTCTGCTCTCCTTAAGTCCAGGTCCGTGAGCTTACTTTTCACCCTCCTCCCTGCCCTCAGGATCCTGAACTCCACCATCTCATGGTCACTGCAGACAAGGCTGCCTTTGACCTTCACATCCCCAGCAAGCCCCTCCTTGTTGGCGAGTATGAGGTCCAGCAGAACACCTTTCCTCATTGGCTCCTCTGTCACTTGGAGGAGGTAGTTATCATCAATGCATTCCAGGAACCTTCTGGATTGCTTATGCCCTGCTGTGTTATCCCTCCAGCAGATAATGAGGTGGTGGAAGTCCCCCATGAGGACCAGGGCCTGTGAATGTGAGGCTGCTCCTAGCTGTCTGCAGAAGGCCTCATCCACTTGTTCTTCCTGGTCAGGGGACCTGTAGCAGACCCCTCACTATGTGCTAGGGAGGTAATTTGATCTACATTTCAGTGGAGGTGTAGGGGATGGAGATCCACTCAGCAACACAGATACAAGGGTTGCTGATCTGTTAGAAATCACAGAAGTGCCTTAGAATGGTCATGTAGAAATTAGGGCTCCTCCCCCCAAAGGGTGGCAGGATCAATAGCACAACTGAAGTGCATCTATGCCAATGTCCAAAGCATGGGCAACAAACAGGAGGAACTGGAAGCCATTGGTGCAGCAGGAAAACAATGACATAGTTGTCATCATGGAAACATGGTGGGATGACTCACACAACTGCAGTGCTGCAATGGATGGCTATAAACTCTTCAGAAGGGACAGGCAAGGAAGGAGAGGCGGTGGGATAGCTCTCTCTGTCAAGGAGTGTTCTGACTGCCTAGAGCTTAATGATGGTAACGAGAAGGTTGAATGTCTATGGGTAAGGATCAGGGGAAAGGCCAACAAGGCAGACATCCTGGTGGGAGTCTATTATAGACAACCCAACCAGGATGAAGAGACAGATGAAATATTTTACAAGCAGCTGGGAGAAGTCTCACAATTGCTAGCCCATGTTCTCATGGGGTCTTCAACTTACTGGATGTCTGCTGGAAATACAATACAGCAGAGAGGAAACAGTCTAAAAGGTTCATGGAGTGTGTGGAAGATGACTTCCTGACACAGCTGGTGAGTGAGCCAACCAGGGGAGATGCCTCGCTGGACCTGCTCTTTACAAACAGAGAAGGACTTGTGGGTGATGTGGTAATCAGAGGCCATCTTGGGAATAGCAATCACGAGATGATAAGAGTTTTCAATTTTTGGAGAAGTAAGGAGGGAGATCAGCAGAACCATTACCTTAGACTTCCGGAGGGCAGACTTTGGCCTGTTTAGGGGCCTGCTTGGCAGAGTGCCTTCGGAGTCAGTCCTGAAGGGCATAGGAGCCCAGGAAGGCAGGACATTCTTTAAGAATGAAGTCTTAAAAGTGCAGGAGCAGGCCGTCCCAATGTGCTGAATGATGAGCCGGTGGGGAAGAAGACTGGCCTGGCTGAACAGAGAGCTTTGGCTGGAACTCAGGGGAAAAAAAAGACAATTTATGGCCTTTGGGGGAAGGGGCAAGTGACTCAGGAGGAGTACAAAGATGTTGTGAGGTTATGCTGGGAGAAAACTAGAAGGGCCAAAGCTCAGCTAGAACTTAACCTGGCTACTGCCATACAAGACAATTAAAAATGTTTCTATAAATACATTAGCAAAAAAAGGAGGGCTAAGGAGAATCTCGATCCTTTATGGAATGTGAGGGGAAACAAAGTGACAGAGGCTGAGGAAAAGGCTGAGGTACTTAATGCCGCCTTTGCCTCAGTCTTTAAAAGTAAGACCAGTTGTTCTCTGGGTATCCAGCCCCCTGAGCTGGAAGAGAGAGGTGAGGAGCAGAATGAAGCCCCCATAGTAAAGGAAGAAATAGTTAGTGACCTGATGCTCCACTTAGACATGTACAAGTCTATGGGGCCAGATGGGATCCAGACAATGGTGCTGAGTGAGCTGGTGGAAGAGCTTGCCAAGCCACTCTCCATGATTTATCACCACTCCTGGCTAACCAGGGAGGTCCCAGAAGACTGGAGGTTAGTCAACATGATGTCCATCCACAAGAAGTGCTAGAAGGAGGATCCAGGGAACTACAGGCCTGTCAGTCTGACCTTGGTGCCTGGGAAGGTTATGGAGCCCATCATCTTGAGTGCCATCAATGCGGCACGTACAGGACAACCAGGTGATCAGGCCCAGTCAGCAAGGGTTTATGAGAGGCAGGTCCTCTTGACTAACCTGATCTCCTTCTATGACAAGGCAACCCACTTAGCGGATGAGGGAAAGGCTGTGGATGTTGTTTACCTGGACTTTAGTAAAGCCTTTGAGACTGTCTCCCACAGCATTCTCCTGGAGAAACCGTCTGTTCATGGCTTGGACGGGTGTACTCTGCGCTGGGTAAAAAGCTGGCTGGGCAGCCAAGCCCAAAGCATGGTGGTGAATGGAGTTACATCCAGCTGGTGGCCGGTCACATGTGATATTCCCCAGGGCTCAGTAGTGGGGCCAGTTCTGTTTCATATCTTTATCAACGATCTGGATGAAGGAATTGAGTGCACCCTCAGTAAGTTTGCAGATGACGCAAAGATGGGGGGGGGGGGGGGGGGGGGGAGTGTTGATCTCCTTGAGGGTAGGAAGGCTCTACAGAGGGATCTGGACAGGCTGGATCGATGGGCCGAGGCCAACTGTATGAGGTTCAACAAGGCTAAGCGCCGGGTCCTGCACTTGCTTGGGTCATAACACCTCCATGCAACGCTACAGGCTTGGGGAACAGCGGCTGGAAAGCTGCCTGGCGGAAAAGGACCTGAGGGTGCTGGTTGACAGCCGGCTGAATATGAGCCAGCAGTGTGCCCAGTGGCCAAGAAGGCCAATAGCATCCTGGGCTTGTATCAGAAACAGTGTGGCCAGCAGGACTAGGGAAGTGATCGTCCCTCTGTACTCTGCACTGGTGAGGCTGCACCTCAAATACTGTGTTCAGGTTTGGGCCCCTCACTGCAAGACAGACATTGAGGTGCTGGAGCGTGTCCAAAGAAGGGCAACGAAGCTGGTGAAGGGTCTGGAGCACAAGTCCTATGAGGAGTGTCTGAGGGCGTTGGGGGTTGTTTAGTCTGGAGAAAAGGAGGCTCAGGGGAGACCTTATGCTCTCTACAACTGCCCAAAAGGAGGTTATAGCAAGGTGAGTGTTGGTCTCTTTTCCCCAGTTGCAAGCAATAGGACAAGAGGAAACAGCCTCAAATTGTGCCAGGGGATGTTTAGATTGGATATTAGGAAAAATGTCTTCACTTAAAGTGTTGTCAAGCATTGGAACAGGCTGCCCATGGAAGTGGTTGAATCACCATCCCTGGAGATATTTAACAGACATGTAGCTGCGGTGCTTGGGGACATGGTTTAGTGATGGACTTGGCAGTGTTAGGTTTATGGTTGGGCTCAATAATCTTAATGGTATTTTCCAACGTAAATGATTGTATGATTGTATAAATTGTCACCCTTACCTGTCTTCTCTTTAGTCCTAATCCATAAACTCTCAGTTGGCTCCTCATCCATCCCTAGTAGAGTTCCATGCATTCCAGCTGCTCTGTCACACAAAGGGCAGCTCCCCCTGCTGTCTTCCCAGCCTTTCCATTGTAAAGAGCCTGTATCCCTCCATTGCAGCACTCCAGTCATGGGAGCCATCCTACCATGTCTCCATAATTCCAACAAAATCATAGTCCTGCAACTGCACATGATCTCCAACTTCCACATACTGCATGCATTAGTGTATAGGGACTTCAGAGGCATGTTGACTTCTTAGAAAAGGTTTAGGTCAGTTCTCTATAATGGTGCCTTGTAGTGACTCCTTCATTTACATGCAATTGCTGGAGGTAAGCCCCCTTTTGCTGATTTTGTGTTACATTCCTGTTATATCACCAGGCCCTTTGCTTGTGGACCTTGTCCATTGCTTTCTCACAGGGCTGCTGGTTACTCTCCTTCACCTGTCATTCTTAGTTTAAAGTCTTCCTTATGAGGTCAGCCTTTTTCTTAACAAAAATATCCTTTCCCTGCTTAATGAGGTAGATCCCATCTCTCCCAAGCGGACACTGATCTGCAAACAGGGTCCCATGGACATAGAACACCAAACCATGTTGCCAACACCAGTTCTGCAGCCAGTTATTGACATGCATTATGAATGCCTCCCCCCTCACACCCTTGCCCCTGAGCAGCAGGATTGTGGAGAACACCAGGCCCCCCTATGCCTTTAATTATCGTCCCCAGAGCTCTGTAGTCACTTCTGATACTCTCTAGGTTGCCCCTAGCATTATCATTGGTGCCCACAGGGAAGAACAGGAGGGGATAGTAGTCAGAGGGCCAGATGAGCTTTGTCTCTCCACAGTGTCCTGGATCCAGGCCCCACAACAGGCAGCAAACCTCTCTAGGTGATAGTTCTGATATTAACATCTTATTTGAAAATATGCCACCATTCTCAGTTCTGTATGCCACATGGACAAAAAGGAGGGGAGAGGAAAAAAAAACAAAGGCAGGCACATGTATTTCAGTTTCTTTTGATAGTGTAGCTTGAACTAACAGTTTCTGTCTTTGATTCTCCTTTGACCAGTATCTGAATGTTACAGAAAAATGTGCAAATATTAAAGTAGAATTCCTTACAAAATGCTTCATCCCGACTTCAACGTGGTGCTTGGTAAAAACATGGAATTGAAGGCTATTCAGCTGTACCTAATATTTGTTGCTCTTAGGTGCTATAAGATTAACCTTTTCTGATTCTGCGCTACTCTTGTCGGAGAGATTGTTGTGACATTAAAGTTAGAACTCATTAGAAAGGTTCTTTTTTATAATCAGTAGCTATTGCTGGTCTCAACTCTATTTTACTTTGTAGCAGAAGGGTTAGAGATTTTTCTGAAGTTATCCTCGAGGTTGCTGGCTGTTGTCTCGACAGTGTCAGAATATTAAAGAATGCTAACTGTACACTATGATGGTTGTTTTTTAACTCTTATTTTGCCAGGCTGATGCGGTTACGTTTATCCTTTTAAAAACGTAAATTTCTTTTTTTTCCCTCTCTCCTCCTGGTTCTTATTTTGTAAATTGGCTTAAAGTTTCCCTAAAGACACACATAAAGGTTTTTGTGTTGTTTCTGAAGGGGCTGAAGTTTAAAGAGAGATTCCCTCCCTCTTCTACATAATGGAGCTTCAGGGAACCTCTTTTAAAAGGCATGGTTACAGCCTTTGCGTTGAATGGGTATCTGCTGCTGGGGTTTGCTGATGCAGACAGGCTGGCTGGTGATAAACAAAGGTCATTAGACCTTGGAATCTGGCAGGGGAGTGGAGTGTCTTCTGTGGGAAGAGAGATGACTCCCAAGGGACCTTGGGATGAGGACAGGGTAGTCTGGAGGGGGACCTTCTTTCTGCTTCCCGGTCCTCCTGCTGGGAGGTTAATGTGTTTTGATTAAGTCCGTAGAACTGTGTAAGACTGTGTTGCTGGAATTAATAAACACATTTATCATTCATGAGTGAAAAGAACTTTTGGAGATCTTTGCAAATCAGGAATTTCGGGGAGAAAAGGTGCTGTTTTGACAGCACATGAGAACACATACTATTCGTGTGTGTGTGTGTGTGAGGTAAATCATACAACAGAGAGAGAGTCCTGTTCTGAGATGATGGTTGTTATAAATTCCGAGTAAATTTTTAGTTTTATATGGTTTATTTATGGGGTTAATAAAAAGCAAGTAATCAGCACTGGGTGCACAGGGAGTCAGGGCTCCTCTAACACGCACAGGGCACTGGTTTTTGTTCCTAAGCTAATGCATATTCATCACTACTTCTAAGAAAGGCAGGGTTATTACAATTAGTTTCTGGAATTCGACCCCTTCCACTGGCCCATGCGTACCAGTTCTCGGTGGTCCCTCTGGGGGTCGTTTGGGCTGAAGGCTCGCAGTCTTCCTCCCAGGCTTTGTCCTCCAGTCGTCCTTCAGTTTCCTTTTCTTCCTTATTTGGTAATCTCTTGGCTGGATGTCAGAGACTTGTGTAGCATCCCATGCGATAGTTAACAGTCATTTTGAAACTCCTTTGTTCTCCTGTCCCCTAGATCCAGGTCCCAATGTTTACCTTTTAAACCCTCTATTGACACAAATTGCTGGACCATTTCTTACAATGGTGGTTTGGTTTGGTTTTGGCTTGGGGTTTTTTTGTATCATCCAAGGGGAAAAAAAAAATTTGTATACCCAAAATCAATCAGAGATAACTGAGGCCATGTTGTGCACAGGCAAGAAGCTATGAGCTACTGAGTGCAGTTGTCTGAGCTAAAATGGCTGCTTCCAAAGCTCAGAGGAGTAGGGCAGCTTTTAGTGAATCTTAAAGCTTCAGTGGTGCAGGGGCTCATACCTCCTGAAAGTGTAATAAACACATTCAGCAGAGCTATGGCTTGTTTGGTTGAGATGAGAAGACTAAGCTCGGGGAATAGATAGCAAAAAATGGATGATCTGCTTTTCTGTGAAGTACTCTAAATGCAAAGTCATTTGCTCCATGGGAAAAAAAATATTTTCAAGTCTAATGGACTGTGATAAAGGAGATATGGAGTGGGGCTTCACTCATTACTGTAATTTGGTCTCAGAACAGATAGTAACCTCTTCCACAGTGTTTGATATGGGGCTTGCAAATAAAAGCTCAAGTATCTTAATCATTGCATCTTTGCTAGCTGAAAAGCAGCTCTTTTTTTTGTTTGTTTGATTGGCTTTTTTTGTTGTTGTTGGAGGTGATGGGGGACACATTGCAGTGAGCACAGTAATGTAGATTAAACATGGGAGTGTCTGTGTGCTCACTGTCCAGAAATAGACTTGCCAGAAGTTTGTTTTATGTTATAAACAATAACAATTAAAACAATTTTATTTTGGGTTCAATCAATTTAGGTTGAGAAACAATAAGCAAAAACAGCGCTGGGTGCGTGGAGAACTCAATTAGTTCCACCACATGCACACCTGAGTCCTAAATGCAGCGTCTTTTATGCCCAGATCTTGACCAATCTCTTCTCGCCGGATGTTCGTCCTGCTCTTTAACCATTGGGTCGTTAGGGTACACCTTCTCCTCCTATTGGCTCTCCTTTAGCGCGCTTGTTTGAATCTCAGGGTCTTTGTCTCCTTCGGCAGCGGGCTTTCCCTGGCATGCTTTCCTTGTCTCCTTTGGCAGGCTTTTCTAAGCAGTGATTGCCTCAGAGGAAGCGGGAGCTTTTACATTGTCTCAAAGGAGAATCACACGTGCCCATTCATTACAATTGTGATACAGGTTTTAGATTTAGGCAGGGTACAACAATTACACTTATCGCACTACATTCTATTTTTGACATGAATCATGACTGCGTTTATTACATTTTAGCAGGCTATAAGACAAAGCATTATTTTATGCAGTGTCCTCTCTTTGTGCCCTAGTGGTTTTGGGTTTTATACTGGGCATAAATGGCTGGGTTTTGGTAGCAAGGGGCTGCATTGTGGGAGGAGGCTGTGAACAGCCAGTTCTAAAACAAATCTAAAGAACCCGTTGTGAGCCAGACTTTCAAAGGATCAGAGTATGGTGCCTCTGCTTGAACATATTTAAGAAAGGGTGGTTGCCAATAGGGGAAGGAGGTGCTCCACATGGGAGCAGTGACACCCTTGAAAGGGACTGCAGCCCATGGTGGAACCAACACTAGAGCAGAGCAGTAAGAAGCAAGGAGCAGTGGAGGTAGATGAGTAAGAAACAAGGAGGGGTAGAAACAAACCATTATGTGCTGACCTCAATCTCCTGTGCTGCCTGTCACCTTGCTGAAGGAATTGTAACTGATTGGGTGTAATGTGTGGCAAAACCAAGGGGAGTTGAGAACTAAGGGAGTGGTGGTGGATAAGTGTCTGGCTTATAGTTGACCCTGGGGAAGAGGGAGGAAAGGTGTTTCCCTAATTGTTTGTTTCAGTTTTCTTTCTTCCTCAATATCCAAATCAGTAATTAAAAGTTCATGTTAGTTGACAATAAACTAAATTAAGTAAAATTCCCTGAGTCGAGATTGGTTTGCCTGCGACGAGTTTTCATCTTGCTTTAGAAGTAGTTTTACATTCTACAGTAAATAGATGGAATTTTCACAGTAAAATGTTTTTGTCTGCTGTTGTGTCTTGGACCTCTGGAACTCCTACGTTATCTTGGCCCCATGCGATGTGTGGGAAACTTAATAAATTAGTTATTACTTTAAAATAATAGGTTTCTTTTGTTCCCAATTGCTGTACAGGGCAAGAGGCTCTCAGCCTTTTGCATTTCTTGTATTTTGTGTCCCCTCTTGTTTATGGCAGTACATAAGCTAAGAGTCTAGTGATAAATTGCAAGTGATAGGACAAGAGGAAACAGCCTCAAATTGTGCCAAGGGATGTTTAGATTGGATATTAGGAAAAATGTCTTCACTGAAAATGTTGTCAAGCATTGGAACAGGCTGCCCATGGAAGTGGTTGAATCACCATCCCTGGAGATATTTAACAGACATGTAGCTGCAGTGCTTAGAGATGTGGTTTAGTGGTGGGCTTGGCAGTGTTAGGTTTATGGTTGGAGTCGATAATCTTTTCCAACCTAAATGATTGTATGATTCCATGAAAATATTCCAACAGCAGCCCTGATAGTACTGACATGACTTCTTACAATGCATATTCAACAAAACTTTTAAATTAATCGTTTAAATGTGAATTATATTCTAGGGGCTTATAATCTTTCTATTGTGATTACTCTCATTTATCTTTTTTGGAGTGTAAAAACAGTCAGGACATAACACACTTTTCTGTTACATCTTGTTTGCATCATCCTAGCAATGTAAAGTATCCTTAGTATAAATCAGAATTAGGTTCAAATTTAGTTTTTAAGTGTGCACCTGTTAGAACTTCTTTACACAGTATGGTTCCCTAAGCTTGCTCTTCAACATTATGTTGCATCAATCTGAATCTTGTTCTGTTCTGTATCCTCCCCTTTACCCCAGTTTAGTTTAATGTCAGAATGTTATATTTCAGGTCAGTGATGTGTGGCATAAAATGAACAAATGTATATAGTCTTGTCAGACTTTGTATGACACTCCTCTTTTTTACCTTTCGACTCTCCGAGCTGTTGCAACTCATGACTATATGCTTTCCCACCACTTTATGCGATGGTAATTTTGATCGATTGAATTTCAACAGTGATTATGCTCTGAAATCTCATAGACTACTATTAAATCTCCCCATGCTTAGCATTTTCTCATTTATTTTAAAAATTATTATTTGTAAAATCCTACTTGCTTTTGGATGTATTTTGTGGGGTTTGTGTGGTCCTTCATCTTGATTTGTCTTCACAAGCATATTTTTATCTAAAGAGGAAACCTTTTGTCTCCTGCTTTTTTCCCCTATATGTTTCTCCAACATTCTTTGTTGTGAATATCTCTTTATGTGAACCCATGCATACTAAATTAAATAGCATTCCAGATATTTTCCTTTCAGTGTCTTTAGGGCGGCTTCTCACCAATCTATAATGCGCTGGGTTTCTATTTGATATTGCATTCCCATTTTACCCCAAGAGTTTTTAAATACTCATTGAGATTTAGTGCGCTCACTCAATGTTTGCTCTGAACTCAGGAGTTAAACATCTCCTTGATGTATTTCTTTTGTCATATAGATGCTGATCTATCTAACACTGTAGTTGATATTCTATTATGGATTTACCAGGAAAGTGTGATGTATTTAATTTTATCTGCTGAGCTCCCTGTGGTCATTGAGATATTTCTTTATTAGTACTTTGCAGATATAATATGCTTACTTATCAGCGCACTCAAACCAGCAAGTCGATTGCTTTTCTTAAGTAATATTTTCCCCTCCATCCCCAACTCTGATTTTGCAAGTATTTAAATACTTGTATAATATTTGTCTAGTTATGAGAGGGTTTTAAATACTTTTTTCCCCTCTAATTTTCTGACTGCTTCTCTGTTTCTAATACTTAAACATTTACATGTGTTGTTCTGATTTGCTCTTATTGCTTGTTTTAGGTGGGCTGTTTTTAGTGTTTAGCTGTTGTGTCCATGTCCATTGATGGCTCTTAAAGTATCTACAAATAGATAGAGCATAATTTGACTTCCAAATAAGTTTTCTGTAACTGGATGAGAACCTTAATTTAAAATAATTTTTTCTTTCTGAAAGTACCACGGTTTCTCTTCTGTTAGGACTCTGGCACACATTTCATAGTTTCTATGTAGCATATAAAACTTGAATGTTCATTTCCCTTCAGCAGGGGGATTTTTTTAATATATTTTTCCCTTGTGTATGAACCTATGGTATCCAGGCATGTATGAAACCAATGTTTTCTGCATTCCGTTGTAGTGGAGACCATGAGTTCCTTTCATATATGTAGGCTCTTTTGAAAGAGATGATGACTTTCAGCAGAGTTGACAGACGGTTTGTGTAAGTTATTGTGCCTGTACTCTGGATAAATTTTTCAGAATGGCAAAATTACTTTTTAGGCACTTCTGGAAATATTGTCTCTCTCTTCCCCTTTCCGAGTCACTAAGACTTCCTTTGGCTTTCCAGTAAGCATACCAGCAAACTGCAGTAATTCATTGTTGCAGTTCGAGACCAAATTGACGGTGTGGAGACTAAATCGGCTCAGATACTAAAGCACTTTTAGTTGTAGTTATAATTAATGTTAACAAGTGATACAGCTTCCCTGTTCCATGGGAGGGACAACATAGTCCAGTAGAGAAGCTGGGTGGGTCAGCATAATGATTTCTAACATGACCTCCCTGTCCCACAGGGGAGACAGCATGATCCTGCATGAACCCAGTGGGAAGTTGGATGGGTCAGTGTAGCAGATCCAGCTGCACAATATGCAGTCTGACTGCAGGTCTGGGGGTCCCCACTCTTTGCTCTCAGGTGCTCCTAAGGCCTCTTGTGGGGTCTCTGTCAGGTCTCTCCCCGAGCAACAGCACACTATGTCAGTTATAAGATTGGGTAGAGAATGCCCAATTCTGATTGGCTAAAATTCCTGAAGTTCCTAACAATTGGCTGTTGCCTCACTGGTGCTCACTGTCTGCCCATCTGGAAGGGCAATGGTGCACATGTGGACAGTCATTTCTATTGCTTTCTGTTCAGAGAGCTACTTTCCCTTTTGGGTACGGGAACACTATTGTATTGAGATGCTGAAATCTTTTAGGTCCATAGTGCAGGCAGGACTTTAACATCTTGCTAATCTTGTTACTCTTTCTGTACAGGTAATCTCTAAGTAAGTTTTATAGTAAAAATTTCAGTAATGAGATTTGCAGCTTCCCTGTTGTTATTCTGTGTTTTTCTGCTTCAGTTATGGCTAAACTTGCCTCTTGACATATCTGTGGGTACCCTTTCTTTTACTTCAGACTGTGCCATGGTATTAGCTTGCTCAATACATTTTTGAAGTGGCCCACTAAGTTCCTCATGTTCATTCTATGTAAAATTCTTTATAAAAACAGATCTCAGTGGTATTCCTTTTCTTTGGCAATCAGCATCAAGTATTCCATTTGTTCCTCCTTGTGACAGGTTGTGGTGGGTTAACCTTGGCTGGATGCCAGGTGCCAATGAAGCTGCTTTCTCAATCCTCCTCAGCAGGGCAGGGGGAGAAAATATGATGAAAAAGCTCATAGGTTGCGATAAGGACAGGGAAATCCCTCACCAATTACTCTCACGGGCAAAACAGACTCAATTTGGGGAAGATGGATTTAATTTATTGCCAGTTACAAATAGAGTAGGATAGTGAGAAACAAAAGACAAAACTAAAAACACTTTCCCCCCATCTCTCCCTTCTTCCCAGGCTCAGCTTCACTCCTTCATTCCTGACTCTTCTTACCTCCTTCCCCCACCCCTGAGTGTTGCAGGAGGACAGGGAATGGGGACTGCCATCAGTTCATAACGCTTTGTCTCTGGTGCTCCTTCCTCATCATGATGTTCCCCTGCTCTAGTGTGGTGTCCCTCCCACAGGGTACAGTCCTTCAGGAACAGACTGCTCCAGCATACCCCCCCTCTTCCCCCCCTTTCTCCCTCCCCCCCCCCGGGCCACAGTTCCTGCTAGAAAACCTGATCCTGTGTGAGCTTCTCCATGGGCTACATCTTCCTTTAGGGAATATCCACTTGCTGCAGTATGGAGACCTCCATGGGCTGCAGTGAGGATAGCTGCTCTGGCGTGGTCCTCCATGGGCTGCAGGAGGAAAACCTGCTTCACCATGGTCTTCTTCACAGGCTGCAGGGGTATCTCTGCTCTGGCACCTGGAGCACCTCCTCCCCCTCCTTCTTCACTGACTTTGGTGTCTGCAGGGCTGTTTCCTATTTTTCTCACTCCTAACTCTCAAGGCTGCTGCACAGTGGGTTTTTACCCTTTCTTAAATATGTGATCACAGAGGCACCATCAATGCCATTGATTGTCTCAGGTTTGGGCAGCTTTGGGTCCATTTTGGAGCCAGCTGGAACTAGCTCTGTTGGACATGGGGGCAGCTCCTGGTGTCTTCTCACAGAAGCCACCCCTGCAGCACCCCTATGCTACCAAAATTTTGCCACATAAACCCAATACACCTGGCTAAAAATAAATTCTCTTATGTTCCCATACCAAATTTTTGATGGCAATTTGAGCCAAGTGGTTGGCCTGCTTATTTTGTTTCTCTTCTTGAGTTACCTTTGAATTTGGGATATGCGAGTTAATATGATGTATTAAAATAGGTCTTTGTTTCAGCTGTTGCATTGCTTTCCATTCTGCTGCTGCCCAAATTGGTTTTCCTTGCCACTACAAGTTAGCAGAATACAACCCCAATGCCCTCAGACACTCCTCATAGGACTTGTGCTCCAGACCCTTCACCAGCTTCGTTGCCCTTCTTTGGACACGCTCCAGCACCTCAATGTCTGTCTTGCAGTGAGGGGCCCAAACCTGAACACAGTATTTGAGGTGCAGCCTCACCAGTGCCGAGTACAGAGGGACGATCACTTCCCTAGTCCTGCTGGCCACACTGTTTCTGATACAAGCCCAGGATGCTGTTGGCCTTCTTGGCCACTGGGCACACTGCTGGCTCATATTCAGCCGGCTGTCAACCAGCACCCTCAGGTCCTTTTCCGCCAGGCAGCTTTCCAGCCGCTGTTCCCCAAGCCTGTAGCGTTGCATGGAGGTGTTATGACCCAAGCAAGTGCAGGACCCGGCGCTTAGCCTTGTTGAACCTCATACAGTTGGCCTCGGCCCATCGATCCAGCCTGTCCAGATCCCTCTGTAGAGCCTTCCTACCCTCAAGGAGATCAACACTCCCCCCCCCCCCCCCCCCCCATCTTTGCGTCATCTGCAAACTTACTGAGGGTGCACTCAATTCCTTCATCCAGATCGTTGATAAAGATATGAAACAGAACTGGCCCCACTACTGAGCCCTGGGGAATATCACATGTGACCGGCCACCAGCTGGATGTAACTCCATTCACCACCATGCTTTGGGCTTGGCTGCCCAGCCAGCTTTTTACCCAGCGCAGAGTACACCCGTCCAAGCCATGAACAGACGGTTTCTCCAGGAGAATGCTGTGGGAGACAGTCTCAAAGGCTTTACTAAAGTCCAGGTAAACAACATCCACAGCCTTTCCCTCATCCGCTAAGTGGGTTGCCTTGTCATAGAAGGAGATCAGGTTAGTCAAGAGGACCTGCCTCTCATAAACCCTTGCTGACTGGGCCTGATCACCTGGTTGTCCTGTACGTGCCGCATTGATGGCACTCAAGATGATGGGCTCCATAACCTTCCCCGGCACCAAGGTCAGACTGACAGGCCTGTAGTTCCCTGGTTACTCCTTCCGAAAACTGAAAACAGAATACAAGCATAAGTTACACTTAGCAAAACATAGCAATTGCAGTACACAGTTCAATCACAATACCAATGTGATTCCCATTACCGATCTCTATAATGTGACCACCCCCATGATTGTCAGGAAGGAAAATGTGGGTTGAAGCCAGCTCAAGCCTGTTGTTCTCTTTGACATTCTTTTGCTAGTTATTTTTTATATTTTATGATGGGATCAGCCACCCCCCCACGCCCACCCCCAGTCTGGCTAACTACAGGAGACATTCACACCCTTTTAATGAACACAACCAGTTGATTCACTCAACTGACATAGATGTTTATCTAAAACAAAGGCCACCCTCCTGTCCCCTTTATATTGAGATAAAATCAACTTCTTTGCATTAGTCTCTGAGCTTCATGGGCATGTCACCCTTGCCCATCTCCGCTGAGCCTTCTTCCATTGTAGAGGTTTATTGGTCAGTCACACGCACAGGAGCATGTTCTCAAGGCCATTACCTCTGCAAACTGATTGGAGTGTCCAGTCACTTTGTGTGATGCAGCTTCTCCTGTAGAGGGGTTCCAGGAAGTGGCTTGTCATCTCCTGTTTCCTGCTGTGATGTTACAGGATCTGCCAGTAAATGGACTCCGTTTATTTTTTACACTTAATTCATCATATGCTGGGGCATCAACTGTCCAAGGAGTTTAGTGTTCCTTCTACTGTTGATATGCTGGCCACTGACTAACAAGCTGAACTAATCCTGATCTGGAGCATGAACCAGTATGTGCCTACTGGGTAAGAGCCAGGACCCATTTTTGCCACATAGCAGTGGTTGCTCTTCCGCCAGTGGATTTTGAATCCTTAAACATAAAATTCAGGACCAGCAGTCTGGGGCATAACCACAGTGCCTGCTCTGTGCCTAATACTTCAGTGGCACACAGAACACCTCCATATGGAGCCAGGACTTCTTATTCTGGAGGGATATAATTATTTTCTACCCCTTTGTAACTCTGGCTCCAGAATCCCAATGGCCACCTTCCCATCTTGATGGGCTCATTGCCACAAGCTCCATATGATGCTGTTTTTTTTCCTGCACTAGTATATAACAAATGTTTTACATCACTACTTTCCCAGATAAGTCCTAATGCCATGGCATGGGCTATTTCCTGGTTGAGCTGCTCAAAAGCTTGCTGTTGTTCCTCTGCCTGTTCAAACTGATTCTTTCCAGGTTACTTGATATACAGATTTGGTCAGTTGGCTATAACCAGGGATGTGCATATGTCAAAACTCAGGGTATTTTGCATGAGGGCAGTGTGTGCTAGGGCATAATACTGTTGAGGTATCCAGATAGTCCAATAGATTCAGTTATCTCCCATTTTCTGCCAGGCCAGTGGTGAGGCCCCTATAATACGGTAAGTTCAGTTCAGGCACCCAAACAGTATATGGGCTGGAGGTGAGAGGAGGAGGAGGAGCTAATGGTTTAACTGAACATTGCCTTGCACTTGCAATTCCTTGACTCACAGTGCTAGATACCTAATGGGTTTTTTTCACCCCACTCAGCCATATTCTCCCCCTTTTCCTTCAGGACCATCCATAAGTCCTAGTGTGTAGGGTAGGAGCATGGAGAATTCCCATATTTTCCTGATGTTTTTTCCGAGGTCAACCAGACCACTGGTCTTTAGACATTACCAACGATGCTCTTCCTAGTACAGTACATATAGGTCACTCATTGATCAACAGGGCACCGAGCTGTCAGGTGATACCAAAAGGGCGTTAATAACTGTCTAACCATCAGAGCTATTGGGCCATGGCATCAGTGGCCACAGCCTTACTGGGGTTCCTCCTCCCCTTTGCCTGTGAACACATTCCATCAACCCAAGCAACTGCAGTTGATCACCTCCCTCTTCCCAGTCCCTCCATGGGGATATCTTATTTTTGAGAGCAGCAAGATCAGACCATTTCTTAACATATCCCTCTGTCAGCTGATCCCCAACCCCACCCCCATTACATAGGGCATAGGACACAAACCCCCAAGAGCTTTGCTCTGCTGAGCCATCAGCTATATCCCTCCTCCTCTGGTTTCTCAGTACCTCCATAGCCACTGCAAGGCAGTTTTCCCGAGTGTGTTGGCTGTAAGTTTCCCACACAGCCTTAATCTTGCTCTGAGTAAAGAACCTGTTGTGTGATCATGTTCTGGGGAACAATGCCCCTGTTTGCACAGTCTACTTAATTACAGTAACTAGGGGCTGCCTGATAGGCTTCTGTTATTAATTCATCATTAGAGTCCCAAATATCATCATCCCAGGTTTAAGGATCCCAGTCCAGTCAACGTGTGCTTACTGACTGTTCCTGTAGTGGCTCGGTGCATTAGTCTTTAATCTGGCTAATTAGCACCACTATGTACTAAAGTCTGATTAAGGCTCTCCCTTTCGCACTGAGCATTTGCTACTGCTTCCTTTAGCAAACCGTTCCTCTGGGAGAGAATGGCAGCTTGATTTGCAACTTCTCTTGCAAATATTTTTGGAGCTCCACTTGAAGCCTACCTACAACGTGTGCTGGCATACCTTCACAGAAAGCAGCACATCTCTCTCCTAGTGTTTTATATGTATCCTCTTCTCTCTGCAAGGCCCAGGCTAATTTTCTTGGAGTCTGTACTGGGAGGTGGTCCAGGTTCCAGGCAACTAGAACATGGACATGAAGCAAGCACCATCCCATCTCCTCCCAATCATCTTCCCATACCAGTACCATTTTCTTGGGTCCCTTTGGACCCTTCTTTTCCCAGCTATTCAGTATTCACACTCACCCCCAAACACATAATGGGCCCACCACTCACACCACAGTACACCACCACAAATTCCCAATAGCAGAATCAAGGCTCCTTCTGGAGACTCAAAATCATTCCAATTATTCCAGATCCAGCCCATGACAGTTCCCGGTGTTGCCCACATTCTCTGCTAATTACCGTTGTGGGAAAAACAGTTTAAAGTTGGGAAATTTCACTTGTGTTAATTTATTGCCAACCAGCCCAAACCTCCCATCATTGATTTGGGCGTTGAGAAAAAAAGATGACACTTAGACAAACGCATAAACACCTATCCTCTCTCCTCTCCAGTCTCATCTTCCCTTATTTTCACAAGTTACACTCAGTCTGTCAAAATTCCTCTAATAAGGAATTGGGTGGTGTAGAAGGTTGAGGTGATATGTGTAACGGTTTCTGCCTTGTGTGCCTGCTCCAGCATGGGTTGCCCACACAGGCTGCATTCCCTTCAGAGGTGTATGTACCACACACACACACACACAAAGTACCTCTCCAGCCACCACTGGCTGCCTGTGTATTTCTTAAATATGTTTGAGCAGGAGTGCTGTGTACTTCTTTTATGGGATAACATTTTGGGTTTTTTCTTTCCCACAGTTTGCCTCATGGCAGGCTGGAAGCAGCTGAGAGTGACACAGGGCCTTAAGATTTGAACGGGTAGAACTCATTGTGAGCAAACCTGCTGTAGAAGTAATGAGAAGAAAGAGAATAAATATATTGTGATCCAGTCTCTGCTCATGCAACTGAGCTAGAAGAAACAAAAAAAAACCCTGAACTGTTTTACCAGAAGCTTTCATGTCTCTGCTGTATACCTGATGATGAAGCTGGGGAGCCTGGAGTCATTTTCCTCCTTAAGTTTTGGTTTTGTTTGGTACTTTTTGTTGTTGCTGTTGGCCTGTTTTTCATTTCTAAAGCATATATAGCTATCTCTATGCCAGTGAGGAAAGAAAGCAACCATTTTACTCTCTTGAAAACAGATGAAGTCCAGACACTGAGTGCTGTACAGGCCTGTTTGCCTTTTGTTTCTCTTTACTAATTGGTTAATTTCCAACAAGTATGTGTTTTAGAGAATTCATACATATGCAGCCTCAGGGAATTATACTTTGGAAATGAAGTACCTGTTAAAACATGAGGTGGCTAGTATACTTTGTATTCTGACTTTTTTTTTTAATCATCTTTTGTTTTCCTTTTCAAAAACATTAAGAAAAGAGCCTTTTGTTATCTTTTCAGGAATGTCACACTGAAATTCATCTGTGCTTTGTCTGCTTTCATTTGTACCATTCATGGGCAGTTGTGGATTAGATAGGACAAAGTAGCTGAATTCCTAACTTCCACATTCAAATCAAAGTATTGGGAAACTTCCAAGACTCACCTCCTTTTTTTTTTTTTTTTAAATAAAGTATTCTAGTTTTCAGTTTGTGTGATGAAACATATCTAGTCTGTGTTTTTTTAAATATCATTAAAATGGTGTGACAGCCTTGTGTTGGGTTGTATAAGGGCAAGGGAAATATTGTATCCATTTCCTTTTTCTTTCTGTCTTTAATAAGTTACTCTCATATATTTATCGCTCCCCAGATCAGATTTTAAAAGTCTAAGCTCAACTGACCACCTTTTACATTGTAGAATACAAATCGGGTTAGATGAAGAAATGGTAATCCACTTATTTCTTCAGAAGACTGTCTGCTGGAGCAGGCCTGGAACCTTTTTAAATTTCATTGACCCACCTGGAATGACAACCCTCCCTCTTTCTTTATAGACTCTTCATACTCGGAACCTCCTGATGTTCAGCAACAGTTGAACCATTACCAGTCTGCAGCTCTAGTGGCTACCTGATAGTCTTCTCTTATTAATTCAATATTAGAGTTCCAAATATCATCATCTCAGCTTTAAGGATCCCAGTCCACTCAATGTGTACTTAGTCACTCTTCCTCTAGTGTCTTGGTGCATTAGTCTTTAATCTGGCTAGAAGTAGTTTTACATTCTACTGTAAATAGTTGGAATTTTCACAGGAAAATGTTTTTGTCTGCTGTTACTTCTTTTACCTCTGGTACTCCTAGGTTATCTTGGCCTCATGCAATGTGTGGGAAACTTAATAAATGAGTTATTACTTTAAAATAAGAGGTTTCTTTTGTTCCCAATTGCTGTACAGGGCAAGAGGCTCTCAGCATTTCTCAAGCGTTTCTTGTATTTTGTGTCCTCTCTTTTTTATGGCAATAAATAAGCTAAGGGGGGTCTAGTGATTAATTCCTCTCCAGTGTTCTACGATGTGGGATTAATTGGTCACATACTGAACTCGATCTTACCAGATTTTGTTACTTTGTGCATTACAGTATACAGAGGTTTGAGATTAATCAATGAAGTCTTGAAGTGTTTAGGGAAGATTGCTGTTTCTTATGTTTTCATTGTACTTTTGTAGTATTCCTGTTCTTTTTACTGTCCATCCCTTCCTCAAACTCCTATTCCACCAAGGATACATCCCCAATCACAGACCATAATGTAACTCTTAGTTATTACAATGAATGGAGATGTTCTTGGTGTTTGGTGGAATTAATTCCAATGCACAGCGTTCTGTTCTGGATACAGATATTTAGATCTCACTTTCCAATTATGCTTATGTTTTCTATTGAAGTCAGGAATTATAGCATTTTGAAAAGACTGACAAGTGTTTCAGTTTTAAGGGTTTTTTTAATTGCTGGTAATGAAACTGGCAGGACTTTCTCAGCTTCCAAGAAGGTTAGAGTGGGTCTTATATAAGCAGAAACCATTGTCATCTGTTTGTAAGTTTCAGTGCATGATGAATGTTTGGGAGTAATTGTGGTGGTTCTTCTAGCATATAGCTGCTGTCTCTGAATGAGGCAAACTTCCTACCAGCTCTCTCCTGAGTAATGGAAAAGCCTAGAGGACAAAGTCCATTGAAAGAGTAGTTATTTGTCAGAAGGTTGAGTGTAGCATTGATAACAGCAACCTGCTAGTTACTTAGATAGGGCTTTCTTTGAATCAAAATGGCCTTGATGTCTCTTAAATGTTGAGTTTTAGGCTGCAGTAATTATGGAATTTCTGGAAATCATTAAGTCATGTGATAGGAAGCTTGGTGTTAGTATATTTTCAGAATTCACTGAATGGCATTTCTGTAAAAACAACAACAAAAAACAACTCCTAAAAACAACCACACAGGGAAAACAAACCCCTGTCACTTTCCTTCTCCTTTCATTGTTTTTCTTGCAGAATTTTCTAATGCAAAAGATCATTCCTGAACCATGGAGGTGCTGCAGTGTGATGGCTGTGATTTCCGAGCTCCATCCTATGAAGACCTAAAAGCTCACATTCAGGATGTTCATACTGCTTTTCTGCAGCCAACAGATGTTTCTGAGGAAAATCCTAGCCAACCAAAGTCTGGCTCCATGAGTGCTAGCAACCAGACTGAGATTGAATTTTCTTCTGTAAAGGATGAATTTACAATTGCAGATAAAATAGCAGGTAAACTTCAACCCTAAGCCCCTATCTCACATGTGACTTATTTCAGTGCATTTTAATTGGTATGTTTCAGTGTGATTTTTAAAAACTGTTATCTTTATCACTATGGTAGTGAATTGGATGATGTTTACTTATAGCCATATTTTTTGTGTAAATGCAAACGTGTGGATTCATCATCTTGCTATTTTTCACATGCTTTGTCATATTGCTTCTTTTTCTTGCTTTACACCACCGTGAGCTTTAGAAGAGTTTTGAACTTTATTAGTGTACCTTTTTATTTCAAGAAGCTTATTTTGGAAATTGTCTATCCCAAATTATGTGCCATCTGTTAGTTTTCTGAATGTTCTCATATGCACAGGTCTAATCATAAATAAGTGAGGGAATCCTGGTGTGATTAACATGTTCAAGATGTGTGTGTGTTCATATGCATACATGGAGGGTAAACTGTCTAATTTTACTTATTTATATATTTACTTTTTAATTCTTATTTTAGGGCAAAATGCAACAACTCAGATGGAGACTGGAAGTTATTATAGCCAGAGCCAAAGTTTTTGTGGTCAACATATGGCTCCAAATCCTAAACCAACCAACAAGTTTTTCCAGTGCAAATTCTGTGTGCGTTATTTCCGATCTAAAAACCTCCTCATGGAGCACACTCGCAAGGTTCATGGAGCACAAGTTGGGGGGAGCTCAGTAGGGTCACACACTGCTGGATCTTTAAATTACAACATCATGATGCACGAGGGGTTTGGCAAAGTTTTCTCTTGCCAGTTCTGCACCTACAAATCACCAAGGCGCGCAAGGATTATTAAGCACCAGAAAATGTATCACAAAAACAGTCTGAAGGAGAGTTTAACTCCTACTGCTACCTCTGCTGTATCTGAATTGACATCTGCATCTGTGCCAGTGCAGGAGCCTTGCAAGGAATTACCTGCGGAGGTGGTAGAACGGAGCATTTTGGAGTCCATGGTCAAGCCTCTAACAAAGTCCAGAGGCAACTTTTGCTGTGAATGGTGCAGTTACCAGACACCTCGAAGGGAGCGCTGGTGTGACCATATGATGAAGAAGCACCGCAGCATGGTAAAAATACTGTCAAGTTTGAGGCAGGAACAAGACAGAACCAATGCGTCTGATGTGCAGAGTAAGTGTGTCCAGAATGCCTCCCCAAACTCTAATTATATCTCTGTGAATATGACAGGACGTGATATGTTGAATGCTGATGTCTCAAACTTCAGAAGCTCTATGGGCAATTCCCTTATCAGGCCCAACTCTTCTATATCCTCTAAGTTTTTCTCTGTGTCTTATCCTCAAATGAAGTCTAAATTACCTCACAACTCGGGCATAGTTAATTTGTCTGACAGATCCCACTATGGAGTTGCTGACATGACAAATTCTTCTGCTGAATTGGAAACAAACAGTATGCTAAATGACTGCAGCTCAGACGAAGAGTTAAATGAAGTCAACAGTGAGAATGGCTTGAACTCTGTGGACCACCAGACTTCAGGAATATCTGCAGAGCAACTGATGGGATCTGATGGCAACAAGCTGTTGGAAACAAAAGGGATTCCCTTTAGAAGATACATGAACAGGTTCCAATGTCCTTTTTGCCCTTTCCTCACAATGCACCGTCGAAGCATCTCCCGTCACATTGAGAATATCCACCTGTCTGGGAAGACAACTGTATACAAATGCAATGAATGCCCTTTCACCTGTAAGAGTTCGTTAAAGCTTGGAGCTCATAGGCAATGTCATGCAAGTACAACATCAGACTGGGACACTCTGAATTCTCAGAGTGAAAACATTGTCTCCACTTTGAATGACAACACAGTTTCTTATGAAAGTGGAAATATAAATGCAAGGAAGTCAGCTGGGATGATGGAAACAGTGCAGCAGCAACAGCAGCAGTTGCCTCAACCCCATTCACAGCATCCTTATAAGTGCACAATGTGTAACTATTCTACCACTACTTTGAAAGGCCTCAGAGTTCATCAGCAGCACAAGCACTCATTTTGTGACAACTTACCAAAATATGATGGACAGTCATTCAATGTGCCACAAGAGAGCGAGGTAGATGCTCTCACCTCTGTTAGCACAGTGAAGAAAAGCCAGACCTCAATTCTTGGTCTCTCGTCTAAAAATAACTTTATTGCTAAAGTCACTCGGAAGGTGTCAAATGACTGTCCTTTGGATCTCTCACCAGTGAAGAAAAGAACTAGAATTGATGAAATAGCAAGCAACTTGCAGAGCAAAATAAACAAAAACAAACAGCAAGAAGATGCTGTGATTAATGTAGAGGATGATGAGGAAGAGGAGGAAGATGAGGTGGAGATAGAAGTGGAATTAGACAGAGAAGAAGAACAAACAGAGCCACTGGTGGAGGTTTCTAGTTCTTATGCACCCCAGCAAATGTGGGGGAGAGAGACTAATGATTCCCAGAAGGATGCAAAATTTAAAAACATGCATCATGATTATATTTCCACCAATGGAGCAGAGATTGAGCTCACTTTATCTGAAGATGAAGAAGATTATTTTTCTTCCATTAACATGAAAGATCAACAGAGTCCTAATGCCTCCATTCTGGGAAGCCAGCCAAGTATGTATGGACCTGATCAGAACAACGAAAATGTGGAGATTAATGACTCTGGCAGGCTTTACTATTGTAAACACTGTGATTTTAGCAACAAATCTGCCAGGAGTGTTAGCACCCACTACCAACGGATGCACCCCTACATAAAATTCAGCTTTAGGTATATCTTGGATCCCAATGATCACAGTGCAGTATACAGATGCCTTGAGTGTTATATTGACTATACGAACTTTGAAGACCTGCAGCAACACTATGGAGAGCATCATCCTGAAGCTATGAATGTATTGAACTCCGATCACTCTGATCTGATCTACCGCTGTCGCTTCTGTTCTTACACTAGCCCTAATGTTAGAAGCCTGATGCCGCATTACCAAAGAATGCATCCAACAGTGAAAATTAACAATGCAATGATATTTTCAAGCTATCTTGTTGAGCAGCAAGAGGGGTTAAACACAGAGTCTCAGACACTGAGAGAGATCTTGAATTCTGCTCCAAAAACTATGGCAACCCCCACCCCTGTGGCTCATGGGACTACTGTGCCAGCAAGTTTTAACAAAAGTGCCACAAAGAGTTTTAGTCCTGAATGTGAAAATCAGAAGGCACCTTCGGTCAGTTCTGTGGTTGTTTATGACTGTGATGTGTGCTCATTTGCAAGCCCTAACATGCATTCAGTTCTGGTGCATTACCAGAAAAAACACCCTGAACAAAAAGCATCATATTTCAGAATTCAGAAGACCATGCATATAGCTTCTGTTGACAGGGGCTCTGCCCTGGCTCAAATGTCTTTTGAGATGGGGGTGTCTGTCTCCTCAAAACTATCTAACTTGGCTTCTCAACCTCCACCTCCCCCATCACTGCCCCCAGACCTTGCTTCTGAACTCTACTATTGCAAACACTGTTCATACAGCAACCGTTCAGTTGTGGGAGTGCTTGTCCACTACCAGAAAAGGCATCCGGAAATAAAAGTCACTGCCAAGTACATCAGGCAGGCACCCCCTACTGCAGCAATGATGAAGGCTGGTGAGCTGCCACCTGGGATTCAGAAACTGCCAGTGTCAGTGCAGCAGTTGAGGCGGGGCAGTTCTGAGAGCTGTGTGAATTCCCCTGAGAATGAAATGTTCTTGTGCCAGCACTGTGATTATGGGAACCGGACTGTGAAAGGTGTGCTCATTCATTATCAAAAGAAGCATCGTGATTTCAAAGCCAATGCAGATGTGATTAGGCAGCATACAGCCACCATTAGAAGCCTTTGTGATCGTAACCAGAAGAAATCATCTGGCAGCCTGCCTGCTCACACCTCCAACACTGAACAGGACAAGATAAAGCTGAGAGCCCTCAAATGCAGGCAATGTAGCTACACATCACCTTACTTCTATGCGTTGAGGAAGCATATTAAGAAAGACCACCCAAATCTGAAGGCCACAGTCACGGCCATTCTGAGATGGTCATTTTTGGATGGCTTGATAGAAGCTGGCTATCACTGTGAATGGTGCATTTATTCACATACAGAACCAAGTGGTTTGCTTGTGCATTACCAAAGGAGACATCCTGAACATTATGTTGACTATACATATATGGCAACTAAACTCTGGGCAGGTCCGGATCCTTCCCCTCCTACCCCAGTGATGCCATCAGAGGCAAAAACCTATAAATGCAGAGACTGCATTTTTGAAACATCTTCCATTTGGGATATTACTAATCACTACCAGGCTTTTCACCCTTGGGCTATGAATGGGGATGAATCTGTATTGTTAGATATCATTAAGGAGAAAGATGCTGCTGAGAAAATTGGCACACAGCTTAATGAAGTTAGGGCCAGGATTAATTCTGAAAACAAGGTAACATCACAGATGGACCAGGATGTGGAGGATCCCAGCCTTTCCCAGGAAAAAACTATTATTCAACTGGCTTCTGCAAACCCTGCCATCTCTTCCATTCCATATCAGTGTACAGTTTGCCAGTCTGAGTACAATAACTTGCATGGCCTCCTGACACATTATGGCAAAAAGCATCCTGGCATGAAAGTAAAAGCTGCTGACTTTGCACAGGACATAGACATTAACCCAGGGGCTGTGTACAAGTGCAGACATTGCCCATACATTAACACACGCATTCATGGTGTCCTCACACATTACCAGAAACGGCACCCATCAGTAAAGGTCACTGCTGAAGACTTTGTGCATGATGTGGAACAGTCGAATGACATCACCCAGAATGACATAGAAGAAATGAGTAGGATTTTCAAGCAAGGCTATGGTGCATACCGGTGCAAACTATGCCCTTACACCCATGGCACACTGGAGAAGCTCAAAATTCACTATGAGAAATACCATAATCAGCCTGAATTTGATGTTTTTGCTCAGTCATCACCAAAGCTGTCTGCCTCAGTGGAGCCAGACATGGTAACTGAAATCAAGGTCTCCCCAGAAATTGCTGCTGATAGCGTTGGAGAAGTCTCTGTCTCGGTACCTCATTTCTCCAGTTCTCACTTAGTGTCTCACACAGTTTTCCGGTGTCAGCTCTGCAAATACTTCTGTTCTACCCGGAAGGGGATAGCCAGGCACTACCGCATCAAACATAATAATGTTCGAGCACAGCCAGAAGGCAAGAACAACCTCTTCAAGTGTGCTTTGTGTTCCTACACCAACCCTATCCGCAAAGGGCTTGCAGCACACTACCAGAAAAGGCATGACATTGATGCTTACTACACTCATTGTTTAGCAGCTTCCAGGACAGTAAGTGATAAACCCAATAAAGTGATCATTCCATCTCCTCCCAAAGATGATACTCCTCAGTTAAGTGAGGAGCTGAGGAGGGCTGTGGAAAAGAAGAAATGCTCGCTTTGTTCCTTTCAATCTTTTAGCAAAAAAGGTATTGTATCCCACTACATGAAGCGTCACCCTGGTGTTTTCCCTAAGAAGCAGCATGCGAGCAAGCTGGGGGGTTACTTCACTGCTGTGTATGCTGATGAACATGAAAAGTCAACTCCAGCTGAGGAAAGGAATGACTTTGAAAAGACTGAGGTGGAGAGCGAGGCTCAGGAAACTGAGTGGCTTCCCTTCAGATGCATAAAATGTTTCAAGCTGTCCTTCAGCACAGCAGAGCTGCTATGCATGCATTACACTGATCACCACAGCAAGGATTTGAAGAGAGACTTTACCATACTGGGAAGTGGCACCCCCTCTCATAATGCTGTCTATCAGTGCAAGCACTGTGATACTAAATTGCATAGCACAGCAGAGCTAACCTCACACTTGAATAGTCACAATGAAGAATTCCAGAAGCGTGCCAAACGTCAGGAGAGGAGGAAACAGCTTTTGAGCAAGCAGAAATATGCAGATGATGCTTTTACAGATTTCAAACAAGAGAGGGTAAGGATCTGTGTATCTGGTTTCCTTCTCTGCTTCCTCTCCCCAGGGAGTAAAACAAACCAAAAGCTGTTCTTCTATACCCCAAGAGGCTCCTTATTACTAATACCCACTTGCATGTTCTCTTTGACAGCCAAATGAGTGCAGGTTAATGACTCAGCGTGTCAATGGTCCCTATAGTCAGTTACACATTCTGCTTTAATTTCCTTCATTCTCCACCTATTCCTAGGCTCCATGGGAAGCTCTGCTCCTTCCAACTGTTTCCTTCAGGATTTTCCCTATCTTTCTTCCTTTCTCTCACCCTTATAGATGGCTGACAGTTATTTATTCTTCTGTTGCAAGGCTGCTGTTTGCTTCCTCATAGATTCTTTAGCAAATGTCCCATTCTACTGTTCATCAGTGTACCTTGAAATAACATACCAATTTCCTTCTCAAGCTTACCAATTTCAGTATGTTTTCTGATAAAGAACCTGATGTTTATGTGCATCTATCCAATAACTTCAAGTTTTGGGCAAGTGTTCCTGTGAACAGAAGACCAAATTCTACTACTCTTTTCTGTACCCTTCTCCTCATCTGAAGTAACTCTACTTGCTGTAAAAAAGTATACAATTGGGTGGGTGGGAACCGTGAAAGAGCATGACTTGGTCTCATAAGTTAAAAATGAATGGTTTTATAGGGGTCTACTGTTATGCAGAAATTCAAGGTTTTTCCTGTGTACATTCTGTCCACCTATTTTGAGGGCTTCTATTAAGAAGTCAGTGCAAATAGAGGTCGAAGTTTTGCACAATAGCATGTTTTAGTGGGTTGACCTTGGCTAGACGCCAGGTACCCACCAAGCCACTCTATCACTCCCCTCCTCAGCAGGATGGAGGGGAAGAAAATAAGATGGAAAAAAACTTGTGGGTCAAGATAAAGGCAGTTTTAAAAAAGCAAAAGCCGCATGGGGAAGCAAAGGAAAACAAAAGTTTTATTCTCTACTTCCCATCAGCAGGTGATGTCCAACCACTTCCTGGGAAGCAGTGGTTGCTCTGGAAGACAAATGTCATAACAACGAATCCTCCCCTTCTCTTAGTGTTTATTTCTGAGTAGATGTCATATGGTATGGAATATCCCATTGGTCACTTTGGGTCAGCTTTCCTGGCTATGTTCCCTCCCAAGATCTTACCCACGCCCAGCCTACTGGCCTTTGGTGGTGGTGGTGAAGGTTGGAGAGGCAGCCTTGATGCTGTGGGAGCATTTCTCAGCAGTAGTCAAAACGCTGGTGTGTTATCACCACCTTTCTAGCTACCAATACAAGCACAGCACTGTGAGGGCTGCTATGGGGAAAATTAACTTCATCTCAACCAGACCCAATACACATGTACACTAAATGCAATTTCCCTTAAGGTGCAAAATCTGGTCTGGATATATTCCTAAAAGTGAGATATCAGAAGCATGTTTCGCATATTATGTTAGTATAACTGATTAATACTCATGTGCTTCAATAGGCTTTTGGACACTTGGAAGATGCTTCAAAACTTGAGGAGAGGAAAGTAGTTGGCTACAAATGTAAATTTTGTGTGGAAGTTCATCCAACGCTTCGAGCCATCTGTAATCATCTCCGTAAGCATGTCCAGTATGGAAATGTTTCTTCTGTGTCAGCTACAGTAAAGGTGAGAATTCTGTGAACTGACAACATTTTTTGTTTGCTATTAAGGTCTAACTGAAAGCCTGTAGAGGGGTCCCAAGGAGTCAAATGGGTTTTGGATTGGGTATTCTGAACAGTTAAGCATGACATTCTAATCTAATTCTTCAGGTTTCTGCAGCACATTTTGTTTACTTTAAGATGTTTTACCTTTCTTCTGTTCTTCGTCTGGGGCACAAAAACTATTTAATTCTAATTTCTTATCTGCCATGTAGGAACTGATATCATGGATGACTGAAAGGCTTGATTTATGAGCAGGAGCTTCTCCCTCAGCTGTTCTGGACTACTTTTCTGCTTTCTTAGACCCCTACTGTATGGAGTGGGTTTTTTTTTCCTCCAACCCATATGCAAAAGTGAAATTATAGTGCTGCAAACACATATTCAAATAGCCAGCTGAGCCAGAGGTCCAATTCAAGTGGTTAATTGTAAATGTGCTGCTCTTTCCTCCCTATTCAAGTGGAGACCACCTAGAATGTCTCTGAGGATAGGCTGTGCTCCACAGACAGCTTTACAGGCTATCAGCAGGGGGAGTTCAGGTGCAATAAGGTTGCAAAACTGGTTATGCAGTTTTCCTCCTTTTCTTGCTGCAATGAGTACTCAGCAAAATATTATTCTGAAGTCCTCAGAATGTTAACTAAAGCATGCATATTTCATGACATCAACTGTGTGCTGTGTAAAGTATCTGAGTACTTCACAGTCTAAATTATTCTACCTAAGAGCTTTCATTCTCCTTCCACTGAACTTTCTTTAGCTTATCCAATACTACTGACAGAATAGGATGCTTATCTTCTATCAATGTCAAAACACAGCACTGCACTAGCTAGGAAGAAATATTAACTCTATCCCAGCAGAAATCAGGACAGGGTTCAATACCATCTTTTGAGCAAGTAGATACTAAACAGCAGGGAACAAAAACTAAAATACAAGACCCTAAAACCATCATATAAATAGACTTTTCATTTTCTTATTTGTGTTATGCAATTTCAGTCTATGAACAGTTTTAATGTTGCTGCAGAATGCATGCTGTGCTAGTTAACACTTAGGAAATGGACCAAGAGATGGGTTTTTTGTTTTTTTAATGTATATACATATATATATAATTAAAGACTAGGCTCTCTTTATACAAAAAGTCATTATTGTAGTATGGTAGGGATACCCTTAGAAACTGAATGCATTGGGATATATAGGAGAGATTGAGGGGCAGAAGGGAGAGAGAATTGATGGCTTTGGGGGGGTATGTGTTTTTTAGCAGGAAGCTGAAGATTCTTCAAGCACAACTTTGGAGGGGTTTGAGGGAGCCAAAGACCCTGGCACTGTGGAATTTACAGAAGCTGAATCTGGAGCATCCTTGGAAGATGAAACCAGGCCTGGGGGCTACCACTGCAGCCAGTGTGACCGGGTTTTGATGTCTATGCAGGGTCTGCGATCTCATGAGAGGAGTCACTTGGCTCTGGCCATGTTTACCCGGGAAGACAAGTACAGCTGCCAGTATTGCTCCTTTGTCTCTGCTTTCAGGCACAAGTAAGTTACGGTTTGTTTTCAACGGCACAGACTACTAGCATGACTTTTTTATGTTGGTTGACATTGAAGGAGAGTGCATTCAATTTTATTTCAAGCCATGTTTTTATCTTTCTCAGCATTTAGGTATTTTCTATGCCCCCAAACATTTTGCCATCGTCGACTGTAAAAAGTCCCATTTTTATATCTTGAATACAAATTCTCTTTTTGTTGTGTGTAGGGGAAATGCACACCAAGCAAAAAGATGCCCACCACTTATGCAGTCTTGTTAAATGCATGAAATTAAAAAAGCCATAAAGAGGAAAAAGTATTTTTCACTAGCCTTCCATGTAACTACCTTATTTTTAAATAGTACTGTGACTTCGTTTCTAGTGTTGAACAGCTATCACAAGCCAATCTTAAAGTTAAGAGTTTTTTTCTTTTCTTATTTGTGTTATGAAATTTCAGTCTATGAACATAATCTTCAAATCAGTGTGGTATTCTTGAAATGGGTTGAGGAAATCACCCCTTATCTGATGTGACCCATGAAAAATGCATGGTCATAATAAATAATCAAATTCCTCATGACATTTCTTTGCCTACAAATAGGAAGCTTTAGAATTCTTTTATCATATTTATTCATGGCTTGCCACAAAGAAATACGGTTTATTGTTGTGGGTTTTTTTACTGGCATCCTAGACTGACAAACATATGTACATTTTTTCTGTAGCTTCTGGGGGAAGAACTGTCATGTCCCCCCATCCTGTGTCTGTCCCTCTTCACTCCAGGGAGATCCAGGTGGTTGTTTAACATAGGCATTGATAGCATTGTCAGTGACACCCTTAAATTGGGTGAAGTTGTTACTGTTCTGCAATTAAAAGTAGGTGGGAAAGAAAGCATGATATAAGAAATATTTATAAACCCTGGTGTTAGAAAAGCAGCATTTCTGTCAGTATCACAGCATGGTTCCTATGTGGATAAGCAGCAGGGGATAATAGTCCAAGGGTTGGGCAGGCCTTAGCAGTCTGTCATTAACATCCTGGATCTGAGCTGGCAAGCAGCAAACCTCCCTGTACAGCAGATTAGGTTGGTATCTCCCCTGCAGAAGGGAGTCTCCCACTACTATCACTCACCACTTCCCCCTGGTGCTGTCACATTGTTCAGGTACAGCCAACTCTGATGCTTCATTGGACAGAGCTCCCAGCTCCTCATCTGCAATCAGATGCAGAACTATAGAACCTATTCTGTAGTTGCAGATCTGCTGGTGAAGCAGGTGCCTTCCTCCCAATGCCAGATATCACAAGCTTCCAGCCTTTGCCATCTTGGTAGTCTCTATTTCCCAATCTGATAAACAGACACTGGCTGCCCTTTCTTCAGTACAATTGGGAGTTTGGACTCTTGTCTCTGCAGGATCTCTGAGAAGATCCTGTTAATTTTTTTCTCATCTCTGATGCTGTGCGGTTGTCTGATCTCCTGCAGCTTCTTTAACCTGATAACACGCCTCCTGTAGGCAAGGAGACAGTTTTCCTCTGCCCCATCCTCAGTGAGAAGCCTTAGACATTCCCTGTAGCCCCAGACATAGAATAAATTAGAATAGAACAGAACAGAACAGTTGGAAGGGACCTGCAGTGATCATCTAATCCAACTGCCTGACCAATTCAGGGCTGACCAAAAGTTAAACCATATTATTAAGGGCATTGTCCATATGTCTTTTAAACACTGACAGGCATGGGGCATCGACCATCTCTCTAGGAAGGGTGTTCCAGTGTTTGACCAGCCTCTCAATAAAGAAATGCTTCCTACTGTCAAGTCTGAACCTCCCCTGGTGCAGCTTTGAACCATTCCCACATGTCCTGTCACTGGATCCCAGGGAGAAGAGCTCAGCATCTCCCCCTCCACTTCCCCTCCTCAGGAAGCTGCAGAGAACAATGAGGTCACCCCTCAGCTTCCTTTTCTCCAAACTAGACAAACCAAGAGTCCTCAGCTGCTCTTCATAGGACATGCCTTCCAGCCCTGTCACCAACTTTGTTGCCCTCCTCTGGATGCATTCAAGTGCCTTAACATCCTTCTTAAATTGTGGGGTCCAGAACTGCACGCAGTGCTCAAGGTGAGGCTGCAGCAATGCTGAAAACAGTGGGATAATCCCCTCTCTTAACCAGCTGGTAAAGCTGTGTTTGATGCACCCCAGAATGCAGTTTGGCCTCTTGGCTGCCAGGGCACACTGCTGACTCAGACTGCTGCCAACCAGCACCCCCAGATCCCTTTCTGCAGGGCTGTTCTCCAGCCACTCTTCTCCCAATTCTATACTTGTGCCCAGCATTACTCCATCCCAGGTGCAGGATTCAGCATTCTGACTTGTCAAATTTCATCCCATTAATCATGGCCTAATGCCCCAGTCTATCTAGATCCCTCTGCAAAGCCTTCTGTCCCTCAAGAGAGTCAACAGCACCTCCCAACTTGGTATCATCAGCAAACTTGCTAATGGTGCATTCAACTCCTGCATCCAGATTGTTGATAAATATATTGAACAGGACTGGCCCTAGAATTTAACCCTGAGGAACACTGCTGGTGACTGGTTGCCAGCCAGGTGTAGCCCCATTCACTACAGCACTTTGAGCCCTGCCCTTCAGCCAGTTCTTCACCTAGTGCACCATGAACCTGCTTATCCCACAGTTGGACAACTTGTCCAGAAGGATGCTGTGAGGGACAGTATCAAAAGCCTTACTAAAATCCAGAAAAACTACATCCACTGCCTTCCCTTCATCCACTAGGTGGGTGACCTTATCACGGAAGGATAGCAAATTAGTTATACAGGACTTTCTCTTTGTGAACCCATGTTGATTGTGCCTGATGATTGCATTGTCCTTTAAATGCCTTTCAATAGTACCCAGCATAATCTTCTCCACAATTTTTCAAGGAACTGAGATTAGATTAACAGGTCCATAGTTTCCTGGGTCTTCCTGCACACCCTTCTTGTAGATTGGAATAACATTGGCTAGCATTCTGTGTGATAAAATTGGTGATAAATCTCTTTCTTACTCAGATCAGATTCTGCCTTGTTCTATAAGCAGACCTGTTGGATATAAAGAACCAGCATGAGAAGGATAGCTGAGCCTGGCTTGCTCTTATTTAAAATTTATTTTTGTTACTTGTTTTTTGGCTTGCATCTGAAGGAATAGCTAAAATGATTTACTATTTTGTTTCCTTTTTTTTTTGTCTGTCTTTTGGTCAGTCTGGATCGCCATATGCAGACTCATCATGGGCACCATAAGCCATTCCGTTGCAAGCTCTGTCCATTCAAGTCCTCTTACAATAGCCGCTTGAAAACCCATATACTCAAAGCTCATGCTGGTAAGTCAACCCTTCCTTGCTTGTGCTGTCCCTTGTCCTCTCTCAATCTCTTTTTCTTGCTGTCAGGCACATGTACTTTCTCTTGTGTGCTCCCTCTTGCTCAATCTCACACACAGTCATGCTTGTTCTCTCTCTCTGTCCCTTGTGGGCAGTTACACGTGCTCTCCGCACTCTCTTGCATGATCACAAGCTCTTGTGCGGTTGGGTGCTCTCCCTCTCTCACGTGTGGTCACATGCCCCCTCTCATTTTTGTGTGTCCCCTCTCAATCAACCTTGTGCATGGTTGCACTTGTTCTCCTGTTTTTCCTCTCTCCCTCACATGCAGTCATGCTCGCTCTCCCTCTCTATCTAGATGGTCATCTCCCTCTCTCATGTGTGGTTATGTCTGGTCTCTGTCATGTGTTATCCTCTCTTGCTCACTCTCATGATTGTGTTTGCTCTCCCTCTTCATGTGCGGCTGTGCTCTCATGAGCTGCTTCTTGCTTGCTTCCTCTCATTCTGAGTCACGTGCTCCCTGTTGCTGAAACTTGTGCGTGGTGTGCTCACTCTCCCTCTCTATGTTGTGCATTGCTGTTCCTCTCTTGGGTGTGATGGCACATGCTCTCCCTCACTCGGTCAAATATTCTTTATAAAAGACTGTGGCGCTCTCTCTCTCAGACCGTTGCATGCTCTCCCTCACCCAACAGTGATGTTTGCTTTCCCTCTCTGGGTCACGTTCTCTCTGTATCTCATGTGTGGCTGTGTATGCTCCCTTCCCCTCTCTCTGTCACAGACTTGTTCTCCCTCTCTATTGCTCCCTTCTGTGCTCTATTGTGCTTGGTCACCTGGCTCTACATTTCTCTCCAAGTCTGGCTAGGTTTCTCTTTCTTGTGGTTTCTTCCTCTCACGTGCTCCTTCTAGCGGTCATGTGTTTGGTGTTGCTAGCTTTCCCTTCCTCTCTTGGTGAAGGTCTCGTGCTCTCTTTCTCGGTCATGCACTCTGTTTCTTGCAGCACATGCTCTCTATCAGTCACATCTTCTTCCTCTCTCTGTCTCTGTCATGGTCATGCACTCTTTCTGTCTTTGGAACACAGTGTCTCAGTCTGTGTTGGTCTTTCTTCCTGTTGCTCTAGTCTGGAACTCTGTTGTGTGCACTGGCTCATTTTGTCTTGTGTCATGCTTTCTTGTTTTTGCTCTCATGCTTGCCCACTCTGGGTCACATACACTCTTGCTCATTCTTTGGGTTGTGCACTCTTGCATGCACACACTCTTCCTCTAGTTGCATCTTTGCTCCCCTCCACCCTGGGGCATGTGTGTGTGTGTGCTCTCTCTCCCTGGGTCATGCACACATGCATGCTCTCTCCCTGCATTGCATGCTTCTGTCTCGCTGCACTTTGTTCTCCCTGGGCTGCACACTCGTGCTCTCTCTCTGGGTCTTGCATGCTCTCTCTGGGCTGTACTCTCTTGGTAATTCATGTACTCTCTGGACTGTACATTTGCTCTGTGGGCTGCATGTTCTCACATACCCTCTCTGGGTCTTGTGCTCTCTCTGCCTTGTGTGATCCTCTCAATCTGTGTTGGACATGCTCTCTCTGGGGTGTACACTCTTGGTTGTACACTCCACATTGTGCACTCCTTTGGGCCCTGCTACATTTGGGCACCCACTCTGTCTCCTGGGGTTGTGTGTGTATTCTTGCATGATCTCTCAGGGTTATGTACTTGATCTGTGGGCCATGTGAGTTTTCTCTGGAATGGGCACATGCACTTGCTTTTGGTTGTGCATGTGCATTCTCACTCTGGGTCACATGTGCTCTCTCCCCTGATCACACGCACATGCTCTTGCACGTTCTCGGTTTAGGCTGTGATCTCTCTCTTGCTCTGGGTTGTGCGTGCTCATGCTTGCTATCTCTGAGTGGCAGGCACCTGCTTGGTCTATCTGGATCATGTGTGTGCTCATTTTGTCATGCATGCTTTTCTCAGTGTCACACTCTGGGGTGTGCGTCCTCTTTCACTCTCTGGGGCATTCATTCTTGTCTTTCTCTAGGTCACATAGAATCATAGAATAGTTTGGGTTGGAAGAGACTTTTAAAGGTCATCTAGTCCAAACCCCCTGCAATGAGCAAGGACATCTTCAACTAGATCAGGTTGCTCAGAGCCCTGTCCAACCTTGAATGTTTTCAGCGATTTCCATCCACAACTTCTCTGGGCAACCTGTTTCAGTGTCTCACCACCCTCACAGTAAAGAATTTCTTCCTAATATCTAATCTAAATCTACTGTCTTTCAGTTTAAAACCCTTGCACCTTGTCCTGTCGCTACAGGCCTTGGTAACAAGTCTGTCCCCATCTTTCTTATAAACCCCTTTTAAATATTGAAAGACCACAATAAGGTCTACCTAGACCCTTCTCCAGGCTAAACCACCTCAACTCTCTCAGCCTTTCTTCATAGGAGAGATGTTCCATCCCTCTGATCATTTTCACAGCCTTCCTCTGGACCCATTCTAACTGGTCCATGTCTTTCTTGTACTGTGGGCCTCAGAGCTGGATGCAGTACTCCAGGTGGGGTTTCACAAGAGCGGAGTAGAGGGGGAGAATCACCTCTCTCGACCCGCTAGCCACACTTGGCTTTCTGGTCTGCAAGCGCAAGTCATTGATGAAGATATTACAGACCCCTGAGGGACACCACTCATCACTGATCTCCATGCAGACATTGAGCTGTTGACCACTAACCTCTGGATGCAACCATGCAGCCAACCAATTCCTCACCCACTGTGAGTCCATTCATTAAATCCATATCTCTCCAATTTAGAGAGAAGGATGTTGTGGGGGATCGTGTCAAAGGCCTTACAGAAGTCCAGATAGATGACATCCATAGCTCTTCTCTTGTCCACTGATGTTTTCACTCCATCATAGAAGGCCACTAGGTTGGTCAGGCAATACTTGGCCTTGGTGAAGCCATGTTGGCTGTCTTGAATCCCCTACCTACCCTCCATGTGCCTTAACATAGGTTCTAGGACAATCTGTTCCATGGTATTCTCAGGCACAGAGGTGAGGCTGACAGGTCGGTAGTTCCCAGGATCCTCCTTTCTACCCTTTTTAAAAATGGGTGCAATCTTTCCCTTTTTCCAGGAACCAGGGACTTCACCTGACTGCCACGACTTTTTTAATATCATGGAGAGTGGATTGGCAACTACATCAGCCAGTTCCCTCTGGACTCTGGGATGCATCTCATTGGGTCCCATGGACTTTTGTATGTTCAGGTTCCTCAGTTAGTCTCAAACCGGATCTTCTCTTATAGTTGGAGGGACTTTGCTCCCCTGGGACCTGCCTTGAGGTCCATCCACTCGAGAGGTGTGGGAAGAGAGGTTGCCAGTGAAGATGGAGGCAAAAATGTTGTTGAGTACTTTAGCCTTCTCCTCATCCATTGTTACCAGTTTGCTAGTTGTGTTCATCAGGGCGCTATGCTTTCTTTGACCTTCCTTTTCTGGCTGACATACCTATAGAAGCCCTTCTTATTATTCTTTGCATCCCTTGCCCAGTTCAGCTCCATCCATGCCTTGGCCCCATCCCTACACATCTGGGCAGCATCCCTATACTCTTCCCAGGATATCTGTCCCTGCTTCCACTGCCTGTGCATTTCCTTCTTGCCCTTTAGTTTGACCAGCAGGTCTAGACTCACCCATGCTAGTCTCTTGCCTTCCTTTCCTGATTTCTTATACCTGGGAACTGAGAGCTCTTGCACTCTATGGAAAGCATCCTTAAAGATCTGCCAGCTCTGTTCTGCTCCCTTGTCCCTGAGGACAGTTTCCCAGGGGGTCCTATTGACTAACTTCTTGAACAGCTGGAAGTTTACTTTCCTAAAATTCAGTGCCCTGACTTTTAGCCTGTCCCATATCCCTCAGGACTGCAAACTCCACCAGTGCATGATCACTGCAGCCCAGGCTGCCTCCAATCTTGACATCACTTGCATTGGTGACCATCAGGTCCAGTAACGTATCCCCTCTGGTAGGGCTGTCTATTACCTGGCTTAAGAAGTTAT
The DNA here is from genome assembly GCF_015220075.1 of Falco rusticolus. Lineage (NCBI taxonomy): Eukaryota > Metazoa > Chordata > Aves > Falconiformes > Falconidae > Falco > Falco rusticolus. The sequence continues at coordinate 9,919,488 of NC_051209.1, read as the reverse complement.
CCTCAATGTGCTCCATGAGTCTCCTGGATTGCCTACAGCTTACCATGCTGCTTTTCCATCAGATGTTGGGGTGGTTGAAGTCCCCCAGCAGGACAAGAGCCTGCGAGCATGATGCCTCCTCTAGCTGGAGTAAGAAGGCTTTGTCAATAGGCTCCCCTTAATTGAGCAGCCTGTAGTAAACACCGACCAAAGGTTCCCTTTGTTGCCTCGATCTCTAATTCTTACCCATAAGTTTTCAACCTGCTTGTAGCTATTCTTCAGAGAGAGCTCTTCACAGTCTATCCATTTCTTGATGTAGAGGGCAACTCCTCCATCCCTCCTTCCTCGCCTGTCCCTTCTGAACAGCCTGTAGCCATTGATAGCCACACTCCAGTCATGGGATTCGTCCCACCAGGTTTCAGTAATGGCAACTAGATCATAGCTTTCTAGCAGCACAGTAGTTTCCAACTCCTCCTGTTTGTTGCCTGTGCTGTGTGCATTGGTATAGAGCAGGGGTCCTCAAACTTTTTAAGCAGGGGGCTGGCATGCGGATGAAGTGGCAGGCAGTCATCTGCGGCTGCTTGGTTTCCCCCCCCAACCCCCAGCGGGGGGGGGTGGGGGTGTGTGTGTTCTGTAAATACCGGGGGCCGGATTGAGGACCCTGGGGGGCCGTATCCGGCCCGCGGGCCGTAGTTTGAGGACCCCTGCCCTAGCTTATCTCTGTAAGACTTCAAGTGTGCTGCAGTGTACCCAGCACATCTCAGAGCAACAGGCTGAGGGCCTTTGCTAGCACCCCATCCCTCTAAACTTGGCGTGTTGTCCAACAGCTTGTCATGGGCAAGCCTGATATTATAATTATATATTATTATGCTTGAGCTCTCCCTCAAGAGAGTGCACTCTTGCTCTCTGGGTCAAATGCTCTCTCTGAGTCATAAGCTTTGGGTTGCATGCAGTCACTCTTGCTCTCTGGGTCACATTCACATTCTTTGGGACCTGTGCAATCTCTTGCTTTTTGGGTCATGTACGTGCTTTCTCTCTCTCTCTGGGTCACACACATTGCTCACTCTGTCCTCTGGGTTATGCTCTCTTTCTCTGGGTTATGGTTCTATTTGTATCTTTGGTTTAAGTGTGCTTTCTGTCTCTGCCTCCCTCTTCCATCTCTGAGTTATTCTCTCTCTGTGTCATGCACTCTCCCTATAGGCCAGTGTCTCTGCCCCCCTTTTTCTCTCTCAGGGCAACATATTCTCTCTGATTTTCTCTTTCTGGGTCACACCCACACACCCTGTGCACACCCTGAGCACCCTCTTTCTCTTTCTGGGTTTCTTTCCCTCTGGTTTTCTTTTCTGGGTCGTGTTTGTTCATTCCCTCTGAATTGAGAGTTGCTGACTATTGGTTGCTGCCACCTCCTTTGGGCTGTCTTCTCTCTTTCTCTGGGCCAACCTCTCTTGCTTTATCTGGGCTAGCCTCTCTCTTTCTCTCTTGTTGGGTCACTCACCCCACACCCATGCTGCTGCCCCCCCCCCCCCCCCCCCCCCCCCCCATTGCTCTCTTTCTCTCTGTCTTTGGACAAACTATCTGTTTCTCTGTGTCTCTCCCTCCCGCTGGGTTACATGTGCTCTGTCTCATGTCTTCCCTCTCTCTGGGCTCACACCCCCTCTCATGCCCTCTCTCTCTCTGGGTCATGTGTGTCACACCCCACCCCCTTTCTCCTTGGGTCAACCTTTATCTGTATTTCCCTCTTGGTTGTGGCCCCCCCCCCATCTCTCTCTCTGGGTTGACACCTATTGCACCTTCTCTCTCCCTCTGGGTCGCCAGCTCTCTCCCACTTTGGTCCCCAACCCCCTTTTTGGCTCATCTTCTACACACCCACCCCACCCACTGCCAATCTGTCCATCTCTATCACATTCTTGGCCATTATCTTTCCTTCTCTCCCTCTCTGTGGGTTGCCCTGTCTCTATGGCTTGCTGCCCCTCCCCTTCCTCTTGCTCACTCTCTCTGGGCCACTCTGTCCTCTCTTTTCTCTGGGTTGATATCTCACACACAGTTTGGATGTCTCTCTCTCTTTTGACACCCCTCTGGGGTGTACCATGCTGTCTCTCTGGATTGCCTTCTCTCACACCCGCTCTCTTCCCCCCACTCCAGACCTCATCCTCTCTTACTCACCCCCTCTCCCCTTCTCTCTCCACCTCTCTTTCTGCCTCTTTGCCACCTGTGTTCTCCCTTTCTCTGCCTCTTTCTGGGTCACACTCTCTCTGTGGGTTACCCTCTCTCTTTGCACTCTCTCCTTGCATTGCTGCCACCTCATTTGGGCTGCCTTCTCACTCTTTCTCTCTGGGTCAACCTCTTTCATGTTCTCTGGGTTCACCTGTCACACCCACTCTCTCAGTGAGTTATGCTCAGTATTTCTCTCTCTGGACCACGCTCTCTGGGTCAGGTGTTCTCTCTTTTTCTCTGTGGATTGTGCTCTCTCTGTCTTTGGGTTGCCCTCTTGATTGCTCCCTATGGGTCACCCACCCTCAGTGGGTAATCCTCTCCCTCCCTCCCTCCCTCCCTCCCTCAGTCTGCCCCCCCCCCCCCCCCCCCCCCCCTTCTCTTTAGTTTGACCTCTATCTGTCTTTCTCTCTTGGTTGCCTGCCTTTCTCTATATCTCTGGGTTGCCCTCTCCCTCTTTCTGGGCTGCTCTCTTTCATTCTGGATCATCCTCCCTGTCCTCCCCTTTCTCTTTGGGTTAATCTGTCTCTTTTTCTCCTCAGGTCAAACCTTTATCTGTATTTACCTCTTGTATTTACCCCCCAAACTTCTCCCTCCCCCCTCCCTCTGGGTATCTCTCTCTTTCTCAGTTGACGTCTATCATGGCCACTCTCCCTCCCTCTGGGTTGCCACCTCTCCCTCTGGGTTGCCACCTCTCCCTCCCTTTGGTTCCCCACCCCCTTTTTGGCTTGTCTTCTCTCTCCCCCCATCCTTCATGCCCCCCACCCCCCCCTGCTTAGCTGACCTCTCTCTCACTTTCTCTCTCTTTCTCTCCCTCTGTGTGGGTTACCCTCTCTCTGTGGGTTGCTGTACCTCTCTTTTGGGTCATCGTTCTTTGAGTCATCCTCTTGCTCTTTCTGGGTTGACTTCTCTGGCATGCTCTTTGTGTCCCTCTCTCTCTTGTATAAACTCTTTCTCTGGGTCTCATTCTGGGTCCACCCACCCCTCTCTCCCTCTCTCTCTCTGCTCTCTCTCTGGGTTGACCTCTGCCTGTCTTTCTCTTTTGGTTGCCTCTTCCCCCCCCCCGGACATCTATCTCTCTCCCTTCCCCTCCCTCTTCTGTCTTCCTTGCTCTCTCTCTCTGGGCCACCACACCACCACCCCTGCGTCATGCACACCCTCCCTCCCTTTTGTCCACATTCACCCCTCTGTCTCTCTCATATGTATTCTTGTCTGACCTCTCCCTCTCTCTCTGGCCTGCAAGCTCTCTCTTCCTATGGACACCACCCCACCCCCCACCGCGGTTTGCTCGCTCTTTTTCTGGGTTGAGCTGCGCTTCTCTCTCTTTCTGGGTCATGCAAACTCATTCTCTGTTTGAGTTGCCCCCTATGTATGAGTGGTCACTTGCTCTGGGCAGTGGTCTTTTCCCCCTCTTTTGCTCTGGATCACTTTTTCTCTCTGGGCTATGCTTGCTCTCTTGCTGGGCCATCCTCACCATCTCTCTCTCTGGGTCAAGCTCTCTTTCTCCTCTTTCTGAGTACTGTGCATTCTCCCTCCAATTCTCTCTCTCTCTCTGGGTCACACTCTCTCTCAGTCACACTAGTGCACTCTAAGTCACACACACGCTCTCCTCCCCTCACATGTTCTTTATGGTCCATTCTCTCTCTCTCTGTCACACACACTCTCTGGGTCATGCACCCCCCCCCTCCTCTGTGTCATGCTGTCTCCCCCCCCTCTAGGTCATGCTCTCTCCCCCCTCCCCCCATGTTCTCTCTGTCTCTGTGGGTGATGCTCTTGGTCACATTCTCTGTCATCACTTTCTTGGTCTTTCTGGGTCAGACACTGTCTCTTTCTCTTGGTTGCACTTGCTCTCTCTGGGTCTCTGTCTCTGTATCACACTCACTTCATATCTTTCTTTGGGTTGCACTCTATCTGGTTCACACTGCCTCTCTCTCTGGGCCACATTCATGTTCTCTCTGGGTCAGGCTTGCTCTCTGTCTCTCTTGACCACACCCACTTTCTCTGTCTGTGTCGTGCTTTCTCTCTCAGGGTCATGCACTCTCTCTTTGGGTTACAGGCTTTCTCTGCCTCTTTGGATCACATGCTCTTTCTGTCTCCTTCTCTGGGTGTCTTTTTCTTTGGCTTGTTCATGCTCTGTTTCTCTGGGTCACGTGTGGTCTTTCTGGGTTGGTCACATGCTCTTTCATGGTTTCTTTGCCATGCATGCTCTTTTAGAGTATGTGCTATCTGTGTCACACATATACTTCTCTGAGTTCAAAACAGTCTCCCTCTTTGTAGTGTGCTCTCTTTCTCTGGGACTCTTTTTCCTGTTTTGTTTCCAGTAAGTTCTTTAGCAATATATCCTATTGAATAATAGCCTTGTGGATTTTTTTCACCAGTCTTCCAGTAATATAGTATTTCTATGACTTTCATTTGTTAAAGGTGTTTTTCCTCACTCTCTCTCGTAGATATTTTGTTATTTATTCTTAGAGATGTGCATAATGCCCATACATTTTTTTTGAAGTGCCTTGGTGGTTGTAAAATTCCACGTGCCTCCTCATGTCCATTATCTTTTGGGGAGTGGTCAAACTCCATTTATTATAAAACGCATTCTTACATAATAGCTAGAACTGTTAAGGGATGTTACGATCAGCTGCCTCCTCCAGCAGTTCCAGCCCAGGACTTCCTTCTGCCTGGCCACTGGGACCAGTGGCTAGTCCAGGTTGAAATTTGCTAGTGAATACACACCCACCTGGTGCACGCTCAGTTTGAGGAAGCCTGGCACCAGGCACATGGGCTGTGATCCATGCTCCAGCCACTGGCACAGAGCCTCTCACTCTCCTCACTCATACCAGTCCCTCCCAGTAGCTGGTTGTCAAGACACACACCATTCCCACCCCAGTGGCTGGAGGTTAAAGACCCCCACTCGTGCCAGTATAGTCCAGGGGCACCTACACTCCCAGTCTGACTCCAGTAGCTGGCACCAGATTCCATTCACACAGGTCTCACCGGTAGCTGGCACTTAGTCCTTGCAGCACACATGCGCACAGGACAGAGTGAGATTATGCAGAGATATTTAAGAAAAGATTTAATAAGAAGATGTAAGAAGAAAGGACAGACTGTGGTGATCAGGTGCAGGGCTCAGTCAGGCAAGCGTACCAACTGGCCCTGTTTTACATGCAACTGGTCCCTTTTATACTCCTTTCTGTCTACCACTCTTTTTGTTCCTTCCTGCTTCCCCTTTCCCTTGCATGTCACCTCATGAGTTTGTATACTTCTATAGATTCCTGCACCCCTCCCAGTCCAGTATCCAGGATATCCCCCTGGGTTTGCAGTCTTATCAGTTGCAAAGTCCAGGTTGATCTTCCTGGAAGTGGAGCCTGTGGTTTCTTGGTAGCCCATCAGTAAGTGTGACTAGTGAGGTTTGTTTCTTGTCATTGTCTCCATGTTTTTTTCTGTCAGGTTTGTTTCTGTATATTTTTGTTTCTGGTTTCCCTCTTTTTCCCTTGGTTTCCCAACTGACAAGATAACCTTGCTGGAATAAACATTCTCACACTCATAGTGTGACTAACCAGGTTTGGTTCTCATCACAGACTCCCTTATCATTTTTCAGCCAGGTTTGTGTCTATGGATGTTCTTGTTTATGTCTTCCTCCTTTTCTTATTATCCTTTTTTGTGTTTAAAAAGGTCCTTGACCAGATACCCTTAAAGGAACAGTAACTTTCCTTCCACATACCTTTACAAAGCCATTTGGTTCTTGTAAGCATCTAGCATTTGTTCTCATTCAGTATGTACTGCTTCCTTTGGCATAGAACAGAACTGTGTGTAGTATCTCTGAATGTGCTGTAATTTGTTTTCACTTTGAATCAGACTGTAACCTAGAGTTTTTGCCCAGAGTCTAAATCATCTGGGACACGATGCTTTGGATACATTTCAGGTGTTGAGACAGTCCCATAGAAAAATTGTGAAAATACACTTATTTATATATTTCAAAATAATAATTATGAGATTCAAAACTAACAGTAGAAAATTTCCTAACTTTTCTGTGGAATCACACTAATGAAAACTATAGTTTTGCCTCTGAAACCAAACACATTTTCACATGGTACTGTCCACCTGAACTGTTATTGATAAATAGGGAATACAGTTACTAGCTGTCTTCTAATTTCTTAATTTGTAGTAGTCTTCAATTTTATTTAATTTCTTATTGTGATTTTATGTTAAAACTCAACTGATGCCTGCCAGGAATCGTTTATATTTAGCAAATATTAGGGGTTTATATCTTTTTGTCTTTAGTTCATCCTTTCATGTTAATCAGTCCATCATGCATGCTTTATGAAAACTGTTTTCTTTATCTTTGTAAACCAACAATACCTCTGTGGCAATAATATTCAGGTGCAGAATGTAATTTGAAAAGAAACCATGTGTGGCATTTTGTTTCAACATTTCAGACTGATCTTTTTCAGGTACACCAATGTGTATTTCTAAGAGTCTATGGTTTGTCTCTGTGATTAGCATAGTTTTGTGGGGGGTGTGTGTGTGGTATTTTCATATAGAACGAGTGCTAATCTCTTTATGTGCTTGTATGACTGGCTGTGATACTTCTTTTTCTCTTGTTCTTTTTTTTGTTCACTTATTTCTGATGTTTGAAACCATTCTGTTCTAGAACCTTGTTTGTTAAATTTGTTGAGAAATGGAAAACATTTTTCTGTCTCTTTCCTAACCAGAGCTCTTATCCTTCCATTAATGTTCATGAATATTTCACTCTTGTATTAATTTTGTCATTTTATGTACAACTTGCATGTAGTCAGTGTGGCCCTTTTACCCGGAAGCAACACTTCCAGAATAATTACTTGCCACACATATCACATCACTTAGGTTGGACATTTCACTTTTTCTTTCAGGTGCCTCCATACTTAACACAGAACGAATCTTGTCTTGGGAATTTATTTCCTATTGTATTCTGTCTTTATGACTTGGAATGTATTTGGAACCAAATTCTCTACTGTTCATTATTTCTCTTCTTTCACTTCTTTTAATATTTTTCCATAGTATACTTTCCCATAGCCCTATAAATATGTACTGCTTTTGGTATTGCCATGTCCACTTCTTGTAGTAAACCAACTTTGACTTGGTTACTACTTCTATGGAGCTCATTCCTGCCTGGAGGCAAGTTTCATATAAGGAAAATGGGATCCTCCTCAAATTAAGTGCAGGAGGCGGCAGTGGGTGATTTGTTTGTTGTTTTGTTTTTTTTTTAAATTTTGGGTGGTTTTTTTTCAAGAACCTTAGTTAACATTTTATAGTCTTTTTCTAGTTTCTTTAGTAATGATTCTGGATGTGTTGCATGGAAAAACACAGAGGACTTCACCCTTGCTTTCCTCCCAAAGAAATTTGGAAATGCTCTAGTCTGGTAGCTCTTTTTGAATCCAAGATTCTATTTTCTTATACTGTACAACACAGACATGCTAAGAGTCTGGTCTTTGTTTTCTTGCATCAGCCATTTAACAAGGTTCTAGAGTTGTCAGAAAAAAAAAACTTTGGTCCCAAAGTGGGTGTCTGTACCTGCAGAGTCCAGACTGTTTCAACAGGGAGATGTATATAGTTTTTTCTCTTTGGAATAAGTCTCACACTGAAGGAAACGGTAGGAATTTTCCTGCTGAGTTCAGCAGGAAAAGAATGGGGATCCCATTTTGTTTCTTTTGTGAGCTGATGACTTGCCTGTATTTCACTCATCCAGGTGAACATGCCTACAAATGTTCTTCCTGCACATTTTCCACCATGACAATCGGCCAGCTGAAAGATCATTCCTTGAGAGTGCATGGGAAAGCACTGACACTACCAAGACCCCGTGTTGTCAGCCTCTCACCTTCACTTGGCTACCATACCTCCAAGAAACACATCTCTGCTGAAGCGGTGGAGGACACTAATGGTAAGAGGTGCCTTAGAGCAAAAATTTGTCTAAAATATTACTTAATATATTTATTTAAAAAAAATTTAAGGCAGCAATTAAGAAAAATCCAAAGTTCCATGAAAAGCAAGCATAAAGGTGGTGTTCTAGTATTTGACCTGCAGTTGAATCTCACCAGTTTATTCTTTACTAACTTATACTGCCAATGGTTGGCCTTCGGAATAAGTCAAGCTAACTTTACTTTTCAGCAAAGATTTACAACATGGGAAAATTTCAGTGGCAGAGATCCCATTAAGTCAGTGGGAAAGAGACCATCTAATTCCATTTGCATTTCTAAAAACACCCCTTTATCTTGTTAGCAGAGCAGTTTAGTGAAGCCACTGAGTGTTGCAGGAGGACAGGGAATGGGGACTGCCATCAGTTCATAACGCTTTGTCTCTGGTGCTCCTTCCTCATCATGATGTTCCCCTGCTCTAGTGTGGTGTCCCTCCCACAGGGTACAGTCCTTCAGGAACAGACTGCTCCAGCATACCCCCCCTCTTCCCCCCCTTTCTCCCTCCCCCCCCCCGGGCCACAGTTCCTGCTAGAAAACCTGATCCTGTGTGAGCTTCTCCATGGGCTACATCTTCCTTTAGGGAATATCCACTTGCTGCAGTATGGAGACCTCCATGGGCTGCAGTGAGGATAGCTGCTCTGGCGTGGTCCTCCATGGGCTGCAGGAGGAAAACCTGCTTCACCATGGTCTTCTTCACAGGCTGCAGGGGTATCTCTGCTCTGGCACCTGGAGCACCTCCTCCCCCTCCTTCTTCACTGACTTTGGTGTCTGCAGGGCTGTTTCCTATTTTTCTCACTCCTAACTCTCAAGGCTGCTGCACAGTGGGTTTTTACCCTTTCTTAAATATGTGATCACAGAGGCACCATCAATGCCATTGATTGTCTCAGGTTTGGGCAGCTTTGGGTCCATTTTGGAGCCAGCTGGAACTAGCTCTGTTGGACATGGGGGCAGCTCCTGGTGTCTTCTCACAGAAGCCACCCCTGCAGCACCCCTATGCTACCAAAATTTTGCCACATAAACCCAATACACCTGGCTAAAAATAAATTCTCTTATGTTCCCATACCAAATTTTTGATGGCAATTTGAGCCAAGTGGTTGGCCTGCTTATTTTGTTTCTCTTCTTGAGTTACCTTTGAATTTGGGATATGCGAGTTAATATGATGTATTAAAATAGGTCTTTGTTTCAGCTGTTGCATTGCTTTCCATTCTGCTGCTGCCCAAATTGGTTTTCCTTGCCACTACAAGTTAGCAGAATACAACCCCAATGCCCTCAGACACTCCTCATAGGACTTGTGCTCCAGACCCTTCACCAGCTTCGTAGCCCTTCTTTGGACACGCTCCAGCACCTCCATGTCCTTCTTGTAGCGAGGGGCCCAAAACTGAACACAGTACTCGAGGTGCAGCCTCACCAGAGCTGAGTACAGGGGGACGATCACCTCCCTAGCCCTGCTGGCCACACTGTTTCTGATACAAGCCAGGATGCCGTTGGCCTTCTTGGCCACCTGAGCACACTGCTGGCTCATATTCAGCCGGCTGTCAACCAGCACCCTCAGGTCCTTTTCCGCCAGGCAGCTTTCCAGCCGCTGTTCCCCAAGCCTGTAGCGTTGCATGGAGGTGTTATGACCCAAGCAAGTGCAGGACCCGGCGCTTAGCCTTGTTGAACCTCATACAGTTGGCCTCGGCCCATCGATCCAGCCTGTCCAGATCCCTCTGTAGAGCCTTCCTACCCTCAAGGAGATCAACACTCCCCCCCCCCCCCCCCCCCCATCTTTGCGTCATCTGCAAACTTACTGAGGGTGCACTCAATTCCTTCATCCAGATCGTTGATAAAGATATGAAACAGAACTGGCCCCACTACTGAGCCCTGGGGAATATCACATGTGACCGGCCACCAGCTGGATGTAACTCCATTCACCACCATGCTTTGGGCTTGGCTGCCCAGCCAGCTTTTTACCCAGCGCAGAGTACACCCGTCCAAGCCATGAACAGACGGTTTCTCCAGGAGAATGCTGTGGGAGACAGTCTCAAAGGCTTTACTAAAGTCCAGGTAAACAACATCCACAGCCTTTCCCTCATCCGCTAAGTGGGTTGCCTTGTCATAGAAGGAGATCAGGTTAGTCAAGAGGACCTGCCTCTCATAAACCCTTGCTGACTGGGCCTGATCACCTGGTTGTCCTGTACGTGCCGCATTGATGGCACTCAAGATGATGGGCTCCATAACCTTCCCCGGCACCAAGGTCAGACTGACAGGCCTGTAGTTCCCTGGTTACTCCTTCCGAAAACTGAAAACAGAATACAAGCATAAGTTACACTTAGCAAAACATAGCAATTGCAGTACACAGTTCAATCACAATACCAATGTGATTCCCATTACCGATCTCTATAATGTGACCACCCCCATGATTGTCAGGAAGGAAAATGTGGGTTGAAGCCAGCTCAAGCCTGTTGTTCTCTTTGACATTCTTTTGCTAGTTATTTTTATATTTTATGATGGGATCAGCCACCCCCCCACGCCCACCCCCAGTCTGGCTAACTACAGGAGACATTCACACCCTTTTAATGAACACAACCAGTTGATTCACTCAACTGACATAGATGTTTATCTAAAACAAAGGCCACCCTCCTGTCCCCTTTATATTGAGATAAAATCAACTTCTTTGCATTAGTCTCTGAGCTTCATGGGCATGTCACCCTTGCCCATCTCCGCTGAGCCTTCTTCCATTGTAGAGGTTTATTGGTCAGTCACACGCACAGGAGCATGTTCTCAAGGCCATTACCTCTGCAAACTGATTGGAGTGTCCAGTCACTTTGTGTGATGCAGCTTCTCCTGTAGAGGGGTTCCAGGAAGTGGCTTGTCATCTCCTGTTTCCTGCTGTGATGTTACAGGATCTGCCAGTAAATGGACTCCGTTTATTTTTTACACTTAATTCATCATATGCTGGGGCATCAACTGTCCAAGGAGTTTAGTGTTCCTTCTACTGTTGATATGCTGGCCACTGACTAACAAGCTGAACTAATCCTGATCTGGAGCATGAACCAGTATGTGCCTACTGGGTAAGAGCCAGGACCCATTTTTGCCACATAGCAGTGGTTGCTCTTCCGCCAGTGGATTTTGAATCCTTAAACATAAAATTCAGGACCAGCAGTCTGGGGCATAACCACAGTGCCTGCTCTGTGCCTAATACTTCAGTGGCACACAGAACACCTCCATATGGAGCCAGGACTTCTTATTCTGGAGGGATATAATTATTTTCTACCCCTTTGTAACTCTGGCTCCAGAATCCCAATGGCCACCTTCCCATCTTGATGGGCTCATTGCCACAAGCTCCATATGATGCTGTTTTTTTTCCTGCACTAGTATATAACAAATGTTTTACATCACTACTTTCCCAGATAAGTCCTAATGCCATGGCATGGGCTATTTCCTGGTTGAGCTGCTCAAAAGCTTGCTGTTGTTCCTCTGCCTGTTCAAACTGATTCTTTCCAGGTTACTTGATATACAGATTTGGTCAGTTGGCTATAACCAGGGATGTGCATATGTCAAAACTCAGGGTATTTTGCATGAGGGCAGTGTGTGCTAGGGCATAATACTGTTGAGGTATCCAGATAGTCCAATAGATTCAGTTATCTCCCATTTTCTGCCAGGCCAGTGGTGAGGCCCCTATAATACGGTAAGTTCAGTTCAGGCACCCAAACAGTATATGGGCTGGAGGTGAGAGGAGGAGGAGGAGCTAATGGTTTAACTGAACATTGCCTTGCACTTGCAATTCCTTGACTCACAGTGCTAGATACCTAATGGGTTTTTTTCACCCCACTCAGCCATATTCTCCCCCTTTTCCTTCAGGACCATCCATAAGTCCTAGTGTGTAGGGTAGGAGCATGGAGAATTCCCATATTTTCCTGATGTTTTTTCCGAGGTCAACCAGACCACTGGTCTTTAGACATTACCAACGATGCTCTTCCTAGTACAGTACATATAGGTCACTCATTGATCAACAGGGCACCGAGCTGTCAGGTGATACCAAAAGGGCGTTAATAACTGTCTAACCATCAGAGCTATTGGGCCATGGCATCAGTGGCCACAGCCTTACTGGGGTTCCTCCTCCCCTTTGCCTGTGAACACATTCCATCAACCCAAGCAACTGCAGTTGATCACCTCCCTCTTCCCAGTCCCTCCATGGGGATATCTTATTTTTGAGAGCAGCAAGATCAGACCATTTCTTAACATATCCCTCTGTCAGCTGATCCCCAACCCCACCCCCATTACATAGGGCATAGGACACAAACCCCCAAGAGCTTTGCTCTGCTGAGCCATCAGCTATATCCCTCCTCCTCTGGTTTCTCAGTACCTCCATAGCCACTGCAAGGCAGTTTTCCCGAGTGTGTTGGCTGTAAGTTTCCCACACAGCCTTAATCTTGCTCTGAGTAAAGAACCTGTTGTGTGATCATGTTCTGGGGAACAATGCCCCTGTTTGCACAGGTCTACTTAATTACAGTAACTAGGGGCTGCCTGATAGGCTTCTGTTATTAATTCATCATTAGAGTCCCAAATATCATCATCCCAGGTTTAAGGATCCCAGTCCAGTCAACGTGTGCTTACTGACTGTTCCTGTAGTGGCTCGGTGCATTAGTCTTTAATCTGGCTAATTAGCACCACTATGTACTAAAGTCTGATTAAGGCTCTCCCTTTCGCACTGAGCATTTGCTACTGCTTCCTTTAGCAAACCGTTCCTCTGGGAGAGAATGGCAGCTTGATTTGCAACTTCTCTTGCAAATATTTTTGGAGCTCCACTTGAAGCCTACCTACAACGTGTGCTGGCATACCTTCACAGAAAGCAGCACATCTCTCTCCTAGTGTTTTATATGTATCCTCTTCTCTCTGCAAGGCCCAGGCTAATTTTCTTGGAGTCTGTACTGGGAGGTGGTCCAGGTTCCAGGCAACTAGAACATGGACATGAAGCAAGCACCATCCCATCTCCTCCCAATCATCTTCCCATACCAGTACCATTTTCTTGGGTCCCTTTGGACCCTTCTTTTCCCAGCTATTCAGTATTCACACTCACCCCCAAACACATAATGGGCCCACCACTCACACCACAGTACACCACCACAAATTCCCAATAGCAGAATCAAGGCTCCTTCTGGAGACTCAAAATCATTCCAATTATTCCAGATCCAGCCCATGACAGTTCCCGGTGTTGCCCACATTCTCTGCTAATTACCGTTGTGGGAAAAACAGTTTAAAGTTGGGAAATTTCACTTGTGTTAATTTATTGCCAACCAGCCCAAACCTCCCATCATTGATTTGGGCGTTGAGAAAAAAAGATGACACTTAGACAAACGCATAAACACCTATCCTCTCTCCTCTCCAGTCTCATCTTCCCTTATTTTCACAAGTTACACTCAGTCTGTCAAAATTCCTCTAATAAGGAATTGGGTGGTGTAGAAGGTTGAGGTGATATGTGTAACGGTTTCTGCCTTGTGTGCCTGCTCCAGCATGGGTTGCCCACACAGGCTGCATTCCCTTCAGAGGTGTATGTACCACACACACACACACACAAAGTACCTCTCCAGCCACCACTGGCTGCCTGTGTATTTCTTAAATATGTTTGAGCAGGAGTGCTGTGTACTTCTTTTATGGGATAACATTTTGGGTTTTTTCTTTCCCACAGTTTGCCTCATGGCAGGCTGGAAGCAGCTGAGAGTGACACAGGGCCTTAAGATTTGAACGGGTAGAACTCATTGTGAGCAAACCTGCTGTAGAAGTAATGAGAAGAAAGAGAATAAATATATTGTGATCCAGTCTCTGCTCATGCAACTGAGCTAGAAGAAACAAAAAAAAACCCTGAACTGTTTTACCAGAAGCTTTCATGTCTCTGCTGTATACCTGATGATGAAGCTGGGGAGCCTGGAGTCATTTTCCTCCTTAAGTTTTGGTTTTGTTTGGTACTTTTTGTTGTTGCTGTTGGCCTGTTTTTCATTTCTAAAGCATATATAGCTATCTCTATGCCAGTGAGGAAAGAAAGCAACCATTTTACTCTCTTGAAAACAGATGAAGTCCAGACACTGAGTGCTGTACAGGCCTGTTTGCCTTTTGTTTCTCTTTACTAATTGGTTAATTTCCAACAAGTATGTGTTTTAGAGAATTCATACATATGCAGCCTCAGGGAATTATACTTTGGAAATGAAGTACCTGTTAAAACATGAGGTGGCTAGTATACTTTGTATTCTGACTTTTTTTTTTAATCATCTTTTGTTTTCCTTTTCAAAAACATTAAGAAAAGAGCCTTTTGTTATCTTTTCAGGAATGTCACACTGAAATTCATCTGTGCTTTGTCTGCTTTCATTTGTACCATTCATGGGCAGTTGTGGATTAGATAGGACAAAGTAGCTGAATTCCTAACTTCCACATTCAAATCAAAGTATTGGGAAACTTCCAAGACTCACCTTTTTTTTTTTTTTTTTTAAATAAAGTATTCTAGTTTTCAGTTTGTGTGATGAAACATATCTAGTCTGTGTTTTTTTAAATATCATTAAAATGGTGTGACAGCCTTGTGTTGGGTTGTATAAGGGCAAGGGAAATATTGTATCCATTTCCTTTTTCTTTCTGTCTTTAATAAGTTACTCTCATATATTTATCGCTCCCCAGATCAGATTTTAAAAGTCTAAGCTCAACTGACCACCTTTTACATTGTAGAATACAAATCGGGTTAGATGAAGAAATGGTAATCCACTTATTTCTTCAGAAGACTGTCTGCTGGAGCAGGCCTGGAACCTTTTTAAATTTCATTGACCCACCTGGAATGACAACCCTCCCTCTTTCTTTATAGACTCTTCATACTCGGAACCTCCTGATGTTCAGCAACAGTTGAACCATTACCAGTCTGCAGCTCTGGCCAGGAACAATATCAGCCGAATCCCACTTTCTGGGAGTGCTGCAGGAGTGGAAAAAACAGAAGCTATCCTTAACTGTGAATTTTGTGACTTCTCCTCGGGTTACATACAGAGCATTCGACGTCACTACCGTGACAAGCATGGAGGGAAGAAACTCTTCAAGTGCAAAGATTGTTCCTTTTATACAGGCTTTAAGTAAGTGTTGTGCAAAACAAACAAACTGAACTTCTAATGGTATATTTTTAGCGCTTCAAAAGACTTCTGAAATCTTTGTGTGAACTGGCTGTACCTAAGAGACACATGACCAGTGGTGACCAGGGAGAGGAACATAGGAAATGCCATACCAGATCACAGCAGCAGCCGTGTTAATTATTTTTCTTCATTCCTATAACAGCCTGTACCATCTGCTGAAGGGACAAGCATGAGAAACACTTGCAGTAGGCTGTACTCACTACAGTAAATAGTACAAAGAGTGGCGTTTTTTTCCTCCTCACAATTTGTAATTAGATGCTGGTCCTCACTATCAAGTATGAGGAGTTTTCTCTCAAAAAAATAAGGCATGTTTTTGGAACAGTTAGTATGAAGCATGGGGCAGTCAAATATTCTAGGTAGGTTATAGAATTTCTATTCCCTCTATGAAGAAAGCTCTCATAATACCTACCCCCCACAGTTTATCTGGCTGAGATATAAAGCATGCTCCAAAGTGCCTGATAGTATATAGAAACATTTCAGCAAATCCAATTAAACGTTGCATAATTTAAAGTTTCAGGTGTATGTTTAAGCCATGTTCCCTAAGGAAAAAAAGGTTTATGCAGTTGTGCTGTTTCTCAGTTTCCTTCGGATATTTTGAACCCTCAGTCATAGCCCCCTTAGCTGACATTCAAGGTCTCAAAGCTATTATGTCCTTAGGAGATTTGTGAAAACAGGTAGCGTGGTTGGATAAAGGAGACAGGTTCTGTTGAAGAGTTATGCTCAACCTTTCCTATTAGAATCATAAAATCACAGAATATCCTGAGTTGGAAGGGACCCATGAGGATCATCGAGTCCAACTCCTGTATGCTGGACGTTAGACATGAGAGACCTCATACAAGAGCAGCCTCAAGTTATACATTCATAAGGGATCAGGTTTTGTTGCTTCAGCTCCTTGCTAGTTATACGACACAACTTGCTGTTTAATTCCAATTACTATTACTATCGCTACTGCAGATTATTATTTGTTTAAGCATTTCCAACTCTTGATAGGTCCAATGTATCTTTTCACATTTTCCTATTGCCATTTTCTCCTACCAGGATTAAAAAAAAAAAGCCTTAAATCAAGCTGTAATTACATATGTTCATAGTTACATAAAGAGAGTTGTGTTCTTTATTGTGGAGTCTCAAACTTTCTGGGATTAAGTCTTTCCTCTTTAAATGTACAACATACACACATGAGCTCTTATTAAAAAAACCAACTTACAGTCACCACAGAGAATTAAAACACACAAAAGCATCCACTGAAGTTGGTAAAAAACTCACCTATTGGCTTCAATGACCATTGGATCAGGCCCAAAGCCAGTTGTGTTAGTAATCTGTTTTGCATTCAAGCCAACAGACTTTGAGAACTTTCAAAGGGGCTTTAAATTCTGTAATTTAATGCAGCCAGCAGCTTTGCTCTTGCAAGCTTTAGCACCACCTCAGGAAAAAAAATGACCTAATTCCCCCAAGTTTACAAACACCTCTCATTTTAGTATTTGACCTTATAGCTTGATAGGTGCATAGTTAATTTCCTCTGCGTGTATGTCTCTCATATCTTTTAAGTATGCAGCTAATGGTATGAGATTTGTTGTGCAAAAGTACTCTTCATTTGTACTCTTCGTTCTCAGTCTTGAGTTTTCAGGTCCTCATAATTGAGGCATCCAAACTAATCAGCTTGGTGTCAAATTTACTGTAGGTGCAAGTCTATTTCATATTGACTCTGAACATTTCAGCTGTTGTGGGGCTAGTCTTATAAAGAGAGAGACTGTTGAGGATTTTTTTTTTCCCCCCATGAGAAATAAGATTTTTTTCACCCTTCAAAGTCTAGGACAGTTGAAAGGATTTTACCCAACTTGCTAAAATGTCTCTCTTTGCCAAAGTCAAGCAAGTAACAAGCACAAAAGTTGGAAATACTTTTGCCATCTTAACTATAGCAATGTGACTATAGAGCAATCACTGCAAAAGAGTATCTTGTGCAGAATGTGTGTTCGGTTATTGGGGATATGAGCCTGCAAATGCTTATGCTCATGTAATATCCATGTGAGTAGTCCTGCTGAAATGCCATGTGGTTTTATAAAGCGAAGGCTGAGTGGTATCTGTACCATTTTATACAACGCTTCTGTAATAGAGCTGTGACACTTCAGCATTCCATACACACCTCTTCTGACTGCTTCCATGTCTCCCTCCCATTTCACAGATCTGCTTTTACTATGCACGTGGAAGCTGGACATTTGGCAGTTCCTGAGGAAGGACCCAAAGACCTTCGTTGTCCTCTTTGCCTATATCACACCAAATACAAACGTAACATGATTGATCATATAGTTCTGCACAGAGGTAAAGATGTTCCTGTATATATCTATATCTGACAAAGAGAATGCTGAACAGAACACCACTCTTTCAGATTGATCCATTAAGTTTGTTCTCTGTATGTCAGCTCAGATATGTTGACTAGATCAGGCCTAAGTACATCTTACTTTTCTGTGAAATAAAAAGTTTACCAATGTAGAAGTGGGACAGATTTAAAATTCTTTTTAAGCTTTTCCTCTAGAAGAGGTCAACAGTCGTCAAGTACCTATTTAGCAAGAGTTAGACTAAGTTACAACTCGGATCTAGGCCAAGGTTGTTTGCTATGTATGTGTTTTAAAGTGCTTGCTGTCATAAACACTGTGGTAGGAAGGTTTCAGTTAACTCTAGAGGCTTAAAAATAACCCTTGACTGCTTGCTTGAAATTTCTCTCTTCATAACATCTTCCTCACACATTTTTAAGAACAAGACAAAAATTAAAATGTTTATTTCTCTCCCCCACCCCCCCACCCCCCCTTTTTTTTCTCTTCTTTTCTTTTAATCCAGATAAAAGCAGGATTAGGGATTCCTATTCTATTAACTACAGGCAAGCTCAGAAGAGACATATTTTGTGGCACTCCGGGCTGAGATTCCTGCTGTTGTGGATTAACCCCAGTGGGCAGCTAAGTCCCATGTAGCCGCTCGCTCACTCCCCCTTCCAGTGGGATGGGGGGGAGAATCAGAAGGGTAAAAGTGAGAAAACTTGTGACGGTTGAGATAAAGACGGTTTAATAGGAAAATAAAAGCTGCGTGCGCAAGAAAAGCAAAACAAGGAATTCATTCACCACTTCCCATGGGCAGGCAGGTGTTCAGCCATCCCCAGGAAAGCAGGGCTCCATCTCGCATAACGGTTACTTGGGAAGACAATCACCATCACTCCAAACGTCCCCCCCTTCCTTCTTCTTCCCAAAGCTTTTATTGCTGAGCACAACATCGTATGGTCTGGAATATCCCTTTGGTCAGTTGTGGGGCCAGCTGTCCTGCCTGTGTCCCCTCCTGACTTCTTGTGCACCCCAGCCTACTCGCTGGTGAGGAAAGGCCTTGACGCTGTGTAAGCACTGCTCAGCAATAGCTAAAACATCTCTGTATTAATAACACCGTTTTCAGCGGAAATCCAAAACATAGCCCCATACAAGCTACTATGAAGAAAATTAATCCTGTCTCAGCCAGACTCAGTACATCTGCCCACAGCTATCACACTTGATGCTTGTAGGTCTGTCAGCAGCCAAAGTTCAAACCTGTTTGTTGGGATAGTACTCTACCAGCCTGCAGGCTGGGCTGAGTTTTTGAGCACTGTATTGCTGGTGAGCAAGCATGTTTCACATGTCATCTTTTTCTTGGAGAGCTTCTGGTATTGCAACCACTGTCATAATCCCTTGTAGCAAAACACTTTTCAATGGCAGCGAAGTAAACATATATCATTCAAACTTCTTTCTGCTGTATATGCTATTTTGAAGGGGCATTTGAGAAAAAGGCTAAGGGCTGCTCAAAGACCCAAAAGGCATATAACAAAGCTGTCTTAGTAAGTTTAAGGGTTCAAAGAGGTGCTTTTACTTAGGTGCAAGCTTGTCCTTGAAGGTATCATAGTGTTGTATTTTGCCCAGCTTCAGGGCATGCTGCAGGATTACTCCTCTGGAGAAAAGGGGGGGGGGGGGGGGGGGGGGGGAGGAGGGGGAGGAGGGAGAGCAGGGAACAGAAACCCTGGGGCTCCAAATACTGGCTTAGGCCATATTGTGAGATCGTGTTTTCTGGTATGTGGTTGTGCCCAAGATCAAGCGGAGAAGTTCTGACAGTTTAAATGCAAATAAACAGAGAGGAAGATCTTGCTGGGCCTAGTTAGGCAAGCTTCCAGCAAAAGTAGACAATGCTATGAATGTCGAGATGCAACGGTGGAGTAGCACTTCATGGGTTCAAGCAGTTGTGCTGGTTTTACAGAGCTGTTTCTGACCAAATGCTAGGAAGCAGGGGTGGTTACCCGCGAATATGTGACACCGGATCTGTTCTTTTGTATAGCTGTGGCTTCAGTTGCACAAAGCACCCTTGAGCCCTTGTGCTGCTGAAGCAAAACTGTAATAGGAGGGTATGTGATTATACACTCACTAAAGTGTTGGGGGAGGTAAAACAGATCAAAGGCTTTAAAGCAAATGAAAATTTAGCCTTTAAAGTTTTATAGGCCCCTGAGGGAAGGGCAAGGATTTTTCTCAGGCATGTAGCACCCTGACTGTAAAGAAATTAAGGTCCTTTCTTAAAATTTTTCATTCTGGTGTATATATCCAGATTAAAACCTATTGTTGTGTCTAATTGTGGCAGCTAAAGCAGAGGATTTTGATGGGGTTTAATGTGCACAGAAAGAAGGTGCTGCTGTGCAGACAGGACTGAAGGATGTTGCACAGTCTCAGATAGCCTTCCTTACTTGTAGCCATTTGGATTGATAAAACAAGGACAGTCTCAAGCTGTGGTCTAAGCACACTTGTTCTCCAGGTAAAGGAAGCAGTATAAAGTCAGAAGACTGAAGGCTTTGATCCATTTTATCTTCTCTCCTATGCAAAAATCCCTATCCCTCCAGCAAAGTGAGAAAACACTTCTAGATCTCTAACTTACATTATAGCTTTCAAAATGGTGGCATCTCAAGTCCCTGATTTGGCAGCATGCAGTTGAAATGAAGACTATTTGCCTCTTAGTGAATAGCTACAGAAGTTGATTCTTACCAAGCTACAACATTTAAGTGTTATGGCCAGCAGGATGTTGCCAGTTTGCCACTGACAGCCTTCTGTCATGTGTCACCTACTCTGCTCAGTCAGTTCCTCAGAGTGATTTAACTTTGATTCATAGAATCATAGAAAAGTCTACATTGGAAGGGACTTCTGGAGATCATCTGGTCCAACCATCTGTTGGAAGCAGGACCTTAGATTAGGTTATCCAGGGCCCTGTCAAGCCAAGTCTTGAATATTTCCAGCAAGGGAGATTCCACTTCTTCTCTGGATAACCTATTCCAATGTCTAATTGTTTTCATGGTGAAGAATTTTCTTATATCCAGATGGAATTGCCCCTGAAGCAACTTGTGCCCATTGCCTTTTGTCCTGTCACCACACAGCCTTATGAAGGGAGTACCTCCATCTTCTCTATAACTACCTTTTAGGGATTGGTTTGCCTTCATTGTTACCAGGGCACACTGCTGTCTCATATTCAGCTTGCTGCCCATCAGGATCCCCAAGTACTTTACAGCAGAGTTCCACCCCAGCCAGTTAGACCCCAACCTGTACTGCTGCTTGGGATTATTCTGTTCCAGGTGCAGGACTTGACATTTATCTTTGTTAAACCTCAATCAATTCTTGTTGGCCCAGTCTTCCAGCCAGTCGAGGTCTCTGTAAGGTTGCTCTTCCTTCTGGTGTATCTACCTCTCCCCCCAGTTTAGTGTCATCTGCAAGCTTGGTGAGGGTGTATTCAATACTGTCATACAGATCATTTATAAAGATATTGAATAGTACCAGACCCAGAATCAACCTCTGAGGAACTCCACTCATGACTAGCTGCCAGTTTGACTTTTCTTACCTCAAAAGGTGGTAGTTAATGGCTCAGTTTATCCAGTTTTCTACCCAGCTTGTGATACATCTTTCCAGTCCAAATCTTGCCAGCTTGTCAACAAGGATGTTGTTGGAGACCATGTCAAAGACCATGCTAAAAATCAAGGTAGATGATGTCCACAGTTCTCCTCTCATCCACTGAGCAAATTATTTCATCATAGAAGGCAGTCTGGTTGGTCAAGCACAATTCATCCTTTGTGGGCTGAAGCAGGGAGTAAGTATGGAAATTACAAACTCAGTAGCTACTTTACAGGCAAACAATGAGAAGAGATTTGGCTCTTGAGTTCCTCTTGGCCTTCATAACAGGCAAATCTTGTGAGCTCTTGAAAGTTCCATAACGGAGAGTGAACTCCTGCTACGTGCCCAGCAGAGCTGTTGGCCTTTCATTTAGTCCAAGCAGTGCAATTAGTTTTTATTATCCTTGCCAGCAAATTTTCCCATCATGAAATGCCCTGATATTTTTCCAGCACTGAACACAACCCACCAAGATCAATAGTTAGGGTTTCTTGTTTATAACCCTCAAGGCATTTGTTTTTTAGTATTTATTTTACTATTTTTTCTTGGTATAAATAATTGTTTTGTCCTTCCATTTCATAGAATTGTCATCTGTTTCTCTGGAATAGTAAACTTTCATATATAAGGGCTTTAGAGTGTTAATGCTTTTTTTTTTTTTTTTTTTTTTTTCCTATGTTGTGAGAAAAACATATGCCTGCTTTGGCTTTACATACTATAAATATTTAGCGCATCATTCATTGCTTTTCTATTTAATCTCAGATCTGTATTACAAGTAGCCCAAATGTTTCAATCTAAGGCAGTGATTAAATTTCTTCAGAGATGATGCTGGAGGTGGGGGTGGGGCAGAGGTCCCCTTAGTCCTTTTGCTAAACTGTTCCATGGCATGTCATCTTTTTACAGCGCATACATGGTAGCCTTTGTGGGCACTGCTGAACTTTAATGAAATTTGTGTACAGAAGCCAAAGCTAAGTTTCACAGTTTCTGGATAGAACTCACCTATTTGTTGCAATTTTGCCAGTTGCTCAGATACAGTAAGTGTATAAATGAGTAGCCAAATATAGAAAATGGGGGTGGGGGTGTGATGAGAGACAGCTATTAAAGTGGTCAGAGATTATTAGAGCATCACCTTGCTAAATATGATGTTTTAAATTCAAATCACTTTGCAATTTTTAAGTTAATTGTTTGGATTAAGCTCACTGACATGAATACATGCACATTTAAGTTTACAGTCATTACTGTCATGGAGCAGCAAGTGCCAGCTGCTCCCAGGGAGTAGAGGAGGATAACATGGACAGTAGGGGTGGAGCCTTGCTGGCCAGGGCCCAGCCCCACAGTACCTGAGCAAGGCAAGCAGGACAGACCCAGAGATGATGGCCAGGTTCTACCAAGAGCCCAGATCATCAGGCAAATTTGCAGCGATGATACAGATCCAAGATCAAACCAGGAAGTTAAACCACAGGTCAGAACCAGATCCAGTGATTGCCAAGCAGGTCCATGGTGATAAGGCAAGTCCAAGATCAGGCTGGGAAGTCAGTCTATGTTGTGTTGCCTGTGATTTGGCAGATGTGTGGGTGGGTGATTGTCAGTGAGATGATGGGTTTTACTGATATGAATTAGGATGATGCATTGCTCCAAAGTGGTGGATAAAACCTTTTATACCATCCCCTGCTTTAGTGTTTTTTAAAAACATGTGTTATGTGCTAGAGAAAAATCTCATTTTCAGATGCTTTAGTGTTTCTTTTTTAAAAACTTTTAGTTGGAACTTTTTTTCACTTTTA
This sequence comes from Falco rusticolus, assembly GCF_015220075.1. Taxonomy (NCBI): domain Eukaryota; kingdom Metazoa; phylum Chordata; class Aves; order Falconiformes; family Falconidae; genus Falco; species Falco rusticolus. The sequence continues at coordinate 9,896,506 of NC_051209.1, read as the reverse complement.
AAAGCAGGTTACCTTATTTCAGTGAATTCAGTTGCACAGAGCTGTAAATACCTTTTAAAATATTCTTGTTATGTGTCCAAAATGACAGCTTTAACTCCTGTTATGTCTTAGAGCATGTGCACCCCCATCCCTTTTCCCACTTGATCCTGAATGGACACAACTTAGCATTTTTTTGCAACTTCTTTAGCTGGAGAGGACCCACACGTTTTCAGAGTCTCACTCAGATATAGCTTTGGGGAAAACTTCCACTTTTTAAAGTGCACAAAGAGAAAGTTCTGAGGTAGGAAAACTTCCTTGTTCAAAAAAAGGGGAGGACAGGGAGGAGAAGAAACTGAGGAGGGTGGAATATTTAGATGGGCTGTGGAAAATTAGACTCATGAGCAGTGGGGGTTATGCATTGGCCATAAACAAGTGGATGAATTATGTAGCTCTTGCCTCCCTATAGAAATTATGAGAGAGGTGTCAATGGACACAAGTCCCCTACCCTTCATGTTTACCCTCTAAGAATCAGGCCTGGGAATATTTTTGTTTGAAGATATCGTTAATGAGGAAGATCAAACTCTTCCTTTAATCTGCAGTCCATAAGGAAGAATAGTACTACATTTCAGTGTTCTACTTCAAAAGGACAGTTGAGTAACAAAAGCTGTAGTGAAGATCTTCTGGTGACCCTCTGCTGAAAGGTCAAATTTGGGATTTCCCCTTGCATGCACAGCTCAGAGAACCACAGTGGATGAATGTTACACACATCAGGATTCCGGCTCTATAGAAAGACTGAAATTAATTGTGCTGCCCTATTAAAAGTGTGTGTTTTGTATGAGAGGAAGGAAGTAGAGAGTTTAATAACTCAGTGAGAGCATTTTCAATACATGCTTGTAGCATAATCAGAATCGTGGGAAGCATGAAATTAAGTATGTGTGGATTTTGAATCTTAACTATTAAAAAGCTGAGGGTGTATTGAAAATTTCTGCCCCTGGCTGATTGCTGCACAACCAACTTCAGGAGAAGACACTGCTGTACGCAACCTCTCACTCCCACTTTGAGTAGCATTAAATGTGATGGTGAGAATACCAGCTCTGATCATCAGAAGCTGGGAGGGCGATGTATTTGGAATCACCCTACATGCTCCCTGTTTATTACAGTTCTAGCACCTTTTACTGGCTTGTGTCATGTATTGAGCCAGAATGGAGCTTGGTCTGACTGATTTATGTCTGTTTTTATATTCCTGGGCTCTGCTACTCTGTCTCACAAATTTGCCCCAACGCTCTTATCTGCCCCAAATCTCTTCTTCCCATCCTGTTCACCAATGAGTGGTTACATTTGCAAGGACACCTGCATTTGTAGTCATGTAGGATTAACTCTCTCTGTATAGAAAGGGAATTTTCTTGTATTTCTTTGTTGGTCCAGTTTTAGCTCGGCAGATGGATTGCATACACAAATAGCAGACCCTGTTTCTTGCGTGGCTGGTATGTTACAAGCTGTTGACACATTGCCTGATGGTTTTTATTTCTTAAAACTTAATAAACATTCCCCTCTCCCCACAGAAGAGCGGGTTGTTCCCATTGAAGTTTGCCGTTCCAAACTGTCAAAATACTTGCAGGGAGTTGTTTTCCGCTGTGATAAGTGTACCTTTACCTGCTCCAGTGATGAGAGTTTGCAGCAACACATAGAGAAACACAATGAACTTAAACCTTACAAATGTCAACTCTGCTACTATGAGACCAAACACACAGAGGAGCTGGGCACTCATCTTCGAGATGAGCACAAGGTAACATCCAAAGGGATTTAATTTGTAACAATCTACTTCTTGCAAATGCTATATCTACTTTATTTGCATGTCCACTCTGAATAGCCAACTTGCATTTTTTTTTCCAAAATTTGGAGAAGGCGCCTGTGCTGGGCTTCAGTTTCTCTCAAGTTCTGAATTCTTTTAGAAATTCAAGATTGTGGGTTTCTAAAGCTGTTGAGATTGACCAGAATTCACTGACTATTGAATGTAGAGTATGATTATCTGGAAAAAAGCATTTGTATATTGTGAGCTATTTTTTTAAGTTAAGAAACAACATTAAGGCTATGTGATTCAGACACTCACAGGAGCTTCCAAAGTGTAAGCTTGATCTGGCAACTTAGGCAAAGTGACATGCCATGCATATTTTAAAAACACAAGTCAGTACATTCCAGTTTACGTTTAACGAGGGAAAGATAGAACTTACTGCTTAAGTTAAGGCTGCTTTGGTGTTTGTGTGGAACCTTCTGAGTACAGACCTGATCCATACTTGGAGAAGTCAAGCTTTCCACAGGCTTTCTGTCTGCTTTGGATTTCTGTGGTTCTTAGCTGTGTTGCTGTGAGAGTAGCAAAATTCTAGAACTGAGGCATGTTTATAGAGTGGGGTTTTTTGTTAGTTTGTGGAGACAGAACTCATTGAATCCAGGTATCAGGACCTGAGCTGCCTGACTGTCACTAAAAACTTGTTCACACTTTGTTGACTGAACAACATTTTGCCCCCCCTCCTCCCCCCCAAAATAAAAAAAATATGACAAAATGAGTGTCAAGAGCACCAGCAAAACTGAATGCGTTTTTTAAATGAACACTGTGAACTTATGTTGGCTTGGTATCCTTGTCTTCCTTTATTGATCCTTATTGCTACTTGAGAATCTTTCTACAGTTTAACTGGTATCTGAAATGTTGCACATCTCCCAGTGACCACAGCAAGGGTCCTAGGAGATCCAAGAAGCACTATTCCCCACCCCTCTGACTGAGTGCATCAGGCTGGGAAGATTTTCCCTCTACTTGAGTGTAGTAGGTTTGCATGGCAAGGTTTCAGTAGCGGGGGGACTACAGGGGTGGCTTCTGTGAGAAGATGCCAAAAAGCTTCCCTCGTGTCCAATGGAGCCAATGCCAGCCAGCTCCAAGACGGACCTGCCGCTGGCCATGGCCAAGCTAATCAGCAATGGTGGTAGCGCCACTGTGATAGCATATTAAGAAGGTGGTGGTGGTGGTGGGAATTCTGCACCAGCAGGAGAGAGGAGTGAGACTATGTGAGAGCAACAACTCTGCAGACACCAAGGTCAGGGAAGAAGGAGGGGGAGGAGGTGCTCCAGGTGCTGGAGCAGAGATTCCCTTGCAGCCTGTGGTGAAGACCATGGTGAGGCAGGCTGTGCCCCTGCAGCCCATGGAGGTCCATGGTGGAGCAGATATCCACCTGCAGCCTGTGGAGGGCCCCAGGCCAGAGCAGGGGGATGCCTGAAGGAGGCTGTGACTCCGCGGAGAACCTGCGCTGGAGCAGGCTCTTGGCAGGACCTGTGGAGAGAGGAGCCCAGGCTGGAGCAGCTTTGCTGGCAGGACTTGTGACCCCACGGGGGACCCACCCTGGAGCAGTCCATTCCTGAAGGGCTACACCCCCTGGAAGGGACCCATGCTGGAGCAGCGTGTGATGAACTGCAGCCCACGGGAAGGACTCACGTTGGAGAAGTTCATGGAGAACTGTCTCCCGTGGGAGGGACCCCACGCTGGAGAAGGGGAAGAGTGTGAGGAGGAAGGAGCAGCAGAGACGTGTGATGAACTGACTGTAACCCCCATTCCCCTGTGCCGCTCGGGGGGAGGAGGTAGAGAAATTGGGAATTGAGTTAAGCCCGGGAAGTAGGGAGGGGTGGGGGGAAGGTGGGGTTTTTTTCTGATTTGAATGGTAATAAATTCAACTTAATTCCCCCAAGTTGAGTCTGTTTTGCCTGTGATGGTAATTGCTGAGTGATCTCCCTGTCCTTATCTCGACCCATGAGCCTTTCATTATATTTTCTCTCCCCTATCTGGTTGAGGAGGGGAGTGATAGAGCGGCTTTGGTGGGTACCTGGCATTCAGCCAGGGTCAAACCACCACATTGGGTCTTCCTTCTCTCCAATAAAAAACCTGAAGTGACTACTCCCAGTAGTAACGATAATTTTCTCCCTGTCTTTCTTTAATATTTTCTAAATATTATCTGGCTAATTTGTGCCCACTCTCTGGGCTTAGGTGCACGATTGGCTTACTGCATCATAAAGAGTTTCTGTGCATGAGCTGAGTCACAGTAAGTGCCATGCATGTGGCTGCCTTTGCTTAAATCTGAATATGTAACTTGTTAAGTCAGAGCACCTCAACACAGCTGTCACTTCTAGGAACATGATACTAACACACTGCTGTATTTAGGGTAGCTTCCTATTTGCTGATATGCTACTGTGTGGTGGGTTGATCTTGGCTGGCAGGGAGAAGCCCACCCAGTCACTCTCTCAACTCCCCCTCCTCAAACAGGACAGGAAGAAGGCGTTGTGGATTAACCCCAGTGGGCAGCTAAACTCCACGCAGCTGCTCGCTCACTCCCCCTTCCAGTGGGATGGGGGGGAGAATCAGAAGGGTAAAAGTGAGAAAACTCGTGGGTTGAGATAAAGGTGGCTTGATAGGAAAAGCAAAAGCCGCGCGTGCAAGCAAAGCAAAACAAGGAATTTATTCACCACTTCCCATGGGCAGGCAGGTGTTCAGCCATCTCCAGGAAAGCAGGGCTCCACCTCACATAACGGTTACTTGGGAAGACAATCGCCATCACTCCAAACGTCCCCCCCTTCCTTCTTCTTCCCAAAGCTTTTATTGCTGAGCACAACATCGTATGGTCTGGAATATCCCTTTGGTCAGTTGTGGGGCCAGCTGTCCTGCCTGTGTCCCCTCCTGACTTCTTGTGCACCCCAGCCTACTCGCTGGTGGGGCAGCATGAGAAGCAGAAAAGGCCTTGACGCTGTGTAAGCACTGCTCAGCAATAGCTAAAACATCTCTGTATTAATAACACTGTTTTCAGCAGAAATCCAAAACATAGCCCCATACAAGCTACTATGAAGAAAATTAATCCTGTCCCAGCCAAAACCAGTACGGGGAGAAAATATGATGAAAAAGCTCAGGAAAAGGTCAGGATAAAGACAGGGAGATCACTTACCAATTACTGTTGGGGCAAAACAGACTTGACTTGGGAAAAATTAAGTTAATTTATAGACAATTAAAATAGAGTTGGATGGTGACAAACAAAGACAAAAACCCCTTAAACACACACACACCCCACCCCACCCCACCCCCGTGGCTATTTTTCCCAAGCTCAGTTTCACTCCTTCCTTCCCAACTCCTCTGCCTTCTCCCCCCACCCTAAATGGCACAGAATGGCACGGGGGATATGGGGAATGGAGGTTGCAGTCATTTCGTAACAGTTCCTCTCTGCCGTTCCTTCCTCCTCACACTTTTCCTCAGCTCCAGTGTAGGGTCCCTACCGCAGGGCGCACAATCCTTCACAAACTGCTCGAGCATGGGTCCTTTCCAGAGGTTGCAGTTCCTGTCAGGAGAACCTGCTTCTGCATGGACTCTCCATGGGCCGCAGTTCCTTCGGGGAATATCCACCTGCTCCGGTGTGGTCTTCTCCATGAGCTGCAGGAGAATCTATGCTCTTGTGCCTAGAGCACCTCCTCCCATTCCTTCTTCTCTGGCCTTGGTGTCTGCAGGGTTGCTTCTCACACTTTTTTTTCCTTATGCCTCACACTGCCATGCAGTGTTTTACCCTTTCTTAAGTATGTTATCATAGAGGCACCTCAAAATGAGGGAAGCTTCTCAAATAACATCATTTTGAGAAGCAAAATGGAGAAATTTAGTATAAAAAAGGAAAGAAGAATCATTAACAGTGAATGTAATTGTGTTTGAGAGGAAACGAGTATTAATTTGACTAGGTGCCTGATAAATTTCCCATTTCAGCCTATAGGTTTGTTGGTGGGTTGTTTTTTTCAGTAGTTGATGGTGGCGGTTATTGTTGACAAAACCATTTCTTTTAAGGTGAGTCGTAATTTTGAGCTGGTTGGACGGGTTAATTTGGATCAGCTGGAACAAATGAAGGGGAAAACAGAGAGCTCCAGCAGCGATGAGGAAGAAAAAGAGTTAAGCCACAAGACTGAAGGCAGAGGTTAGTATAGTTGCTTTCTCTTTTATGCTGGATACTGTAATGGACACTGCCAGTTTTATCAAGCAAGACCAACTGTTGACTCAACAGCAGATTCCTTAAGTCATGGAAGCTTGTCAGTATGGGCAAAATGGAGCTTTTGTCAAGACACATTCCTCAAGGAATTTTGTGTTTCTAATGCTTATGACAAGATTTCTGTTTAAGAAAACCAAATCATGCTCCAAAAAAAAATGTTATGAGAAAATACTGGTAACATCTGTGACTGTGCAGATAACATCTATGAGGGCTTAGAAAAATACTAAGTAAGTGGAGTATTTTAGTGGGCTGTCAGATTATTCTGTGTTGGTAACCCATGTTCAGCTTTGCTGCTCCACATTATAGCCATGAGGGATATAGTTCAGTGGCCAAGTTTATTCTGGGGCTATTGTCTGCCCAGTGCTTACAAAGCATTCCTTCCCTCCTCTTTGTGGGAGCTGACCCTTTTGCCATCACTTTGGTTGGCAACTCTGAAGCCAGGGTAGTCCCATTCCTTACCTCCAAATCACCGTTCCAACTGTGTACTTTACATTTGTGCCTAAATTCACATCTATGAATAATCCCACTGGGTTCAGTTAAGTCTTATTCATGTGTTTATTGTTCAGATGGTTAGCTGAGTAGGGATAAAGAAAGGTAGTTCTTGGTGAATTGGACTCTGAGGGTTGTTGTGTGTTTTTGTGTTTGTTTGGGGTTTTTTTTGCCTTTAATATTAAAATAATTTTAGTGCAAATATCTGGTCCTGACTGGAATACTCCATGTTTTCTCACAGTCATCTGCCCTATAGTGCATGACTTCATCAATGGAATGCAGTATGTTTGCAATTCTTGTTCAACAGTAAAAGGAGCTTGATTTGAACTAATAACTGCAGTGAGCCTCGTCATGCCTAATCATCAGGTTCCAGGGGTCATCCAACCTCCTGATGCTGACTGCAGGCTGCCAAGTTTCTATGTACTTATAACTAAAAGCAAGCTGCCATGTTTACCTTTTTCCTTCTGAAATTTCAGTTTTCAATTGAAAACTCATTTCAAGTTCATTCAAGAGTTATTCACAAAAGAAAACATGTCTCCCTAGGTATTCTCAAACCTGTAAAAGGTAAAGATTGCTAGATTCACAAGCAGTTTACAAAACATGAAGGGGCCATTAACACTTCACTTTGTGACTGGTGATATCTTTATTTAATGAGGAAGAGAGTTAGATAGGAAACAACTTTTATTGAAAAACATCCTCCACGAGATCTTTGTTAGCAGCCCTAAAGGAAATCAGGAGAGGAGCAGGAGGGATGTTGATTTCACACATGTTCCAAAGTTTGACATTATTAGCGCTGCACCCTCATGCAGAAGTTTGTTCAAGTGTCTGTTCAGCGGGGGATGTGACCCTAAGAGCTTCAGAGCTGAAAGAATGAGTCTAATGCTTTGACTAAAGGACCAGCTTCCTCTAATTTGCAGCTGTAGCAGACATTAATGTTTTGTGTAGACCAACAGCTAGAAATGGATGAAGAGTCATGCTGTCTTTGTGAGGCTTGCATCAGCACTACACACAAGCGCAGGTGCTGAAATGACCCTGGAAACCATGGTATCCAGACAGAGAAAAAGAAGGTACTATCAGCTGAGCCTCATAAATCCCTATAAACTCTACTATGGGAGAAAAAAAATAAAACTAAGATCATCATTTAAATTGGCTTCAGGATACTTGAGATTCTTGACACTTATTATGAAAATGTAAGAATACCACCTTCTAGGTTGGAGATTAAAATTTGCAGGGAGAAACAGACATAACTGTGCTTTGTGTGATCAGTAATTAAGCTAGGTATAATGTTTTAGCAATTTTTATTTGATTTTATTTTTTCACCTGCAGTCTTCTGTAATATCTGTGATTGGCTGAAAAATCTGTATTTGACTGTTCAAATGAGTGGTCTAAAAATCATGCTTATTTCCCAAATTGTATTTCACCGCTGTTCTTTCCCAGCTTCCCTTTAGAAGTGACAGTTGTTAATTTTTCTCCTTTTCAGGTAATATCAGTTCTAATTTTTAATATTTTTTTACTAGAGCAGATAAAAATACAGAAAGTCCTTATGCCATCTACAAAAGTCCGAGTTCTACTGACTTTATCTTTTGCAAAATGGTATCTTGCACCTGGTCTTCAAGTGTCCAACTGACACAGGTGCTGAAGACATGGCTACGTGGCTTGGGTGCAGTGTCACATGTTAGCATCATCTTCTAATTGATATTCAGAAGCTGCTTCCAATTCAAAAATATGGACTTCAAGAGAGCATACTTCAGCTTATTAAGGAAGTTGGTAGGTGGAATTGTTTGGGAGTCAGCACTGAAGGTCACGTGAGTCAGTGTTGAAGGGCAAAGGAGCTCAAGCAAGCTGGGAGATATTTTAGAATAACCTCCTCCAAAGCATGAGAATGGTCCATCCCAATACTCAGCAAAATGAGTAGATATATCAGGAGATGAGCTTGACTACACAAGGGACACATGACTGAGCTGCAGTGCAAAAAGAATGTATACAGGATGTGGAAGCGAGGACAGGCTATAAACGAGGGTTATAAAAGCATTGCCTAGGCACGAAGGGATGATGTTAGGAAACCCAAAGTCCAACTCGAGTTGAAGCTGGCAAGTTATAAAAAGGGCAACAAGAATTGCTTCTACCACCAGGTCACCAATAAAAGACCATACAAGGAAAATGTGGACCCACTCCTGATTGGGGCAGGTGATTTAGTGACAGGGGGTGCAGATAATACTGAAGTACTCAATGCCCTCTTTGCCTTGGTCTTCCGCCACAAGTCCTCCCAGGCCCCTGTGCCTAGAGACAGGATTCAAGAAGTAGAGGAACTACCAATAGTGGTGAAAGACCATTTCAGGAATCTCTTGAATGCAACCCATACAAGTCCATGGGACAAGTTGCATCTCAGGGCGCTAAGAAAATCGGCTGATATTCTTACAAGCCCACTCCCTATCATCTTTGAAAGGTTGTGGAGATCAGGGAAGATCCCTGGTGACTAGAGAAAGGCAAATGTTGCACCCATCTTCATAAAGGGCAGGAAAGGGGATCTGGGGAAGCTATAGGCCAGACAGCCTCACTTTGGGCCCTGGGGAAAAAAAAAAAAAAAAAAAAAAAATCACAGAGCAAGTCCTCTAGGAAGCTGTTCTTGATCACATGAAGGAAAAGGTGAATCAGAATAGTCATCCATACTTGACCAACCCAATGTAATTTTATTGTGGAAGGTATAGGTCTATGCATGAGAGAGCAATGGATGTTGTATACCTTGACTTTAGGAAGGCTTTTTATATTGTCTCCCATAACATCTTTGTATCCATGTTGGGATGTTATGGTCCAGGTGGATGGGCTAACTGGATGAAAAATTGAGTGGATGATCAGGCTTAAAGGTGTATTGTCTAACAGGTCATACTCTACCTGGAAGCCCTGCAGGACTACTGCAGGGGTCTATCCTAGGACCTTGTCTGTGTAATGACCCTAATGTTGATCTAGTTGAGGCGACAGAATGCACCTCATCAAATTTGTGGATGACACCAAACTCAGGGGCTGCAGTTGATATGCCCAAGGGTAAAGCTGCCTTTTAGAGGGATCTAGGCAGACTGGAGGAATGGACTAACAACCACCTCATCAATTTTAACAAGGACAACTGCTAAGTCCTGCACCTGGGAAGAGCCCCTTGCAGTGATACAGGCTAGGGACTGAGTGACTGGCTGGGGAGCAGCTCTGCTGAAGAGACCTGAAAAACAGCAAGCCAAACATGGGTTAGCAGTATGCCCTGGCAGTGATTATGGCTAACAGTATTCTGGTCTGTATCAAGGAGTGTAGCCAGTAGACTCAGGGAAGTGATTATCTCCCTCTACTCAGCACTTGTTAGACTGCATCCAGCTCCCCATGAAAAATTAGTTATTTAAAAGTCAGGAAATACCAAGTGCTGAAGACAATGGGTTAGCATTTTGCCATTTATTTCCTTCTGCCAAACTCTGAAAAAATCTTTTGTATAAATAAAACAATGAAAAAATGTTATTTTCAATTCTATACCATTACAGTCAACATAATGCATCTAAAATGTGTCCACAATATATCAGGTACACATTTTTAGGAGAAGGAAAAAAACATTTCTAGGCTTGTTAAAAGGATAATGGTCCTGTATTTTTATTAATAGGTTTGCAAAACAAAATCTAATCGATTACAGTATTTACATGTTATTTGAAAAATAGTGATAAAAGCATGTCAATTGTTTCTTTTTTTCATTTTTGGTAACTATTACAAACACTCAATCCAGGTATGAAACTTTTTAAAGTCATTTGAAATGAGGCCAATTAAAAAACAAATACAGGCACAAAATTTACACTTTTCCCTCCATTGTGTTTTCTACATGATGCTCCCTCCCTCCTCCAAAAAAAAAAAAGCAACCCTTCCCAAACAAAGCTAAAAAAATCCTGCAAACCCACAACTGCTAGATCTTTAAAAGCAAAATACCATGCTTCAAGTAGCACTAATTCAAATAATGCAATTTTTGCCATCAATTTTATTTGAAGCTGTCTAGAGCAATATTTCCTCAGCAGCTTCTTCATCCCTCCCCAACAAACAAAAGTAACCCCAAGACAAAGACACATGCATTTCTAGAACTAGTTTTTAGTCAAGTATTTCCTACTTATTGGAAATAAGTTCTACATACCATGAGCACCAGATCCTGTATTCCTTATTCAAGGAAGATTGCTGTTGAGTTGAGTAGGATTTCCAAAGTGCAGGATCAGCCACAAGATATGTAGATTCTTATTCATTCTATACTGCTCCCCTCATGCTAAAAAGCTAAGGAGTAGGGGGAAAAATTAGCAACTCCCATCAACTCTCCAGACTCAATGTAGTATGTAACTATTTTACTTCTGCTCATGAAAAGATGCAAGCACTGACATCATTCCCTCCCACTATACCAAGACAAAAAAAAGCACACCCACCCCACAGAGTGGGGGGTGGGAAGAGACAACGATACCAATCTTGACAGAAAGTACTGGTGAGAGATGACTAGATGCTCATTTAAATATTGATATAATTATGAGGACCAATATGTTTGGCCCATAAGCAGCATAGCTGTTCTGTTAGCTTGGTTCTTGAGTTAAAAAAATACAATTTTTTAAAACACTAAACAGAAATAACAAGTTTTATATTAATGGGAATTCTTTTCCCTGTCCCCTTCCCCTTTGGAAAGTTACCACCACTCATTTTGCATGAGAAAGTTAATTGTGCCATTTTTGCAATAGTTAAAGCTGATAGGAAATAAACATATGGCAAACAAAACCACACAGTCACATTAGATCTATCAAATACTGAAGTTATAGGTGAATACTAATGAACAGCTTACCTGGAATAAAGGATGACAATTCACAAACCATTATCTAGAAATTAAAGACTTTTTATTTATTATTAAAAAAAATCACAGTATTTTAAGAAATTAAATCCACAGTGGGATTTTAAGCACAATTTGTTTTCCTTTAAAACTTTGTTGCTTCCTCCTTTCACCACCTTGCCCAGCAGTCTCTCAACTTTAAGCATAATGACAACAGGCAGTACTAATAAATGCAGAGATGTCCCTTTGTTAATTTTGAGGTATTAGGAAACAGGTGGCTGTTTTAAGCAAAGCAGTTTATCTTTTTTTTTTTTTTAGATAAACAAAGTTGTGTTCAGTCTGGAAAGTAATCATGTATTGAAACTAGAAAAACACACAAAAATTTTTGTGTTGAAATGTTACACCACCATCCCCAACCATGCTCATTACACTTCTGTTTCCAAACAATGCAAGTCTCCACTGCAAAGCACATTGTGTAATGTAGAGACACAGGGAGTTGTTTCATTAGTCCAATATGAATGTAATTTCCCATTGTCAAGATCCAGAAGAAGAGATGCAGTGATGTAATGGAACCACTTATTCCATCATGTAAATAACTTTAATATACACACACTCACATAGGTACCAGTGCTTTGAAAATAGATCATTCATTCCTAAAAGCAGCTTTATTTCTTCCTTCTGCCCACCCCACCTGCCCATCCCTTCCAATTCACCACTGTTCAAGTAAGTTGATTAAAATAACACCAAATTTATTCATTATTGGCCTCTGAGGTCTCTTGGAGATGTTTGTCAGCAGCTACAACACTGACTGTAGTTTCACTGTTGTGGGACAAGTCCACCACCATTTTCTCAGTGCTTTCCTTTTCTTCTATTGTCAGTGTATTAACAGTCTTTTCTGTGTTCTCCTTCAGTTTGCTGTCCTCTCTGGTCCCTTCCTTACTTACATTCAGAGCCCTGAAAATCCAAGCAGCAGAAAATGGAAATCTTTACAATCCAAACATGCTTTGGATACAAGGAAGAGTACTTCTCCCAAGCAGTTAACACCAATAAATCTTATTAAATAGAAGTACTTCAAATGTTGCAAGTTTTAAACAGACGAGAAATAATACTTTCTCCTACCCTTTATCCCTCCACAGCCTAGCTACAATATTACATTCAAATGTCTTTCACATGCCAGTAATCCTGGCTGAGATCTCCTCTTGGAAGAAACTCTAGTCAGCAGAGACATCCGTTCTATTGAACAGATCTTTGTCAAGAGAAGGAAAATTAATGTTCCAGAGATGCCTATTATTTCACAGTAGACTGATTTATGAGCATGAGAAGAAAAGATCTTTACTATTAACTTCACTGTATGCTTTTTGGGGAAAGAGAACACTTATTGAGGTTTTCCTTCACTTGAAGCCCTTAACACTTCTCTGTACATAATTCTTTGCACTGGAACCTCAAGTTTAGTTGCAAGCATGCTAAAGAGAAATAATAAGGAAAAGAAAAAGCCAAAAGAAACCCAGATTCCATATAATTTGCTGTCATTTCCATGTTGCTCTTCTGGCAAGAAAACATCAATAAGACTCAAGTAATGTTAATTTTAGACCAACCAACTGGTATTCACCTCAAAATGAAGTTTAAGCTTTAGGATCATAAAGAACATTTATGTAACTAATTTGGATTTGATAACACTAGATTTTAACTCCCAGAGGCAATTTCTGGAATGATCTGTATTCCAGAAACCCTTGGCCATCTGTAGATAAGTTTCCTTCAGTTTGAGGTCTGATCTAGACCTGAAACTGGAATCATGTTTGGACATACAGAGATATTCAGGTAAAGGTTTAAAAACAGTTATCTTGGATTTCTGGGTTCCTAGGTCAAACAGGAAAGACAGAAACATCTTAGCTGAGTAAATACATCTGATAATTGCATCCAACAATGTTTGTTAGACAGAATTCTTCCCTTGTTAGAATTTGTCATATCCCTGTGTTTGCTTTCATTACAGGTTGTTTTGTGGGGTGTTTTTTTTGGGGGGGGAGGGGGGGAATGGATGGGGAGATGCACAAAGATCAGCTGTTATATTTCGCTGCTATGCAAAGGAGTCTACAAACCAACTTACATGCCATGCCTCAGGATATGTCGTTCCCACTCAGAGCCCTCTGTAAATGATCGGCCACAGAACTCACATGGAAAGCGCTTCTCTGGAGCTCCACTGTCAGGATACATCACGGACTCTGGGAGAGAACAAAATTATCTGCACATTCATGAGCATCAGGGCAAGAAGGGACCCTTATGATTATAATTATACTCTGATCTTCCCTGCTGCCCTTCAGGAAGAAAAAAAAATATCCCAAAGCATTAAAAGGAAAATCTTGTGCTAAGTAGGTGTTTCTGAAATTTGTCCTCCCTATCCTAAAAAAAATAAAAAAGTCATAGAATGGTTTTGGATGGAAGGGTGGATAATCTAGTTCCAACCCCCCTCCCCCCCTGCTATGGGCAGGGGCATCATCCACTAGACCATGTTGCTCAAAGCCCCATCCAGCCTGGCCTTCAATACTTCCAGGGATAGGGCATCCACAACTTCTCCAGGCAACCTGTTCCAGTACCTCACCACGCTCACAGTAAATAATTTCTTCCTTATATCTAGTCTGAATCTACCTTCTTTTAGTTTAAAACCATTACCCCTTGTCCTATCACTACAGACCCTACTAAAATGTCTATCCCCATCTTTCTTATAAGCCCCCTTTAGATACTGAAAAGCCACTATAAGATGTCCCTGGAGCCTTCTCTTCTCTAGGCTGAATAACCCCAACTCTCTCAGTCTGTCTTCATAGAGGAGGTGCTCCAGCCCTCTGATCATGTTCATTATCCTTCTCTGGACTCCCTCCAACAGGTCCATGTCCTCCTTATGTTGGGGGCTCTAGAACTGAAGGAGCTCATTTTACTACTGAAAAATGCAAGGTGTGAAAATTCTATAGCCACCACTATGAGAAAAGGTCAATTAACTATAATATGGAAATGGGGGTGTGGGACTTTCAAAATAACAGAGTGCTTCCCACTCAGGTATTAATACAAAACCTTTGTTGTTCATGTAGGTACCTAAAAGTGAACTCAGGTTCTCTGAAGTGACCAAGATTCCAAGAAGCTACAGAGCCATTCTGAAAAGTCACAACATGCTGCATCTGAAAAATCCCATCCCTCATCTTAAGTCTGTTATATTTGCAGAGATGTTTTATTGCTCCCTGTATTTGAACAAGTAGAGAGATTGCAGGGTTTTACATTAAAACCAGCACTGAGAGTTTAGTGTGGAAATAGCTTGAAAGCAAAACCAAAAGGGAACACTGAGTCAATATATGATTTTGAAATCAGTGGTACAAATCTTAGGAAATGAACACTGGGTATACTTGGCATCTGAAACTCATAAGAGATTGTCATCCCTTCAACATGAAGTCTTATGAATAAGAGAGTATCACTGAAAGGATGGTATCTTAACTGCACAGGTGTTTCATCTGATCCTAATTTATACAAAACATTTACAGCCTCATTTGCAGAGATGTCAAGCACTTAGCTTTACATCCAAAGTTACTGACAGCTAAGGGAACAGCATTTCTGAAAGCCAATCTCAATGTCAAAAGAGCCAGTTTTAACAAAAGAAGAAACATTTTCTAATAAATATCAGCACATAAGCCTTTAAAAATAATTCCATGGACCATCTCACTTCATTCTTTTCACTAGAAAGGAGACAGCATATACTCAGAGCATTAATTTCATAGCAGGAATTACCTTAATTAAGAAGTCAACAGAATGTCTTTCTTACTCCTCCCAAATTACATCATGAAAGAAAAGGGATTTTACTTCATTTCGGTTCTTATATCTGCTCACTTGGTTTCTTCACTCTCAAGTTTACTCCATTAGAGATCAGCCTATAAACTCAGAACCACCCACGTGCTCACTTTTCTTCTCTATGTTAGGTATAGCCATATATAAAGATATAATACCTTCCATCTAGAAGAAAAAAAGCTTATTTCATATTTCTTGGTATCAGTGATTTACTACATGGTTAAACAACAACAAAGCAAGGCTCCCTTCTGATATGAACAACAGAAAGAAAGTGGGTACAATGGGCTCCATTTACATCTAGATCTGACTCCTGCAGTTAATATCATATACACAGTCCAAATTTATAAAATAACACCAAAACACATTACCCCTATACCATGACTAATCCAACACCTACAGAGAATAGATTTTCAGAGCCAACAGCTCCTCTTCAGTAAAAGAACAAAACTGTTGCAGCACAAACTGAACTAGCAAGCTGTAACAAAGCTTTACCATTAATCAGATTCTACTGTCCACACCATTTTTTTTCTGTCTTCCAAAGGCCAGACAACACTGCCCCATCTAAGTTCTTCCTTCTCCAAGCTCCCCCACCATACAACCTCCCTCTTCCACCCTCCTTAGAGCTATTTAACCACTTAGCAAGAACAAGCTACAGCTGCTCATCATCCATGTCAATCAACCCACTGCCTTCGAAGCAAGGCCACAGCTGCATATTATCAATGTTAATCAACCTACTGCCTTCATTCCTCTACACAAAACCAGAGTACAGTAGACAATACGAAATTTATTCTAGGACTGTGCAGACATAATAGAGCCTATTTTGCTCAAATGAACTGGGAGAATTTATAATTCACATTAACAAGCACTATCCTAATAATACTGCTGTCCCTTCTGAATATATTATATGAATATATTATATTCCCCATGAGTCCCTGATTAGTTTGGTTTCTTGGACTGTGAATTCAGATTGCCTCCCAGAAAGAGCAATCAGGCTGTGCACTTACCTGGGGTCTACAAAAGAGAGGTAACATATTGCATACACACCTGACTTGCATTTCATTTTCCCACATTACACACACAAGCACACATGCACACTTTATTTTCATGTACTGAAGAAAAAAAAACAGAGAAAAAGATTCAAGTTTCTTTTAAAAGTGAGATATAAAGGTCAATAGACACAAACAGTCCATCTGGGATACAACTTCTCGCAAGAACAGCTACTCTTTCCCTAGAGTATCTCAGAAGAATATCCATTTCCATGCTCATCTTCTTTTTCTAGGTCCAAATATTTTCTTTTGTCCTTTACCAGAAACCAATCTTTCCTTTCCTTTTTGAACTGGTTTTGGCTGGAATAAAGTTTTCTTCATAGTAGCTCGTATGGTGCTGTATTTTGGATCTGTAACCAAAACAGTGTTGATAACACAGGGATGTTTTAGTTATTGCTGAGCAGTGCTTACACAGCATTAAGGTCTTCTCTGCTTCTTGTACTGCCCCACCAATGAGCAGGCTGGGGGTGCGCAAGAAGTTGGGAGGGGACACAGCTGGGACAGCTGACCCCAGCTGACCAAAGGGATATTCCTCCAGGTAGAGTATGACCTGTTAGACAATACACCTTTAAGCCTGATCATCCACTCAATTTTTCATCCAGTTAGCCCATCCACCTGGACCATAACATCCCAACATGGATACAAAGATGTTATGGGAGACAATATAAAAAGCCTTCCTAAAGTCAAGGTATACAACATCCATTGCTCTCTCATGCATAGACCTATACCTTCCACAATAAAATTACATTGGGTTGGTCAAGTATGGATGACTATTCTGATTCACCTTTTCCTTCATGTGATCAAGAACAGCTTCCTAGAGGACTTGCTTGTGGATAACTGGCTAGCGGAAAAGGGTCACATAGACATAGTCCAGCTGGCTGGACAAAAATGCACATCGCTCTCAGCTTATCTGAAGTAAAGCAAAATACACTGTCTTTGGCTGTCCTTGTTACACAATAACAGGAAGATTTCGGTGGGAAAAGAATGTTGCAGGTGGGAACAGATAACTACAGAAGAGAAACTAGGGGCGGGCTTGGTATTTAGGCAACTAACCAATAATGAGCTTAACTTTTGTAATATGTATGAGCTAATTATAAGAAGGCATAAAAGGTGACTGTAAGGGACAATAAACGAAGTCTGCTGATCACTCATATTGAGTGACTGTGTCTTCCCTCCGTTGCGACAAATGGCGCCCGAACAGGGACCCTAGAGAGGGCTGAACCTGCGAGCCACGGTTCGACAGAGATTCGGGTACTGGTCCTGAAAGCAGCGCAGGAGGCGGAAGGGCACAGTCCCCGCGCCCGGGAGCACCTACAGAGGGTCCCGCCGGCCACGCGTCGCCGAAGTCTCGCAAAGGCTGCAACAGCGCTGACGAAGGTATGGGGAGACAAGCGACGTACGATTCGCTCATATGCTTTTTAGAAAAGCGGAGCGTTCGGGACATAGATTGTAAAAAGGAATTCCTGGGGTTATTAGCGTATGGCATAGCGTCCGGGACCCCTGCAGCAGCAGCGAGCGGCGGCGCAGCCCGGCCCGGCAGGCCCCTTCCTGGCCGCGGTTTCTCTCCAAGGCGGCACCCCCCCCCTCCGATCGGCGCCATGGCGATGCAAGCGGCCAAGCGAGCTGACATCTGGCTGCCCCCAGAGGTCAATCGGGTCCTTTATATTCGGAACCTGCCGTATAAAATCACAGCGGAGGAAATGTATGATATTTTTGGGAAATACGGACCTATTCGACACATCAGAGTTGGAGACACTCCTGAAACAAGAGGAACAGCTTAAGCTTCTCAAGGAAAAATACGGAATTGATTACAAACCCACCAAAAAAAAAAAAAAAAAAAAAAAAATGCTTCAGATGTCCCCTACAAGAAATGGGTTTCTGCCTTGAACTAGCAAACATCTCTGTGCTTAAAGAGAAGCCTTTTTGCCTTGATGGAGATAATTTATTCTGTATTCTGTATTTATGCTGTATTCTGAATGTGGAAATTGGTTGGGACTAGGAGGCTGGCTTAAAGGCATTTTGCAAACGGGATTATTATTTTTGATCATTATTGTAATAATAGTTTTTTGATCAAAACCAGCCAAAATTATTTGTAAGCATTAGGCATATCTGAAGAGAATGCTTTTATTTGAATCAGCAGTTAAGGTGTAGTTTAGTCTGAGGCTGTGGTTTTATCTGCTTCTGGTGAATTTTTGAAGTGATGAAATCAGAGATACAAGGTATACTAAGAGTTATGAGGTAATAAGGTAATAATCTAAGTAAGGGTGCTGTCTTTTATATCTACAAGTGCAACATGCTTTTATGTAGCAGAGAGAAACTTTAACAATAATGTTGCTTGAGCGAGATGTGCATGTGACAACTTGGGAAAAGGGATATCACAACTGGAGTGCAACAGTGTTTCTACGTCTGGCAGAGTGTAATCTTTCAAGACCTGAGTTTAGACAGTCTAAAATAAATTGTTAGTATTCAGAAAACCCATCTTAAGCCTCTTTTGCTTACATAGTGTTATGGAAGTCAACTGCTATTGTAGAGAATTAATGATTTTTTAATACATATTAACAAATACTACTATTTTAACTTGAGGCAGTTGAGTGAGAAATACTCACGTGTAGCATTTGAGGGAATGTCAGCATAAATCGCACTTACAGTAAGACTGCATTTTTAATTACTGTACTCGTTAAGATTCGATGATGCCATAAGGCTAAGGCCTTTTATCACAGATTGGTTCTGAACTAAAAGGTGTGTGCACATGTAGATATGCACATTTGTGTTATTTTCCTTAATTGGCTACAAAATAATATAATTAGTTTGGGGACTAGATCTTGGGAATTTGTCTATTATACTTCTGTTTGTTAAGGAACGTGCATAACATACAGCACCCATGTAGGCTTGGCTTGTGGCATAGTTGTCAAATTTAGCATAGACATTCAGACAGATAAGCAACGTACTCTTCTTGTGTGTATCACCTACAAGCCATTATGGCTTAGTGTGTAAATCTGTATGTAACTATTGAAAAATCCCCTTATGAATGTATATAGCTTAGAACTAATTTTTCCCCTTTGTTAATTCTTTGATATCAATGAGGTATTCTTCAGAAAATGTATGGACTGGTTGGTTGCATAAGGGCAGTTGTTATTTGGACAGAAAATTGTTAATGGTCAGGGATTTTCCACTTAAATATTTACAAATATTCCTAGTCAAACATCAGTTTGGTTTCTTTTTGGGTTTTGAGCTTGCATTAGTCCATGTTCAGAACTTTAAAATTACCTTTGAATTTTTTAAACTTTTTATATCACTGGAACAGAAAGAGCATCGAAATTAAAGCTTCAAGCTAACTTTATTTTTCAAGTATTTCAGGAATTATACTTCTGAACTGAGATTTTATAAGTTGGCTGTGTATTTTCCTGTGTTAAAACGCTGTTATTGAAAATGGTCAACCAAGCCTATGTCGCCCAAAATAAAAACTGGGGAATTGTGGATAACTGACTAGCTGAAAAGGGTTGCATAGACATAGTCCAGCTGGCTGGACAAAAATGCACATCGCTCTCAGCTTATCTGAAGTAAAGCAAAATACACTGTCTTTGGCTGTCCTTGTTACACAATAACAGGAAGATTTCGGTGGGAAAAGAATGTTGCAGGTGGGAACAGATAAC
Organism: Falco rusticolus; assembly: GCF_015220075.1. NCBI lineage: Eukaryota > Metazoa > Chordata > Aves > Falconiformes > Falconidae > Falco > Falco rusticolus. Next base: position 9,876,639 of record NC_051209.1, on the reverse strand, counting down.
TACAGAAGAGAAACTAGGGGCGGGCTTGGTATTTAGGCAACTAACCAATAATGAGCTTAACTTTTGTAATATGTATGAGCTAATTATAAGAAGGCATAAAAGGTGACTGTAAGGGACAATAAACGAAGTCTGCTGATCACTCATATTGAGTGACTGTGTCTTCCCTCCGTCGCGACACTTGCTCTGTGATTTTTTTTTCCCCAGGGCCCAAAGTGAGGCTGTCTGGCCTATAGCTTCCCCAGATCCCCTTTCCTGCCCTTTATGAAGATGGGTGCAACATTTGCCTTTCTCTAGTCACCAGGGATCTTCCCTGATCTCCACAACCTTTCAAAGATGATAGGGAGTGGGCTTGTAAGAATATCAGCCGATTTTCTTAGCGCCCTGAGATGCAACTTGTCCCATGGACTTGTATGGGTTGCATTCAAGAGATTCCTGAAATGGTCTTTCACCACTATTGGTAGTTCCTCTACTTCTTGAATCCTGTCTCTAGGCACAGGGGCCTGGGAGGACTTGTGGCGGAAGACCAAGGCAAAGAGGGCATTGAGTACTTCAGTATTATCTGCACCCCCTGTCACTAAATCACCTGCCCCAATCAGGAGTGGGTCCACATTTTCCTTGTATGGTCTTTTATTGGTGACCTGGTGGTAGAAGCAATTCTTGTTGCCCTTTTTATAACTTGCCAGCTTCAACTCGAGTTGGACTTTGGGTTTCCTAACATCATCCCTTCGTGCCTAGGCAATGCTTTTATAACCCTCGTTTATAGCCTGTCCTCGCTTCCACATCCTGTATACATTCTTTTTGCACTGCAGCTCAGTCATGTGTCCCTTGTGTAGTCAAGCTCATCTCCTGATATATCTACTCATTTTGCTGAGTATTGGGATGGACCATTCTCATGCTTTGGAGGAGGTTATTCTAAAATATCTCCCAGCTTGCTTGAGCTCCTTTGCCCTTCAACACTGACTCACGTGACCTTCAGTGCTGACTCCCAAACAATTCCACCTACCAACTTCCTTAATAAGCTGAAGTATGCTCTCTTGAAGTCCATATTTTTGAATTGGAAGCAGCTTCTGAATATCAATTAGAAGATGATGCTAACATGTGACACTGCACCCAAGCCACGTAGCCATGTCTTCAGCACCTGTGTCAGTTGGACACTTGAAGACCAGGTGCAAGATACCATTTTGCAAAAGATAAAGTCAGTAGAACTCGGACTTTTGTAGATGGCATAAGGACTTTCTGTATTTTTATCTGCTCTAGTAAAAAAAATATTAAAAATTAGAACTGATATTACCTGAAAAGGAGAAAAATTAACAACTGTCACTTCTAAAGGGAAGCTGGGAAAGAACAGCGGTGAAATACAATTTGGGAAATAAGCATGATTTTAGACCACTCATTTGAACAGTCAAATACAGATTTTTCAGCCAATCACAGATATTACAGAAGACTGCAGGTGAAAAAATAAAATCAAATAAAAATTGCTAAAACATTATACCTAGCTTAATTACTGATCACACAAAGCACAGTTATGTCTGTTTCTCCCTGCAAATTTTAATCTCCAACCTAGAAGGTGGTATTCTTACATTTCATAATAAGTGTCAAGAATCTCAAGTATCCTGAAGCCAATTTAAATGATGATCTTAGTTTTATTTTTTTTCTCCCATAGTAGAGTTTATAGGGATTTATGAGGCTCAGCTGATAGTACCTTCTTTTTCTCTGTCTGGATACCATGGTTTCCAGGGTCATTTCAGCACCTGCGCTTGTGTGTAGTGCTGATGCAAGCCTCACAAAGACAGCATGACTCTTCATCCATTTCTAGCTGTTGGTCTACACAAAACATTAATGTCTGCTACAGCTGCAAATTAGAGGAAGCTGGTCCTTTAGTCAAAGCATTAGACTCATTCTTTCAGCTCTGAAGCTCTTAGGGTCACATCCCCCGCTGAACAGACACTTGAACAAACTTCTGCATGAGGGTGCAGCGCTAATAATGTCAAACTTTGGAACATGTGTGAAATCAACATCCTCCTGCTCCTCTCCTGATTTCCTTTAGGGCTGCTAACAAAGATCTCGTGGAGGATGTTTTTCAATAAAAGTTGTTTCCTATCTAACTCTCTTCCTCATTAAATAAAGATATCACCAGTCACAAAGTGAAGTGTTAATGGCCCCTTCATGTTTTGTAAACTGCTTGTGAATCTAGCAATCTTTACCTTTTACAGGTTTGAGAATACCTAGGGAGACATGTTTTCTTTTGTGAATAACTCTTGAATGAACTTGAAATGAGTTTTCAATTGAAAACTGAAATTTCAGAAGGAAAAAGGTAAACATGGCAGCTTGCTTTTAGTTATAAGTACATAGAAACTTGGCAGCCTGCAGTCAGCATCAGGAGGTTGGATGACCCCTGGAACCTGATGATTAGGCATGACGAGGCTCACTGCAGTTATTAGTTCAAATCAAGCTCCTTTTACTGTTGAACAAGAATTGCAAACATACTGCATTCCATTGATGAAGTCATGCACTATAGGGCAGATGACTGTGAGAAAACATGGAGTATTCCAGTCAGGACCAGATATTTGCACTAAAATTATTTTAATATTAAAGGCAAAAAAAACCCCAAACAAACACAAAAACACACAACAACCCTCAGAGTCCAATTCACCAAGAACTACCTTTCTTTATCCCTACTCAGCTAACCATCTGAACAATAAACACATGAATAAGACTTAACTGAACCCAGTGGGATTATTCATAGATGTGAATTTAGGCACAAATGTAAAGTACACAGTTGGAACGGTGATTTGGAGGTAAGGAATGGGACTACCCTGGCTTCAGAGTTGCCAACCAAAGTGATGGCAAAAGGGTCAGCTCCCACAAAGAGGAGGGAAGGAATGCTTTGTAAGCACTGGGCAGACAATAGCCCCAGAATAAACTTGGCCACTGAACTATATCCCTCATGGCTATAATGTGGAGCAGCAAAGCTGAACATGGGTTACCAACACAGAATAATCTGACAGCCCACTAAAATACTCCACTTACTTAGTATTTTTCTAAGCCCTCATAGATGTTATCTGCACAGTCACAGATGTTACCAGTATTTTCTCATAACATTTTTTTTTGGAGCATGATTTGGTTTTCTTAAACAGAAATCTTGTCATAAGCATTAGAAACACAAAATTCCTTGAGGAATGTGTCTTGACAAAGCTCCATTTTGCCCATACTGACAAGCTTCCATGACTTAAGGAATCTGCTGTTGAGTCAACAGTTGGTCTTGCTTGATAAAACTGGCAGTGTCCATTACAGTATCCAGCATAAAAGAGAAAGCAACTATACTAACCTCTGCCTTCAGTCTTGTGGCTTAACTCTTTTTCTTCCTCATCGCTGCTGGAGCTCTCTGTTTTCCCCTTCATTTGTTCCAGCTGATCCAAATTAACCCGTCCAACCAGCTCAAATTACGACTCACCTTAAAAGAAATGGTTTTGTCAACAATAACCGCCACCATCAACTACTGAAAAAAACAACCCACCAACAAACCTATAGGCTGAAATGGGAAATTTATCAGGCACCTAGTCAAATTAATACTCGTTTCCTCTCAAACACAATTACATTCACTGTTAATGATTCTTCTTTCCTTTTTTATACTAAATTTCTCCATTTTGCTTCTCAAAATGATGTTATTTGAGAAGCTTCCCTCATTTTGAGGTGCCTCTATGATAACATACTTAAGAAAGGGTAAAACACTGCATGGCAGTGTGAGGCATAAGGAAAAAAAAGTGTGAGAAGCAACCCTGCAGACACCAAGGCCAGAGAAGAAGGAATGGGAGGAGGTGCTCTAGGCACAAGAGCATAGATTCTCCTGCAGCTCATGGAGAAGACACACCGGAGCAGGTGGATATTCCCCGAAGGAACTGCGGCCCATGGAGAGTCCATGCAGAAGCAGGTTCTCCTGACAGGAACTGCAACCTCTGGAAAGGACCCATGCTCGAGCAGTTTGTGAAGGATTGTGCGCCCTGCGGTAGGGACCCTACACTGGAGCTGAGGAAAGTGTGAGGAGGAAGGAACGGCAGAGAGGAACTGTTACGAAATGACTGCAACCTCCATTCCCCATATCCCCCGTGCCATTCTGTGCCATTTAGGGTGGGGGGAGAAGGCAGAGGAGTTGGGAAGGAAGGAGTGAAACTGAGCTTGGGAAAAATAGCCACGGGGGTGGGGTGGGGTGGGGTGTGTGTGTGTTTAAGGGGTTTTTGTCTTTGTTTGTCACCATCCAACTCTATTTTAATTGTCTATAAATTAACTTAATTTTTCCCAAGTCAAGTCTGTTTTGCCCCAACAGTAATTGGTAAGTGATCTCCCTGTCTTTATCCTGACCTTTTCCTGAGCTTTTTCATCATATTTTCTCCCCGTACTGGTTTTGGCTGGGACAGGATTAATTTTCTTCATAGTAGCTTGTATGGGGCTATGTTTTGGATTTCTGCTGAAAACAGTGTTATTAATACAGAGATGTTTTAGCTATTGCTGAGCAGTGCTTACACAGCGTCAAGGCCTTTTCTGCTTCTCATGCTGCCCCACCAGCGAGTAGGCTGGGGTGCACAAGAAGTCAGGAGGGGACACAGGCAGGACAGCTGGCCCCACAACTGACCAAGGGATATTCCAGACCATACGATGTTGTGCTCAGCAATAAAAGCTTTGGGAAGAAGAAGGAAGGGGGGGACGTTTGGAGTGATGGCGATTGTCTTCCCAAGTAACCGTTATGTGAGGTGGAGCCCTGCTTTCCTGGAGATGGCTGAACACCTGCCTGCCCATGGGAAGTGGTGAATAAATTCCTTGTTTTGCTTTGCTTGCACGCGCGGCTTTTGCTTTTCCTATCAAGCCACCTTTATCTCAACCCACGAGTTTTCTCACTTTTACCCTTCTGATTCTCCCCCCCATCCCACTGGAAGGGGGAGTGAGCGAGCAGCTGCGTGGAGTTTAGCTGCCCACTGGGGTTAATCCACAACGCCTTCTTCCTGTCCTGTTTGAGTTGAGAGAGTGACTGGGTGGGCTTCTCCCTGCCAGCCAAGATCAACCCACCACACAGTAGCATATCAGCAAATAGGAAGCTACCCTAAATACAGCAGTGTGTTAGTATCATGTTCCTAGAAGTGACAGCTGTGTTGAGGTGCTCTGACTTAACAAGTTACATATTCAGATTTAAGCAAAGGCAGCCACATGCATGGCACTTACTGTGACTCAGCTCATGCACAGAAACTCTTTATGATGCAGTAAGCCAATCGTGCACCTAAGCCCAGAGAGTGGGCACAAATTAGCCAGATAATATTTAGAAAATATTAAAGAAAGACAGGGAGAAAATTATCGTTACTACTGGGAGTAGTCACTTCAGGTTTTTTATTGGAGAGAAGGAAGACCCAATGTGGTGGTTTGACCCTGGCTGAATGCCAGGTACCCACCAAAGCCGCTCTATCACTCCCCTCCTCAACCAGATAGGGGAGAGAAAATATAATGAAAGGCTCATGGGTCGAGATAAGGACAGGGAGATCACTCAGCAATTACCATCACAGGCAAAACAGACTCAACTTGGGGGAATTAAGTTGAATTTATTACCATTCAAATCAGAAAAAAACCCCACCTTCCCCCCACCCCTCCCTACTTCCCGGGCTTAACTCAATTCCCAATTTCTCTACCTCCTCCCCCCGAGCGGCACAGGGGAATGGGGGTTACAGTCAGTTTCATCACACGTCTCTGCTGCTCCTTCCTCCTCACACTCTTCCCCTTCTCCAGCGTGGGGTCCCTCCCACGGGAGACAGTTCTCCATGAACTTCTCCAACGTGAGTCCTTCCCGTGGGCTGCAGTTCATCACACGCTGCTCCAGCATGGGTCCCTTCCAGGGGGTGTAGCCCTTCAGGAATGGACTGCTCCAGGGTGGGTCCCCCGTGGGGTCACAAGTCCTGCCAGCAAAGCTGCTCCAGCCTGGGCTCCTCTCTCCACAGGTCCTGCCAAGAGCCTGCTCCAGCGCAGGTTCTCCGCGGAGTCACAGCCTCCTTCAGGCATCCCCCTGCTCTGGCCTGGGGCCCTCCACAGGCTGCAGGTGGATATCTGCTCCACCATGGACCTCCATGGGCTGCAGGGGCCACAGCCTGCCTCACCATGGTCTTCACCACAGGCTGCAAGGGAATCTCTGCTCCAGCACCTGGAGCACCTCCTCCCCCTCCTTCTTCCCTGACCTTGGTGTCTGCAGAGTTGTTGCTCTCACATAGTCTCACTCCTCTCTCCTGCTGGTGCAGAATTCCCACCACCACCACCACCTTCTTAATATGCTATCACAGTGGCGCTACCACCATTGCTGATTAGCTTGGCCATGGCCAGCGGCAGGTCCGTCTTGGAGCTGGCTGGCATTGGCTCCATTGGACACGAGGGAAGCTTTTTGGCATCTTCTCACAGAAGCCACCCCTGTAGTCCCCCCGCTACTGAACCTTGCCATGCAAACCTACTACACTCAAGTAGAGGGAAAATCTTCCCAGCCTGATGCACTCAGTCAGAGGGGTGGGGAATAGTGCTTCTTGGATCTCCTAGGACCCTTGCTGTGGTCACTGGGAGATGTGCAACATTTCAGATACCAGTTAAACTGTAGAAAGATTCTCAAGTAGCAATAAGGATCAATAAAGGAAGACAAGGATACCAAGCCAACATAAGTTCACAGTGTTCATTTAAAAAACGCATTCAGTTTTGCTGGTGCTCTTGACACTCATTTTGTCATATTTTTTTTATTTTGGGGGGGAGGAGGGGGGGCAAAATGTTGTTCAGTCAACAAAGTGTGAACAAGTTTTTAGTGACAGTCAGGCAGCTCAGGTCCTGATACCTGGATTCAATGAGTTCTGTCTCCACAAACTAACAAAAAACCCCACTCTATAAACATGCCTCAGTTCTAGAATTTTGCTACTCTCACAGCAACACAGCTAAGAACCACAGAAATCCAAAGCAGACAGAAAGCCTGTGGAAAGCTTGACTTCTCCAAGTATGGATCAGGTCTGTACTCAGAAGGTTCCACACAAACACCAAAGCAGCCTTAACTTAAGCAGTAAGTTCTATCTTTCCCTCGTTAAACGTAAACTGGAATGTACTGACTTGTGTTTTTAAAATATGCATGGCATGTCACTTTGCCTAAGTTGCCAGATCAAGCTTACACTTTGGAAGCTCCTGTGAGTGTCTGAATCACATAGCCTTAATGTTGTTTCTTAACTTAAAAAAATAGCTCACAATATACAAATGCTTTTTTCCAGATAATCATACTCTACATTCAATAGTCAGTGAATTCTGGTCAATCTCAACAGCTTTAGAAACCACAATCTTGAATTTCTAAAAGAATTCAGAACTTGAGAGAAACTGAAGCCCAGCACAGGCGCCTTCTCCAAATTTTGGAAAAAAAATGCAAGTTGGCTATTCAGAGTGGACATGCAAATAAAGTAGATATAGCATTTGCAAGAAGTAGATTGTTACAAATTAAATCCCTTTGGATGTTACCTTGTGCTCATCTCGAAGATGAGTGCCCAGCTCCTCTGTGTGTTTGGTCTCATAGTAGCAGAGTTGACATTTGTAAGGTTTAAGTTCATTGTGTTTCTCTATGTGTTGCTGCAAACTCTCATCACTGGAGCAGGTAAAGGTACACTTATCACAGCGGAAAACAACTCCCTGCAAGTATTTTGACAGTTTGGAACGGCAAACTTCAATGGGAACAACCCGCTCTTCTGTGGGGAGAGGGGAATGTTTATTAAGTTTTAAGAAATAAAAACCATCAGGCAATGTGTCAACAGCTTGTAACATACCAGCCACGCAAGAAACAGGGTCTGCTATTTGTGTATGCAATCCATCTGCCGAGCTAAAACTGGACCAACAAAGAAATACAAGAAAATTCCCTTTCTATACAGAGAGAGTTAATCCTACATGACTACAAATGCAGGTGTCCTTGCAAATGTAACCACTCATTGGTGAACAGGATGGGGAAGAAGAGATTTGGGGCAGATAAGAGCGTTGGGGCAAATTTGTGAGACAGAGTAGCAGAGCCCAGGAATATAAAAACAGACATAAATCAGTCAGACCAAGCTCCATTCTGGCTCAATACATGACACAAGCCAGTAAAAGGTGCTAGAACTGTAATAAACAGGGAGCATGTAGGGTGATTCCAAATACATCGCCCTCCCAGCTTCTGATGATCAGAGCTGGTATTCTCACCATCACATTTAATGCTACTCAAAGTGGGAGTGAGAGGTTGCGTACAGCAGTGTCTTCCTCCTGAAGTTGGTTGTGCAGCAATCAGCCAGGGGCAGAAATTTTCAATACACCCTCAGCTTTTTAATAGTTAAGATTCAAAATCCACACATACTTAATTTCATGCTTCCCACGATTCTGATTATGCTACAAGCATGTATTGAAAATGCTCTCACTGAGTTATTAAACTCTCTACTTCCTTCCTCTCATACAAAACACACACTTTTAATAGGGCAGCACAATTAATTTCAGTCTTCTATAGAGCCGGAATCCTGATGTGTGTAACATTCATCCACTGTGGTTCTCTGAGCTGTGCATGCAAGGGGAAATCCCAAATTTGACCTTTCAGCAGAGGGTCACCAGAAGATCTTCACTACAGCTTTTGTTACTCAACTGTCCTTTTGAAGTTAGAACACTGAAATGTAGTACTATTCTTCCTTATGGACTGCAGATTAAAGGAAGAGTTTGATCTTCCTCATTAACGATATCTTCAAACAAAAATATTCCCAGGCCTGATTCTTAGAGGGTAAACATGAAGGGTAGGGGACTTGTGTCCATTGACACCTCTCTCATAATTTCTATAGGGAGGCAAGAGCTACATAATTCATCCACTTGTTTATGGCCAATGCATAACCCCCACTGCTCATGAGTCTAATTTTCCACAGCCCATCTAAATATTCCACCCTCCTCAGTTTCTTCTCCTCCCTGTCCTCCCCTTTTTTTGAACAAGGAAGTTTTCCTACCTCAGAACTTTCTCTTTGTGCACTTTAAAAAGTGGAAGTTTTCCCCAAAGCTATATCTGAGTGAGACTCTGAAAACGTGTGGGTCCTCTCCAGCTAAAGAAGTTGCAAAAAAATGCTAAGTTGTGTCCATTCAGGATCAAGTGGGAAAAGGGATGGGGGTGCACATGCTCTAAGACATAACAGGAGTTAAAGCTGTCATTTTGGACACATAACAAGAATATTTTAAAGAGTATTTTACAGCTCTGTGCAACTGAATTCACTGAAATAAGGTAACTGCTTTTAAAGTGAAAAAAAGTTCCAACTAAAAGTTTTTAAAAAAGAAACACTAAAGCATCTGAAAATGAGATTTTTCTCTAGCACATAACACATGTTTTTAAAAAACACTAAAGCAGGGGATGGTATAAAAGGTTTTATCCACCACTTGGAGCAATGCATCATCCTAATTCATATCAGTAAAACCCATCATCTCACTGACAATCACCCACCCACACATCTGCCAAATCACAGGCAACACAACATAGACTGACTTCCCAGCCTGATCTTGGACTTGCCTTATCACCATGGACCTGCTTGGCAATCACTGGATCTGGTTCTGACCTGTGGTTTAACTTCCTGGTTTGATCTTGGATCTGTATCATCGCTGCAAATTTGCCTGATGATCTGGGCTCTTGGTAGAACCTGGCCATCATCTCTGGGTCTGTCCTGCTTGCCTTGCTCAGGTACTGTGGGGCTGGGCCCTGGCCAGCAAGGCTCCACCCCTACTGTCCATGTTATCCTCCTCTACTCCCTGGAGCAGCTGGCACTTGCTGCTCCATGACAGTAATGACTGTAAACTTAAATGTGCATGTATTCATGTCAGTGAGCTTAATCCAAACAATTAACTTAAAAATTGCAAAGTGATTTGAATTTAAAACATCATATTTAGCAAGGTGATGCTCTAATAATCTCTGACCACTTTAATAGCTGTCTCTCATCACACCCCCACCCCCATTTTCTATATTTGGCTACTCATTTATACACTTACTGTATCTGAGCAACTGGCAAAATTGCAACAAATAGGTGAGTTCTATCCAGAAACTGTGAAACTTAGCTTTGGCTTCTGTACACAAATTTCATTAAAGTTCAGCAGTGCCCACAAAGGCTACCATGTATGCGCTGTAAAAAGATGACATGCCATGGAACAGTTTAGCAAAAGGACTAAGGGGACCTCTGCCCCACCCCCACCTCCAGCATCATCTCTGAAGAAATTTAATCACTGCCTTAGATTGAAACATTTGGGCTACTTGTAATACAGATCTGAGATTAAATAGAAAAGCAATGAATGATGCGCTAAATATTTATAGTATGTAAAGCCAAAGCAGGCATATGTTTTTCTCACAACATAGGAAAAAAAAAAAAAAAAAAAAAAAGCATTAACACTCTAAAGCCCTTATATATGAAAGTTTACTATTCCAGAGAAACAGATGACAATTCTATGAAATGGAAGGACAAAACAATTATTTATACCAAGAAAAAATAGTAAAATAAATACTAAAAACAAATGCCTTGAGGGTTATAAACAAGAAACCCTAACTATTGATCTTGGTGGGTTGTGTTCAGTGCTGGAAAAATATCAGGGCATTTCATGATGGGAAAATTTGCTGGCAAGGATAATAAAAACTAATTGCACTGCTTGGACTAAATGAAAGGCCAACAGCTCTGCTGGGCACGTAGCAGGATTCACTCTCCGTTATGGAACTTTCAAGAGCTCACAAGATTTGCCTGTTATGAAGGCCAAGAGGAACTCAAGAGCCAAATCTCTTCTCATTGTTTGCCTGTAAAGTAGCTACTGAGTTTGTAATTTCCATACTTACTCCCTGCTTCAGCCCACAAAGGATGAATTGTGCTTGACCAACCAGACTGCCTTCTATGATGAAATAATTTGCTCAGTGGATGAGAGGAGAACTGTGGACATCATCTACCTTGATTTTTAGCATGGTCTTTGACATGGTCTCCAACAACATCCTTGTTGACAAGCTGGCAAGATTTGGACTGGAAAGAGATGTATCACAAGCTGGGTAGAAAAACTGATAAACTGAGCCATTAACTACCACCTTTTGAGGTAAGAAAAGTCAAACTGGCAGCTAGTCATGAGTGGAGTTCCTCAGAGGTTGATTCTGGGTCTGGTACTATTCAATATCTTTATAAATGATCTGTATGACAGTATTGAATACACCCTCCCAAGCTTGCAGATGACACTAAACTGGGGGGAGAGGTAGATACACCAGAAGGAAGAGCAACCTTACAGAGACCTCGACTGGCTGGAAGACTGGGCCACAAGAATTGATTGAGGTTTAACAAAGATAAATGTCAAGTCCTGCACCTGGAACAGAATAATCCCAAGCAGCAGTACAGGTTGGGGTCTAACTGGCTGGGGTTGGAACTCTGCTGTAAAGTACTTGGGGATCCTGATGGGCAGCAAGCTGAATATGAGGACAGCAGTGTGCCCTGGTAACAATTGAAGGCAAACCAATCCCTAAAAGGTAGTTATAGAGAAGATGGAGGTACTCCCTTCATAAGGCTGTGTGGTGACAGGACAAAAGGCAATGGGCACAAGTTGCTTCAGGGGCAATTCCATCTGGATATAAGAAAATTCTTCACCATGAAAACAATTAGACATTGGAATAGGTTATCCAGAGAAGAAGTGGAATCTCCCTTGCTGGAAATATTCAAGACTTGGCTTGACAGGCCCTGGATAACCTAATCTAAGGTCCTGCTTCCAACAGATGGTTGGACCAGATGATCTCCAGAAGTCCCTTCCAATGTAGACTTTTCTATGATTCTATGAATCAAAGTAAATCACTCTGAGGAACTGACTGAGCAGAGTAGGTGACACATGACAGAAGGCTGTCAGTGGCAAACTGGCAACATCCTGCTGGCCATAACACTTAAATGTTGTAGCTTGGTAAGAATCAACTTCTGTAGCTATTCACTAAGAGGCAAATAGTCTTCATTTCAACTGCATGCTGCCAAATCAGGGACTTGAGATGCCACCATTTTGAAAGCTATAATGTAAGTTAGAGATCTAGAAGTGTTTCTCACTTTGCTGGAGGGATAGGGATTTTTGCATAGGAGAGAAGATAAAATGGATCAAAGCCTTCAGTCTTCTGACTTTATACTGCTTCCTTTACCTGGAGAACAAGTGTGCTTAGACCACAGCTTGAGACTGTCCTTGTTTTATCAATCCAAATGGCTACAAGTAAGGAAGGCTATCTGAGACTGTGCAACATCCTTCAGTCCTGTCTGCACAGCAGCACCTTCTTTCTGTGCACATTAAACCCCATCAAACATCCTCTGCTTTAGCTGCCACAATTAGACACCAACAATAGGTTTTAATCTGGATATATACACCAGAATGAAAAATTTTAAGAAAGGACCTTAATTTCTTTACAGTCAGGGTGCTACATGCCTGAGAAAAATCCTTGCCCTTCCCTCAGGGGCCTATAAAACTTTAAAGGCTAAATTTTCATTTGCTTTAAAGCCTTTGATCTGTTTTACCTCCCCCAACACTTTAGTGAGTGTATAATCACATACCCTCCTATTACAGTTTTGCTTCAGCAGCACAAGGGCTCAAGGGTGCTTTGTGCAACTGAAGCCACAGCTATACAAAAGAACAGATCCGGTGTCACATATTCGCGGGTAACCACCCCTGCTTCCTAGCATTTGGTCAGAAACAGCTCTGTAAACCAGCACAACTGCTTGAACCCATGAAGTGCTACTCCACCGTTGCATCTCGACATTCATAGCATTGTCTACTTTTGCTGGAAGCTTGCTAACTAGGCCCAGCCAGATCTTCCTCTCTGTTATTTGCATTTAAACTGTCAGAACTTCTCCGCTTGATCTTGGGCACAACCACATACCAGAAACACGATCTCACAATATGGCCTAAGCCAGTATTTGGAGCCCCAGGGTTTCTGTTCCCTGCTCTCCCTCCTCCCCCTCCTCCCCCCCCCCCCCCCCCCCCTCCTTTTCTCCAGAGGAGTAATCCTGCAGCATGCCCTGAAGCTGGGCAAAATACAACACTATGATACCTTCAAGGACAAGCTTGCACCTAAGTAAAAGCACCTCTTTGAACCCTTAAACTTACTAAGACAGCTTTGTTATATGCCTTTTGGGTCTTTGAGCAGCCCTTAGCCTTTTTCTCAAATGCCCCTTCAAAATAGCATATACAGCAGAAAGAAGTTTGAATGATATATGTTTACTTCGCTGCCATTGAAAAGTGTTTTGCTACAAGGGATTATGACAGTGGTTGCAATACCAGAAGCTCTCCAAGAAAAAGATGACATGTGAAACATGCTTGCTCACCAGCATACAGTGCTCAAAAACTCAGCCCAGCCTGCAGGCTGGTAGAGTACTATCCCAACAAACAGGTTTGAACTTTGGCTGCTGACAGACCTACAAGCATCAAGTGTGATAGCTGTGGGCAGATGTACTGAGTCTGGCTGAGACAGGATTAATTTTCTTCATAGTAGCTTGTATGGGGCTATGTTTTGGATTTCCGCTGAAAACGGTGTTATTATACAGAGATGTTTTAGCTATTGCTGAGCAGTGCTTACACAGCGTCAAGGCCTTTCCTCACCAGCGAGTAGGCTGGGGTGCACAAGAAGTCAGGAGGGACACAGGCAGGACAGCTGGCCCCACAACTGACCAAAGGGATATTCCAGACCATACGATGTTGTGCTCAGCAATAAAGCTTTGGGAAGAAGAAGGAAGGGGGGGACGTTTGGAGTGATGGTGATTGTCTTCCCAAGTAACCGTTATGCGAGATGGAGCCCTGCTTTCCTGGGGATGGCTGAACACCTGCCTGCCCATGGGAAGTGGTGAATGAATTCCTTGTTTTGCTTTTCTTGCGCACGCAGCTTTTATTTTCCTATTAAACCGTCTTATCTCAACCGTCACAAGTTTTCTCACTTTTACCCTTCTGATTCTCCCCCCCATCCCACTGGAAGGGGGAGTGAGCGAGCGGCTACATGGGACTTAGCTGCCCACTGGGGTTAATCCACAACAGCAGGAATCTCAGCCCGGAGTGCCACAAAATATGTCTCTTCTGAGCTTGCCTGTAGTTAATAGAATAGGAATCCCTAATCCTGCTTTTATCTGGATTAAAAGAAAAGAAGAGAAAAAAAGGGGGGGTGGGGGGGTGGGGGAGAGAAATAAACATTTTAATTTTTGTCTTGTTCTTAAAAATGTGTGAGGAAGATGTTATGAAGAGAGAAATTTCAAGCAAGCAGTCAAGGGTTATTTTAAGCCTCTAGAGTTAACTGAAACCTTCCTACCACAGTGTTTATGACAGCAAGCACTTTAAAACACATACATAGCAAACACCTTGGCCTAGATCCGAGTTGTAACTTAGTCTAACTCTTGCTAAATAGGTACTTGACGACTGTTGACCTCTTCTAGAGGAAAAGCTTAAAAAGAATTTTAAATCTGTCCCACTTCTACATGGGTAAACTTTTTATTTCACAGAAAAGTAAGATGTACTTAGGCCTTGATCTAGTCAACATATCTGAGCTGACATTACAGAGACAAACTTAATGGATCAATCTGAAAGAGTGGTGTTCTGTTCAGCATTCTCTTTGTCAGATATAGATATATACAGGAACATCTTTACCTCTGTGCAGAACTATATGATCAATCATGTTTACGTTTGTATTTGGGTGTGATATAGGCAAAGAGGACAACGAAGGTCTTTGGGTCCTTCCTCAGGAACTGCCAAATGTCCAGCTTCCCACGTGCATAGTACAAGCAGATCTGTGAAATGGGAGGGAGACATGGAAGCAGTCAGAAGAGGTGTGTATTGGAATGCTGAAGTGTCACAGCTCTATTACAGAAGCGTTGTATAAAATGGTACAGATACCACTCAGCCTTCGCTTTATAAAACCACATGGCATTTCAGCAGGACTACTCACATGGATATTACATGAGCATAAGCATTTGCAGGCTCATATCCCCAATAACCGAACACACATTCTGCACAAGATACTCTTTTGCAGTGATTGCTCTATAGTCACAATTGCTATAGTTAAGATGGCAAAAGTATTTCCAACTTTTGTGCTTGTTACTTGCTGACTTTGGCAAAGAGAGACATTTTAGCAAGATTGGGTAAAATCCTTTCAACTGTCCTAGACTTTGAAGGGTGAAAAAAATCTTATTTCTCATGGGGGGAAAAAAAAAAATCCTCAACAGTCTCTCTCTTTATAAGACTAGCCCCACAACAGCTGAAATGTTCAGAGTCAATATGAAATAGACTTGCACCTACAGTAAATTTGACACCAAGCTGATTAGTTTGGATGCCTCAATTATGAGGACCTGAAAACTCAAGACTGAGAACGAAGAGTACAAATGAAGAGTACTTTTGCACAACAAATCTCATACCATTAGCTGCATACTTAAAAGATATGAGAGACATACACGCAGAGGAAATTAACTATGCACCTATCAAGCTATAAGGTCAAATACTAAAATGAGAGGTGTTTGTAAACTTGGGGAATTAGTTCATTTTTTTCCTGAGGTGGTGCTAAAGCTTGCAAGAGCAAAGCTGCTGGCTGCATTAAATTACAGAATTAAAGCCCCTTTGAAAGTTCTCAAAAGTCTGTTGGCTTGAATGCAAAACAGATTACTAACACAACTGGCTTTGGGCCTGATCCAATGGTCATTGAAGCCAATAGGTGAGTTTTTTACCAACTTCAGTGGATGCTTTTGTGTGTTTTAATTCTCTGTGGTGACTGTAAGTTGTTTTTTTAATAAGAGCTCATGTGGTATGTTGTACATTTAAAGAGGAAAGACTTAATCCCAGAAAGTTTGAGACCTCCACAATAAAGAACACAACTCTCTTTATGTAACTATGAACATATGTATTACAGCTTGATTTAAGGCTTTTTTTTTTTAATCCTGGTAGGAGAAAATGGCAATAGGAAAATGTGAAAAGATACATTGGACCTATCAAGAGTTGGAAATGCTTAAACAAATAATAATCTGCAGTAGCGATAGTAATAGTAATTGGAATTAAACAGCAAGTTGTGTCGTATAACTAGCAAGGAGCTGAAGCAACAAAACCGATCCCGTATGAATGTATAACTTGAGGCTGCTCTTGTATGAGGTCTCTCATGTCCTAACGTCCAGCATACAGGAGTTGGACTTGATGATCCTTAAGGGTCCCTTCCAACTCAGGATATTCTGTGATTCTATGATTCTAATAGGAAAGGTTGAGCATAACTCTTCAACAGAACCTGTCTCCTTTATCCAACCACGCTACCCTGTTTTCACAAATCTCCTAAGGACATATAGCTTTGAGACCTTGAATGTCAGCTAAGGGGGCTATGAACTGAGGGTTCAAAATATCCGAAGGAAACTGAGAAACAGCACAACTGCATAAACCTTTTTTTTCCTTAGGGAACATGGCTTAAACATACACCTGAAACTTTAAATTATGCAACGTTTAATTGGATTTGCTGAAATGTTTCTATATACTATCAGGCACTTTGGAGCATGCTTTATATCTCAGCCAGATAAACTGTGGGGGGTAGGTATTATGAGAGCTTTCTTCATAGAGGGAATAGAAATTCTATAACCTACCTAGGAATATTTGACTGCCCCATGCTTCATACTAACTGTTCCACAAACATGCCTTATTTTTTTGAGAGAAAACTCCTCATACTTGATAGTGAGGACCAGCATCTAATTACAAATTGTGAGGAGGAAAAAAAACGCCACTCTTTGTACTATTTACTGTAGGGAGTACAGCCTACTGCAAGTGTTTCTCATGCTTGTCCCTTCAGCAGATGGTACATGCTGTTATAGGAATGAAGAAAAATAATTAACACGGCTGCTGCTGTGATCTGGTATGGCATTTCCTATGTTCCTCTCCCTGGTCACCACTGGTCATGTGTCTCTTAGGTACAGCAGTTCACACAAAGATTTCAGGAAGTCTTTTGAAGCGCTAAAAATATACCATTAGAAGTTCAGTTTGTTTGTTTTGCACAACACTTACTTAAAGCCTGTATAAAAGGAACAATCTTTGCACTTGAAGAGTTTCTTCCCTCCATGCTTGTCACGGTAGTGACGTCGAATGCTCTGTATGTAACCCGAGGAAAGTCACAAAATTCACAGTTAAGGATAGCTTCTGTTTTTTCCACTCCTGCAGCACTCCCAGAAAGTGGGATTCGGCTGATATTGTTCCTGGCCAGAGCTGCAGACTGGTAATGGTTCAACTGTTGCTGAACATCAGGAGGTTCCGAGTATGAAGAGTCTATAAAGAAAGAGGGAGGGTTGTCATTCCAGGTGGGTCAATGAAATTTAAAAAGGTTCCAGGCCTGCTCCAGCAGACAGTCTTCTGAAGAAATAAGTGGATTACCATTTCTTCATCTAACCCGATTTGTATTCTACAATGTAAAAGGTGGTCAGTTGAGCTTAGACTTTTAAAATCTGATCTGGGGAGCGATAAATATAGAGTAACTTATTAAAGACAGAAAGAAAAAGGAAATGGATACAATATTTCCCTTGCCCTTATACAACCCAACACAAGGCTGTCACACCATTTTAATGATATTTAAAAAAACACAGACTAGATATGTTTCATCACACAAACTGAA
Source organism: Falco rusticolus (assembly GCF_015220075.1). Taxonomy (NCBI): domain Eukaryota; kingdom Metazoa; phylum Chordata; class Aves; order Falconiformes; family Falconidae; genus Falco; species Falco rusticolus. Next base: position 9,859,013 of record NC_051209.1, on the reverse strand, counting down.
AACTAGAATACTTTATTTAAAAAAAAAAAAAAAGGTGAGTCTTGGAGTTCCCAATATCTTTGATTTGCATGTGGAAGTTAGGACTTCAGCTACTTTGTCCTATCTAATCCACAACTGCCCATGATGGTACAAATGAAAGCAGACAAAGCACAGATGAATTTCAGTGTGACATTCCTGAAAAGATAACAAAAGGCTCTTTTCTTAATGTTTTTGAACAGGAAAACAAAAGATGATAAAAAAAAAAGTCAGAATACAAAGTATACTAGCCACCTCATGTTTTAACAGGTACTTCCTTCCAAAGTATAATTCCCTGAGGCTGCATATGTATGAATCTCTAAAACACATACTTGTTGGAAATTAACCAATTAGTAAAGAGAAACAAAAGGCAAACAGGCCTGTACAGCACTCAGTGTCTGGACTTCATCTGTTTTCAAGAGAGTAAAATGGTTTGCTCTTCTTTCCTCACTGGCATAGAGATAGCTATATATGCTTTAGAAATGAAAAACAGGCCAACAGCAACAACAAAAAGTACCAAACAAAACCAAAACTTAGGAGGAAAATGACTCCAGGCTCCCAGCTTCATCATCAGGTATACAGCAGAGACATGAAAGCTTCTGTGTAAAACAGTTCAGGGTTTTTTTTTGTTTCTTCTAGCTCAGTTGCATGAGCAGAGACTGGATCACAATATATTTATTCTCTTTCTTCTCATTACTTCTACAGCAGGTTGCTCACATGAGTTCTACCCGTTCAAATCTTAAGGCCCTGTGTCACTCTCAGCTGCTTCCAGCCTGCCATGAGGCAAACTGTGGGAAAGAAAAAACCCAAAATGTTATCCCATAAAAGAAGTACACAGCACTCCTGCATCAAACATATTTAAGAAATACACAGGCAGCCAGTGGTGGCTGGAGAGGTACTTTGTGTGTGTGTGTGTGTGGTACATACACCTCTGAAGGGAATGCAGCCTGTGTGGGCAACCCATGCTGGAGCAGGCACACAAGGCAGAAACCGTTACACATATCACCTCAACCTTCTACACCACCCAATTCCTTATTAGAGGAATTTTGACAGACTGAGTGTAACTTGTGAAAATAAGGGAAGATGAGACTGGAGAGGAGAGAGGATAGGTGTTTATGCGTTTGTCTAAGTGTCATCTTTTTTCTCTCAACGCCCAAATCAATGATGGGAGGTTTGGGCTGGTTGGCAATAAATTATACACAATGTGAAATTTCCCAACCTTTAAACTGTTTTTTCCCACCAACGGTAATTAGCAGAGAATGTGGGCAACACCGGGAACGTCATGGGCTGGATCTGGAATAATTGGAATGATTTTGAGTCTCCAGAAGGAGCCTTGATTCTGCTATTGGGAATTTGTGGTGGTGTACTGTGGTGTGAGTGGTGGGCCCATTATGGTTTGGGGGTGAGTGTGAATACTGAATAGCTGGGAAAAGAAGGGTCCAAAGGGACCCAAGAAAATGGTACTGGTATGGGAAGATGATTGGGAGGAGATGGGATGGTGCTTGCTTCATGTCCATGTTCTAGTTGCCTGGAACCTGGACCACCTCCCCAGTACAGACTCCAAGAAAATTAGCCTGGGCCTTGCAGAGAGAAGAGGAGATCATATAAAAACACTAGGAGAGAGATGTGCTGCTTTCTGTGAAGGTATGCCAGCACACGTTGTAGGTAGGCTTCAAGTGGAGCTCCAAAAATATTTGCAAGAGAAGTTGCAAATCAAGCTGCCATTCTCTCCCAGAGGAACGGTTTGCTAAAGGAAGCAGTAGCAACATGCTCAGTGCGAAAGGGAGAGCCTTAATCAGACTTTAGTACATAGTGGTGCTAATTAGCCAGATTAAAGACTAATGCACCGAGCCACTACAGGAACAGTCAGTAAGCACACGTTGACTGGACTGGGATCCTTAAACCTGGGATGATGCTATTTGGGACTCTAATGATGAATTAATAACAGAAGCCTATCAGGCAAGCCCCTAGTTACTGTAATTAAGTAGACCTGTTGCAAACAGGGGCATTGTTCCCCCAGAACATGATCACACAACAGGTTCTTTACTCAGAGCAAGATTAAGGCTGGTGTGGGAAACTTACAGCCAAACACACTCGGGGAAAACTGCCCTTGCAGTGGCTATGGAGGTACTGAGAACACCAGAGGAGGAGGGGATATAGCTGATGGCTCAGCAGAGCAAAGCTCTTGGGTGGTTTGTGTCCTATGCCCTATGTAATGGGGGTGGGGTTGGGGATCAGCTGACAGAGGGATATGTTAAGAAATGGTCTGATCTTGCTGTCTCCAAAAATAAGATATCCCCATGGAGGGACTGGGAAGAGGGAGGTGATCAACTGCAGTTGCTTGGGTGATGGAATGTGTTCACAGGCACAGGGAGGAGGAACCCCAGTAAGCTGTGGCACTGTGCCATGGCCCAATAGCTCTGATGGTTAGACAGTTATTAACGCCCTTTTGGTATCACCTGACAGCTCGGTGCCCTGTTGATCAATGAGTGACCTATATGTACTGTACTAGGAAGAGCATCGTTGGTAATGTCTAAAGACCAGTGGTCTGGTTGACCTCGGAAAAAACATCAGGAAAATATGGGAATTCTCCATGCTCCTACCCTACACACTAGGACTTATGGATGGTCCTGAAGGAAAAGGGGGAGAATATGGCTGAGTGGGGTGAAAAAAACCCATTAGGTATCTAGCACTGTGAGTCAAGGAATTGCAAGTGCAAGGCAATGTTCAGTTAAACCATTAGCTCCTCCTCCTCCTCTCACCTCCAGCCCATATACTGTTTGGGTGCCTGAACTGAACTTACCGTATTATAGGGGCCTCACCACTGGCCTGGCAGAAAATGGGAGATAACTGAATCTATTGGACTATCTGGATACCTCAACAGTATTATGCCCTAGCACACACTGCCCTCATGCAAAATACCCTGAGTTTTGACATATGCACATCCCTGGTTATAGCCAACTGACCAAATCTGTTATCAAGTAACTGGAAAGAATCAGTTTGAACAGGCAGAGGAACAACAGCAAGCTTTTGAGCAAGCTCAACCAGGAATTAGCCCATGCCCATGGCATTAGGACTTATCTGGGAAAGTAGTGATGTAAACATTTGTTATATACTAGTGCAGAGAAAAAAAACAGCATCATATGGAGCTGTGGCAATGAGCCCATCAAGATGGGAAGGTGGCCATTGGGATTCTGGAGCCCAGAGGTGTACAAGGGGTAGAAAATAATTATATCCCTCCAGAATAAGAAGTCCTGGCCTCCATATTGGAGGTGTTCTGTGTGCCAATCTGAAGTATTAGGCACAGAGCAGGCACTGTGGTTATGCCCCAGACTGCTGGTCCTGAATTTTATGTTTAAGGATTCAAAATCCACTGGCGGAAGAGCAACCACTGCTATGTGCAAAAATGGGTCCTGGCTCTTACCCAGTAGGCACATCTGGTTCATGCTCCCAGATCCAGGATAGTTCAGCTTGTTAGTCAGTGGCCGCATATCAACAGTAGAAGTGAACACTAAACTCCTTGGACAGTTGATGCCCCAGCATATGATGAATTAAGTGAAAAAATAAACGGAGTCCATTTACTGGCAGATCCTGTAACATCACAGGCAGGAAACCAGGAGATGACAAGCCACTTCCTGGAACCCCCTTACAGGAGAAGCTGCATCACACATAAGTGACTGGACACTCCAATCAGTTTGCAGAGGTAATGGCCTTGAGAACATGCTCCTGTGCGTGTGACTGACCCAATAACCTCTACAATGGAATAAGGCTCAGCGGAGATGGGCAAGGGTGACATGCCCATAAGCTCAGAGGACTAATGCAAAGAAGTTGATTTATTCTCAATATAAAGGGGACAGGAGGGTGGCCTTTGTTTTAGATAAAACATCTATGTCAGTTGAGTGAATCTAACTGGTTGTGTTCATTAAAAGGGTGTGAATGTCTCCTGTAGTTAGCCAGACTGGGGGTGGGCGTGGGGGGTGGCTGATCCCATCATAAAATAAAAAATAACTAGCAAAAGAATGTCAAAGAGAACAACAGGCTTGAGCTGGCTTCAACCCACATTTTCCTTCCTGACAATCATGGGGGTGGTCACATTATAGAGATCGGTAATGGGAATCACATTGGTATTGTGATTGAACTGTGTACTGCAATTGCTATGTTTTGCTAAGTGTAACTTATGCTTGTATTCTGTTTTCAGTTTTCGGAAGGAGTAACCAGGGAACTACAGGCCTGTCAGTCTGACCTTGGTGCCGGGGAAGGTTATGGAGCCCATCATCTTGAGTGCCATCAATGCGGCACGTACAGGACAACCAGGTGATCAGGCCCAGTCAGCAAGGGTTTATGAGAGGCAGGTCCTCTTGACTAACCTGATCTCCTTCTATGACAAGGCAACCCACTTAGCGGATGAGGGAAAGGCTGTGGATGTTGTTTACCTGGACTTTAGTAAAGCCTTTGAGACTGTCTCCCACAGCATTCTCCTGGAGAAACCGTCTGTTCATGGCTTGGACGGGTGTACTCTGCGCTGGGTAAAAAGCTGGCTGGGCAGCCAAGCCCAAAGCATGGTGGTGAATGGAGTTACATCCAGCTGGTGGCCGGTCACATGTGATATTCCCCAGGGCTCAGTAGTGGGGCCAGTTCTGTTTCATATCTTTATCAACGATCTGGATGAAGGAATTGAGTGCACCCTCAGTAAGTTTGCAGATGACGCAAAGATGGGGGGGGGGGGGGGGGGGAGTTTTGATCTGCTTGAGGGTAGGAAGGCTCTGCAGGAGGATCTGGATAGGCTGGACCGATGGGCTGAGGTCAACTGCATGAAGTTCAACAAGGCCAAGTGCCGGGTCCTGCACTTGCTTGGGTCATAACACCTCCATGCAACGCTACAGGCTTGGGGAACAGCGGCTGGAAAGCTGCCTGGCGGAAAAGGACCTGAGGGTGCTGGTTGACAGCCGGCTGAATATGAGCCAGCAGTGTGCCCAGTGGCCAAGAAGGCCAATAGCATCCTGGGCTTGTATCAGAAACAGTGTGGCCAGCAGGACTAGGGAAGTGATCGTCCCTCTGTACTCGGCACTGGTGAGGCTGCACCTCAAATACTGTGTTCAGGTTTGGGCCCCTCACTGCAAGACAGACATTGAGGTGCTGGAGCGTGTCCAAAGAAGGGCAACGAAGCTGGTGAAGGGTCTGGAGCACAAGTCCTGAGGAGTGTCTGAGGGCATTGGGGTTGTATTCTGCTAACTTGTAGTGGCAAGGAAAACCAATTTGGGCAGCAGCAGAATGGAAAGCAATGCAACAGCTGAAACAAAGACCTATTTTAATACATCATATTAACTCGCATATCCCAAATTCAAAGGTAACTCAAGAAGAGAAACAAAATAAGCAGGCCAACCACTTGGCTCAAATTGCCATCAAAAATTTGGTATGGGAACATAAGAGAATTTATTTTTAGCCAGGTGTATTGGGTTTATGTGGCAAAATTTTGGTAGCATAGGGGTGCTGCAGGGGTGGCTTCTGTGAGAAGACACCAGGAGCTGCCCCCATGTCCAACAGAGCTAGTTCCAGCTGGCTCCAAAATGGACCCAAAGCTGCCCAAACCTGAGACAATCAATGGCATTGATGGTGCCTCTGTGATCACATATTTAAGAAAGGGTAAAAACCCACTGTGCAGCAGCCTTGAGAGTTAGGAGTGAGAAAAATAGGAACAGCCCTGCAGACACCAAAGTCAGTGAAGAAGGAGGGGGGAGGTGCTCCAGGTGCCAGAGCAGAGATACCCCTGCAGCCTGTGAAGAAGACCATGGTGAAGCAGGTTTTCCTCCTGCAGCCCATGGAGGACCACGCCAGAGCAGCTATCCTCACTGCAGCCCATGGAGGTCTCCATACTGCAGCAAGTGGATATTCCCTAAAGGAAGATGTAGCCCATGGAGAAGCTCACACAGGATCAGGTTTTCTAGCAGGAACTGTGGCCCGGGGGGGGGAGGGAGAAAGGGGGGAAGAGGGGGGGTATGCTGGAGCAGTCTGTTCCTGAAGGACTGTACCCTGTGGGAGGGACACCACACTAGAGCAGGGGAACATCATGATGAGGAAGGAGCACCAGAGACAAAGCGTTATGAACTGATGGCAGTCCCCATTCCCTGTCCTCCTGCAACACTCAGTGGCTTCACTAAATAACTGCTCTGCTAACAAGATAAAGGGGTTTTTTAGAAATGCAAATGGAATTAGATGGTCTCTTTCCCACTGACTTAATGGGATCTCTGCCACTGAAATTTTCCCATGTTGTAAATCTTTGCTGAAAAGTAAAGTTAGCTTGACTTATTCCGAAGGCCAACCATTGGCAGTATAAGTTAGTAAAGAATAAACTGGTGAGATTCAACTGCAGGTCAAATACTAGAACACCACCTTTATGCTTGCTTTTCATGGAACTTTGGATTTTTCTTAATTGCTGCCTTAAATTTTTTTTAAATAAATATATTAAGTAATATTTTAGACAAATTTTTGCTCTAAGGCACCTCTTACCATTAGTGTCCTCCACCGCTTCAGCAGAGATGTGTTTCTTGGAGGTATGGTAGCCAAGTGAAGGTGAGAGGCTGACAACACGGGGTCTTGGTAGTGTCAGTGCTTTCCCATGCACTCTCAAGGAATGATCTTTCAGCTGGCCGATTGTCATGGTGGAAAATGTGCAGGAAGAACATTTGTAGGCATGTTCACCTGGATGAGTGAAATACAGGCAAGTCATCAGCTCACAAAAGAAACAAAATGGGATCCCCATTCTTTTCCTGCTGAACTCAGCAGGAAAATTCCTACCGTTTCCTTCAGTGTGAGACTTATTCCAAAGAGAAAAAATATATACATCTCCCTGTTGAAACAGTCTGGACTCTGCAGGTACAGACACCCACTTTGGGACCAAAGTTTTTTTTTTCTGACAACTCTAGAACCTTGTTAAATGGCTGATGCAAGAAAACAAAGACCAGACTCTTAGCATGTCTGTGTTGTACAGTATAAGAAAATAGAATCTTGGATTCAAAAAGAGCTACCAGACTAGAGCATTTCCAAATTTCTTTGGGAGGAAAGCAAGGGTGAAGTCCTCTGTGTTTTTCCATGCAACACATCCAGAATCATTACTAAAGAAACTAGAAAAAGACTATAAAATGTTAACTAAGGTTCTTGAAAAAAAACCACCCAAAATTTAAAAAAAAAACAAAACAACAAACAAATCACCCACTGCCGCCTCCTGCACTTAATTTGAGGAGGATCCCATTTTCCTTATATGAAACTTGCCTCAGGCAGGAATGAGCTCCATAGAAGTAGTAACCAAGTCAAAGTTGGTTTACTACAAGAAGTGGACATGGCAATACCAAAAGCAGTACATATTTATAGGGCTATGGGAAAGTATACTATGGAAAATATTAAAAGAAGTGAAAGAAGAGAAATAATGAACAGTAGAGAATTTGGTTCCAAATACATTCCAAGTCATAAAGACAGAATACAATAGGAAATAAATTCCCAAGACAAGATTCGTTCTGTGTTAAGTATGGAGGCACCTGAAAGAAAAAGTGAAATGTCCAACCTAAGTGATGTGATATGTGTGGCAAGTAATTATTCTGGAAGTGTTGCTTCCGGGTAAAAGGGCCACACTGACTACATGCAAGTTGTACATAAAATGACAAAATTAATACAAGAGTGAAATATTCATGAACATTAATGGAAGGATAAGAGCTCTGGTTGGAAGAGACAGAAAAATGTTTTCCATTTCTCAACAAATTTAACAAACAAGGTTCTAGAACAGAATGGTTTCAAACATCAGAAATAAGTGAACAAAAAAAAGAACAAGAGAAAAAGAAGTATCACAGCCAGTCATACAAGCACATAAAGAGATTAGCACTCGTTCTATATGAAAATACACACACACACCCCCCACAAAACTATGCTAATCACAGAGACAAACCATAGACTCTTAGAAATACACATTGGTGTACCTGAAAAAGATCAGTCTGAAATGTTGAAACAAAATGCCACACATGGTTTCTTTTCAAATTACATTCTGCACCTGAATATTATTGCCACAGAGGTATTGTTGGTTACAAAGATAAAGAAAACAGTTTTCATAAGCATGCATGATGGACTGATTAACATGAAAGGATGAACTAAAGACAAAAAGATATAAACCCCTAATATTTGCTAATATAAACGATCCTGGCAGGCATCAGTTGAGTTTTAACATAAAATCACAATAAGAAATTAAATAAAATTGAAGACTACTACAAATTAAGAAATTAGAAGACAGCTAGTAACTGTATTCCCTATTTATCAATAACAGTTCAGGTGGACAGTACCATGTGAAAATGTGTTTGGTTTCAGAGGCAAAACTATAGTTTTCATTAGTGTGATTCCACAGAAAAGTTAGGAATTTTCTACTGTTAGTTTTGAATCTCATATTATTATTTTGAAATATATAAATAAGTGTATTTTCACAATTTTCTATGGGACTGTCTCAACACCTGAAATGTATCCAAAGCATCGTGTCCCAGATGATTTAGACTCTGGGCAAAAACTCTAGGTTACAGTCTGATTCAAAGTGAAAACAAATTACAGCACATTCAGAGATACTACCACAGTTCTGTTCTATGCCAAAGGAAGCAGTACATACTGAATGAGAACAAATGCTAGATGCTTACAAGAACCAAATGGCTTTGTAAAGGTATGTGGAAGGAAAGTTACTGTTCCTTTAAGGGTATCTGGTCAAGGACCTTTTTAAACAAAAAAGGATAATAAGAAAAGGAGGAAGACATAAACAAGAACATCCATAGACACAAACCTGGCTGAAAAATGATAAGGGAGTCTGTGATGAGAACCAAACCTGGTTAGTCACACTAGAGTGTGAGAATGTTTATTCCAGCAAGGTTATCTTGTCAGTTGGGAAACCAAGGGAAAAGAGGGAAACCAGAAACAAAAATATACAGAAACAAACCTGACAGAAAAAAACATGGAGACAATGACAAAAACAAACCTCACTAGTCACACTTACTGATGGGCTACCAAGAAACCACAGGCTCCACTTCCAGGAAGATCAACCTGGACTTTGCAACTGATAAGACTGCAAACCCAGGGGATTCCTGGATACTGGACTGGGAGGGGTGCAGGAATCTATAGAAGTATACAAACTCATGAGGTGACATGCAAGGGAAAGGGGAAGCAGGAAGGAACAAAAAGTGGTAGACAGAAAGGAGTATAAAGGGACCAGTTGCATGTAAAACAGGGCCAGTTGGTACGCTTGCCTGACTGAGCCCTGCACCTGATCACCACAGTCTGTCCTTTCTTCTTACATCTTCTTATTAAATCTTTTCTTAAATATCTCTGCATAATCTCACTCTGTCCTGTGGCATGTGTGCTGCAGGACTAAGTGCCAGCTACCGGTGAGACCTGTGTGAATGGAATCTGGTGCCAGCTACTGGAGTCAGACTGGGAGTGTAGGTGCCCCTGGACTATACTGGCACGAGTGGGGGTCTTTAACCTCCAGCCACTGGGGTGGGAATGGTGTGTGTCTTGACAACCAGCTACTGGGAGGGACTGGTATGAGTGAGGAGAGTGAGAGGCTCTGTGCCAGTGGCTGGAGCATGGATCACAGCCCATGTGCCTGGTGCCAGGCTTCCTCAAACTGAGCGTGCACCAGGTGGGTGTGTATTCACTAGCAAATTTCAACCTGGACTAGCCACTGGTCCCAGTGGCCAGCAGAAGGAAGTCCTGGGCTGGAACTGCTGGAGGAGGCAGCTGATCGTAACATCCCTTAACAGTTCTAGCTATTATGTAAGAATGCGTTTTATAATAAATGGAGTTTGACCACTCCCCAAAGATAATGGACATGAGGAGGCACGTGGAATTTTACAACCACCAAGGCACTTCAAAAAATGTATGGGCATTATGCACATCTCTAAGAATAAATAACAAAATATCTACGAGAGAGAGTGAGGAAAACACCTTTAACAAATGAAAGTCATAGAAATACTATATTACTGGAAGACTGGTGAAAAAAATCCACAAGGCTATTATTCAATAGGATATATTGCTAAAGAACTTACTGGAAACAAAACAGGAAAAAGAGTCCAGAGAAAGAGAGCACACTACAAAGAGGGAGACTGTTTTGAACTCAGAGAAGTATATGTGTGACACAGATAGCACATACTCTAAAAGAGCATGCATGGCAAAGAACCATGAAAGAGCATGTGACCAACCCAGAAAGACCACACGTGACCCAGAGAAACAGAGCATGAACAAGCCAAAGAAAAAGACACCCAGAGAAGGAGACAGAAAGAGCATGTGATCCAAAGAGGCAGAGAAAGCCTGTAACCCAAAGAGAGAGTGCATGACCTGAGAGAGAAAGCACGACACAGACCGAGAAAGTGGTGTGGTCAGAGAGACAGAGAGCAAGCCTGACCCAGAGAGAACATGAATGTGGCCCAGAGAGAGAGGCAGTGTGAACCAGATAGAGTGCAACCCAAAGAAAGATATGAAGTGAGTGTGATACAGAGACAGAGACCCAGAGAGAGCAAGTGCAACCAAGAGAAAGACAGTGTCTGACCCAGAAAGACCAAGAAAGTGATGACAGAGAATGTGACCAAGAGCATCACCCACAGAGACAGAGAGAACATGGGGGGAGGGGGAGAGAGCATGACCTAGAGGGGGGGAGACAGCATGACACAGAGGAGGGGGGGGCATGACCCAGAGAGTGTGTGTGACAGAGAGAGAGAGAATGGACCATAAAGAACATGTGAGGGGAGGAGCGCGTGTGTGTGACTTAGAGTGCACTAGTGTGACTGAGAGAGAGTGTGACCCAGAGAGAGAGAGAGAATTGGAGGGAGATGCACAGTACTCAGAAAGAGGAGAAAGAGAGCTTGACCCAGAGAGAGAGATGGTGAGGATGGCCCAGCAAGAGAGCAAGCATAGCCCAGAGAGAAAAAGTGATCCAGAGCAAAGAGGGGGAAAAGACCACTGCCCAGAGCAAGTGACCACTCATACATAGGGGGCAACTCAAACAGAGAATGAGTTGCATGACCCAGAAAGAGAGAGAAGCGCAGCTCAACCCAGAAAAAGAGCGAGCAAACCGCGGTGGGGGTGGGGTGGTGTCCATAGGAAGAGAGAGCTTGCAGGCCAGAGAGAGAGGGAGAGGTCAGACAAGAATACATATGAGAGAGACAGAGGGGTGAATGTGGACAAAGGGAGGGAGGGTGTGCATGACGCAGGGGTGGTGGTGGTGTGGCCCAGAGAGAGAGAGCAAAAGACAGAAGAGGGAGGGGAAGGAGAGAGATAGATGTCCGGGGGGGGGAAGAGGCAACCAAAAGAGAAAGACAGGCAGAGGTCAACCCAGAGAGAGAGCAGAGAAGAGAGGAAGAGGGGTGGGTGGACCCAGAATGAACCCAGAGAAAGAGTTTATACAAGAGAGAGAGGGACACAAAGAGCATGCCAGAGAAGTCAACCCAGAAAGAGCAAGAGGATGACTCAAAGAACGATGACCCAAAAGAGAGTACAGCAACCCACAGAGAGAGGTAACCCACACAGAGGGAGAGAAAGAGAGAAAGTGAGAGAGAGGTCAGCTAAGCAGGGGGGGTGGGGGCATGAAGGATGGGGGAGAGAGAAGACAAGCCAAAAAGGGGGTGGGGAACCAAAGGGAGGGAGAGGTGGCAACCCAGAGGGAGAGGTGGCAACCCAGAGGAGGAGAGTGGCCATGATAGACGTCAACTGAGAAAGAGAGAGATACCCAGAGGGAGGGGGAGGGAGAAGTTTGGGGGGTAAATACAAGAGGTAAATACAGATAAAGGTTTGACCTGAGGAGAAAAAGAGACAGATTAACCCAAAGAGAAAGGGGAGGACAGGGAGGATTCCAGAATGAAGAGAGCAGCCCAGAAGAGGGAGAGGGCAACCCAGAGATATAGAAAGGCAGGCAACCAAGAGAGAAAGACAGATAGAGGTCAAACTAAAGAGAAGGGGGGGGGGGGGGGG